>NC_050573.1:221654690-222003440 GCF_011100635.1 Trichosurus vulpecula | reverse complement strand
CTCTCCATTTCATTAGATAGTAAGTACTATGAAGGCAGGTTATATTTCATTTCTGTCTTTACATAACTAGGGCCTAGCACAATGCCTGACACATCATGGTCAAGGAAAAAAAAATTTGCTTTTTCGATTGCTTTCTGTACAGGGGGTATGTAATACATACATACATACATACACACATACACATACACACACACACACACACACACACACACACACACACATATATATATATATATACATATATGTATGTATATATATGGGTGTGTATATATATATATACATATATATATGTAGATATAGATATATAGATACACAGCTTACCACAGTTTTTCAAATAATTGAAGCTATGAAGCATGTCCCCTTGCATTTTCTCTTTTCAAACCTTCCCATGTTTAAATATTTTAAAATTCATTATACCTTTACCATAACTATAAAAAGAAAATCATAGTCTGTTCTATCAAAAGTTTCTTCTTAAATGAATATTTTGAATATACTCCTTTCTTATCTGGGCATGTTAGATAAACTTAAGAGAATTCTCAAACCAATCAATTATTTCACTACTGTATGGCATGCCACTGGAGTGTGCATAGGACCCCTAACCAGTCTTGAAACTTTTATGTTTTCTTTTTACAGAAATGCCAACCTCTGAAAAAAATTTATAATCGGTATTACTATGTTCTAATTTCAAATGTCCCCCTTTCCCTCCAGTTTGAAGTATTCTTGTTAGCATTCCTCATTTTGTTGTTCTGGACAATTTGCCTTTCTCTGAAACACTAGTACAAACAGCCCTCAGATTTTGCTAGGATGACCACCAAGAATGCTCTGTAATTCATTTGTGAGGCATTCAGATCCAGAAGTGTGGCCTCTTTGACATCATTGCCTCACTCACTTCTGGAACAGCGATAGCTGCTCTTGAATCATTGGCTTCCTCATTATTAGATAGCTATTATATATCATTGATTCCCAGCCTTTCCCATATCACTGTTCTTTGATTGCTCTTGAAAACCTTTTGTAATGATACTTAGTCATTTCAATTCTAATTTTTTCCTCTATCACCCTCTATTTTTGATCTCTTAAAACTATCACCACCCTCTTCTCCTTGAACACATTGATAGTGTTATCTACTCTCATGCTTTCCTCTCACATAATTTTGATTGTCTTTTTAAAGTGACTTTCATTTGTGGGCTTTTGCTGTTTCTGATGCAGTTTTGTCATATTTGGTTTTTAATACCTTTACATTAAAGACTCAAGCAGTTGGAAATAAGCATTTCACCATTTAAAACCTTTGACATCACTCCTTCCCACAATTTTTTTTTCTTTGTACCATGTTTCAGCATATTTCATTATTCTTTGTTAGCATGAAAGGACAAATGAGGCACCACATCTCTTGATGTTTTATCTTATTATATTTTAAATTTCTTTTTATGAGATAAAATACACATTTATTGTTAAGATTCTACTAAATGTACCAGTTTTAGAAATTAATTCTTACTATCATAGCATTATCAGAAAACAGTTTATAGGAACACTGAACTGCAAGACTGGGGTTGAATTGCTGTATGCAGTGGTGATTCCAAGGCCTTTCAGACCAGGACAGAAGTCTGTCAGAGCTACATGAGACAGAAGCACAGAGACTGTGGGCATGGCAGCACCTATTCCTGGGCCTATGAGCCCACAGTATATAGGTATGAAACTCACCTACTTGAACTTCCAGGAGCCACAAGGACATTTCTCAACCCTCCATTGAATAAAAAGAGATTACTTCCCTAGGAGAAATCCCAGCATAGGGGAGCCAGAAATGATAGTTGAGTAATCTTTTAGCTTCAGAGGCCCCTCTTGAGTCGACAGAAAAACAGTGCAGGAAGGGAGGCATTCCAGCAAGCCCGACCTTAGAAGATGAGTGGGAGTTCCTGAGCACCAAGGGGATGAAGTTAGCAAACACCATCACCAGGACCCCAGTTATGCCTTTGTACAGCCAGGGAAATTAGCAGACACCAGTACAGACAGCCAAGACCAAATGTGCTATTGTTCAGCCCTAGGGGAAGAGGAGACTTCCAGAAGCTAGACTGATTCTCCAAGACACCTCACCCTCTAATCCCAAGGGAAGCTCAGAAAGAAGTCACTTTACCTCAATCCTTGGCACACACCAGCCAGCTTCAGCTCAGCATTAGGTGAGCTGCAGCATTATATAGACGCTAGCTGACAAAACCAGAGGTCACAGCACACAAAGCCAGTAACAAGGCCCCTAGCTCCCAAAACAAGAAGATTGGGACAGAGCCCCCTGGGCCCCAGAATTACAGATCCACTTAAAAAGCCAGGAAAAAAGGTAACCACCATGAAGAAGCAATCCAGAAAAACAAGACCCATTTATTTTTATTATGGAGACAAGGAAGATCAAAATACCAAGTTAGGAGAAGACAGCATTGACACTGTACCTACATCTAAATCCTCAAAAGGGAATTTGAACTGATCCCAAGCCCAAAACACAAACATGGAAGAGGTAAAAGAGGATTTTAAAAGCCAAACTAGAAATGAAAAGAAAAAAATTGAAAAAACAAATTCACAGCTGGGAGCAAATCTTTAAAAATTAAAATTGGCAAAATAGTTAAGGAGGCACAGAACATCATTAGAGAAAATGAATGCTTGAAAAGTAAAATTGGCCAAATGTAAAAGGAGATATGGAAGCTAAATGAAGAAAACAATTTGTCAAAAATTAGAATTGGGGGTGAGGGGCAGAGTCAAGATGGAGGCTGGAAAGCAGTGACTTGCCTAAAGCTCTCCCCCAGGACCCTCCAAACACGAATAAAAATGTCTCTGAACATCTTCTATAACCGGAGAATCCATGAAATAGCAGAGGGAAGCAGGGCTCCAGCCCAAGAAAGACTGGATGGTCGCTGGGTAAGGTCTATCCCATGGACCTGGGAACAGAGTGGAGCAGAGCCCAGCATGGGCCACGCCACACCAACCATATGCGAGAGCCAGGTGGAACAGGCCATAGCACCCTGAATCAGTGAGCTGTGGCAGTTACCAGACTTCTCAACCCACAAACACCAAAGGCAACAGAGAAGGTTAGTGGGAAAAGCTGGGGGACAGAGTGAAAGGAGTGCGTGGTTTGGCCACCACCCTGGGGGCTGCAGAGGTGGTGCAGCTCTGAGGCTGCTCACAGAGCTACAGCTGCTGGGGCTTCTGGGCCCAGGCCCACCTGGTGGAAGGAATTAAGTGGTGTATCATAGCAGGAGTGCAGAGCCTGCTTAGATCTGAATCGCGGTCCGGGTTGGTGGTTCTTGAGGGAAGAGAAGCACTGGTGTGGCAGAGCTTGCTGTGTAGAAGTAGCTCTGAAAAAAGCAGAGCAGCCACTCAAGGTTGGCACAAAGTACTCTCTACTCTATAAGCAGTCATACCCTGATGAAAAACTCAAGGGTCAAGTAGTTGGCTGGGAACATGGCCAGGCAGTGAAAATGGACTAGATTCAGACTCAGACTTCGGAATCTTTCTTTGGTGACAAAGAAGACCAAAACATACAGCCAGAAGAAGTCAACAGAGTCAAAGAGCCAACATCAAAAGCCTCCAAGAAAAACATGAACTAGTCTCAGGCCATGGAAGAGCTATTTGGAAAAGCAAGTAAGAGAAGTAGAGGAAAAATTGGAAAGAGAAATGAGAGTGATGTGAGAAAACCATGAAAAACAAGTCAATGCTTTGCTAAAGGAGACCCAAAAAATACTGAAGAAAATAACACCTTAAAAAATAGACTAACTCAAATGGCAAAGGACCTCCAAAAAGCCAATGAGAAGAAGAATATCTTGAAAGGGAGAAGTAGCCAAATAGAAAAGGAGGTCCAAAAGACCACTAAAAAAGCCTACCATCTAAAAAATTAGATTGGAGCAAGTGGAAGCTAGTGACTCTGTGAGAAATCAAGATATTATAAAATAGAACCAAAGGAATGAAGAAGTGGAAGACTAAAATATAGAAAATAAAGAAAACAATTTGTCAAAAATTAGAATTGGGGGAGAGGGGCAGAGTCAAGATGGAGGCTGGAAAGCAGTGACTTGCCTAAAGCTCTCCCCCAGGACCCTCCAAACACCTATAAAAATGTCTATGAACATCTTCTATAACTGGAGAACCCATGAAATAGCATAAAAACCTATTTGGAAAAGCCACTGACCTGGAAAATAGATCCAGGGGAGATAATTCAAAAATTATTGGACTACCTGAAAGCCATGATCGCGAAAAGAGCCTAGATCTGATCTTTCAAGAAATTATCAAGGAGAACTGCCCTGATATTCTAGAGGCAGAGGGCAAAATAGAAATTAACCAATCACCTCCTGAAAAAGATCCCCAAAAGAAAACTCCTAGGAATATTGTCACCAAATTCCAGATCTCCCAGATCAAGGAGAAAATACTTCAAGCAGCCAGAAAAAAGCAATTTGAATATTGTGGAAACACAATCAGAATAATGCAAGATCTAGCAGCTTCTACAAGAGGGGATCGAAGGGCTTGGGATATGATATTCTGGAGGTCAATGGAGCTAGGATTAAAACCAAGAGTCACCTACCCAGCAAAACTTGGGGAGGGAGGGGGGAGGAAGGGGAGAAAATCTGGAACTCAAAATTACGTAGAACCGTGTGTGGTAAACTAAAAATAAATAAATAAATTTTAAAAAAAATAAAAAAAGAAATCTGTCCCCAGGTCATAGAAACAGAGGTTAAAATGGTGATGGAAAGAATTCATGGATGACTCTCTGAAAGAGATCTCAACTTGAAAACTCCAAGAATATTGTAGCCATTTTACAGAATGATCATGTCAAGGAGAAAATACAGCAGGCAGCCAGAAAGAAACAATTCAAATATGGCAGAACTACAGTCAGGATCACCCAGGACCTTGCAGCTTCTACATTTAAGCATAGGAGGGATTGCAATATGATATTCCAAAAGGCAAAGGAGCTTGGACTACAACCAAGGATCAACTACCCAGCAAAACTGAGCATAATTTTTTTTTCAGGCAAGGAGAAGGACATTCAGTGAAATAAGGGAATTCTAGACCTTTCTGATAAAAAGACCAGAGCTCAATGGAAAATTTGATCTTCCAGTACAAAAGAGAGACATAAGAAAGGTAAGCAGGGATTAAAGAAACAACCTTATTATTCAATAAGGGAAAATTGTTTACATCCTTATATAGGATTATATTGTTTTGTGTGTGTGTGTGTGTGTGTGAACTTGAGAATGCTATAGTTATGACAATTGAAAGGGATATTCATAGACAGAGTGTATGAGTATAAATTAACTGATGTGATTATAAAAAATGTTTAAGGGGTACAAAGGGATGATTTTGGGAGAAGAGGTAAGGAGGAGATGGAAAACAGTAAAGTGCATCACGTTAAGAGGCACAAAAACATATTATAGTAGGGGGAAAGAATGGAGGGAGAAGAGCCGTGTTTGAGATTTACTTTCATCAGATTTGATTCAAGCAGAGAATAACGCAATCCGATAGTATAGAAATCAAACTTGTCCTATAGGCAGTAGGAGGGGAAAGGGGAAAGAAAGGGTTAGAAGAGAGGGAAGCAGTAGTAAGGGAAAAGAGCAATATAAGGAAGGGGTGTTGACAGGGAAGGAAAATTGAGGGAGGTGGTAGTCAAAAGCAAAACAATTTTGACGAGTGGAAGGGAGAAGGAAGAAACAAAAAAAATAAAAAGGAGGGGTAAATAGGACGGAAAAAAGACAGAGATACTAATAGTTGTGAATGTGAATGGGATGAATTCTTCATAAAAATGAGGCAGATAGCAGAATGTATTAAAAACCATTACCCTACAATATGTTATTTACAAGAAATACATTTGAAACAGGAGAATAAACACAGAGTAAAGGTAAAAAGCTGGAGTAGAATATATTATGCTTCACCTGAAGTAAAAAATGAAAAACAGGGGTAGCAATCCTATTCTCCAACAAAGCAAAAGCAAAGATAAATCTAATTAAAAGAGAAAAGGAAGGAAACTATATCCTGCAAAAGGGCACCATAGACATTAAAGAAATATCATTAATTAACATATATGCACCAAGTGGTATAACGTCCAAGTTCTTAGAGGAGAGGTTAAGGGAATTCCATGAAGAAACAGACAGCAAAACTATACTAGTGGGGACCTCATACTCCCCCTCTCTGAACCTGATAAATCTAACCTCAAAATAAACAGGAAAGAAGTTAAGGAGGAGAAATGAATTTTCCTATGATATTATAGTCCTCTGGAGAAAACTGAGTGGGGATAGAAAGGAATATGCCTTTAGGGGCACATGACACAAACACAAAAATTGGACATGTACCATGGCATAAAAACCTCACAATCCACTGCAGAAAGGCAGAAATAGGCAATGCACCCTTTTCAGATCATGATGCAATAAAAATTATTTGTAATAAAGGACCATGGATGATAAACTAAAAATTAATTGGAAACTAAATGATCTAATCCTAAAGAATGAGTGGATCAAACAACAAATCATAGAAACAATCAGTAACTTCATTCAAGAGAATTACAGTAATGAGACAACATACCAAACTTATGGGATGCAGCAAAAGCTGTTCTTAGGGGAAGTTTTGTGTATATGAATGCTGACATGATAAAGTAAAGAAGAAAAAGATTCATGAATTGTGCATGCAACTGAAAAAGCTAGAAAAAGAACAAAATGAAAATCCTCAAATAAATGTCAAATTAGAAATACTGAAAACCAAAGGAGAGATTACTAAAATTGAAATCAAGAAAACTCTTCAACTAATAAATAAAATTAAGAGCTGGTTTTAGGAGAAAACCAATAAAATTGATAAACTTTTGGTCAATTCAATTTGGAAAAAGAAAGAAGAAAACCAAATTACCAGTATCAAAAATGAAAAGGGTGAATTCACCTCAAATGAAGAAGAAATTGAGACAATAAAAAGGAATTATTATGCCCAGTTGTATGCCCATAAATTCCATAATAGGAAAATTGATGAATATTTACAAAAAAATAAGTTGCCAAGATAAACAGAAGAGGAAGTAAAATATTTAAATGACACCATCTCAGAAAAAGAAATTGAACAAGCCATCAATGAACTCCACAGAAAAAAAATCTCCAGGGCCAGATGGATTTACAAGTGAATTCTATGAAACATTTGAAGAACAATTAATTACAATCCTTTATAGATAATATGGGAAAATAGGTGAAGGAGTCCTACCAAATTCTTTTCATGACACAAATATGGAATTAGTTCCTAAACCAGGAAGAGCAAAAGCAGAGAGAGAAAATTATTGACCAATTTCCCTATTGAATATAGTAGAAAAAAATTAAATGAAATATTAGCAAAAAGATTATAGCAACTTGATATGAGAATAATACACTATGCCCAGATAGGATTTATTCCAGGAATGCAAGACTGGTCCAATATTAGGAAAACTATCAGTGTAATTGATCATATCAAAAACAAAACTAGAAGAAACCCTATGATTATCTCAACAGGTACAGAAAAAGCTTTTGAAAAATGAAACAACCAATTCTATTAAAAACACTAGAAAGCAAAGGAATGAGTGGAGTCTTCCCGAAAATAATAAGTAGCATTAAAAAATTAAGCAAGTATTATATATAATGGGGATAAACAAGATGCATTCCCAGTAAGATCAGAGGTGAAACAAGGATGGCCATTATTACTCTGTTTGTTCAAATTGGTACTAGAAATTTTAGCTTTAGCAATAAGAGAAGAAAAAGAAATTGAAGGAAGTAAAATAGGCAAAGAAGAAACTAAGTTATCACTCTTTGCAGATGACGTGATGACTTACATAGAGAATCCCAAGGAATCAATAAAAAACTACTTGAAATAATAATAAAACCTTTAGCAAAGTTGCAGGATATAAAATAAACCTACATAAATCCCCAGCATTCCTATATATTACTAACAAGGCACAACAGCAAGAGGTAGAAAGAAAAATTCCATTTAAAGTTACTGTAGATACTATAAAATATTTGGGAATCTACCTGCCAAGATAAACCCAAGGCCTATATGAACACAATGACTAAACACTTCTCACACAAATAAAGTCAGATCTAAATAAATGGAATAACATCAGTTGCTCATGATTAGGCCGAGCTAATATAATAAAAATGACAATTTTACCTGAATTGATTTACTTATTTAGTGCCACATCAATCAAATTACCAAAAACTATTTTATAGGGCTAGATAAAATAATAACACAATTCATCGGGAAGAACAAAAGATCCAGAATATCAATGGAGTTATTGAAAAGAAATGTTAGAAAAGGAGGCCTAGCCATACCAGATATTAAACTGTGTTATAAAGCAGCAGTCATCAAAACTACTTGATACAGGCTAAGAAACAGAGTGGTGGATTAGTGGAATAGGGTAGCAGCAGTCAATGAATATAGTAATGTACTCTTTGATAAACCCAAAATGTCCAGCTTCTGGGTTAAGAATTTACTATTTCAAAAACCTGCTGTGAAACCTGGAAAATAATATGGCAAAAATTGGGCATAGACCAATATCTTACAAAAATAGAGTTAAAATGGGTTCATGACTTAGATTTAAAGGCAGATAATCTAAGCAGTTTGTAAGAGAAGGGTATATTTTACCTGTCAGACTTATGGAGAAGGAAAAAATTTATGACTAAACAAGAGATACATGGATAATTTTGTTTACATTAATTTGAAAAGTTTTTTTTGTACAAAGCCAATGCAACAAAGATTAGGAGGAAAGCAGAAAATCAAGAAAGTATTTTTATAACCAGTGGCTCTGACAAAGGCCTCTTCTCTAAAATGTACAGGGCACTGAGTCAAACTTATAAGAACACAAGTCATTCCCTAATTGAGAAATGGTCAAAGATGAACAGGCAGTTTTCAGAGGAAGAAATTAAAGATATCTATAGTCATATGAAAAACTGCTCTAAATCCCTATTTATTAGAGAAATACAAATCAAAACAACTCTCAGGTACCAGATATCTCCTGTCAGACTGGCTAACATGTCAAACAGGAAAATGATAAATGCTGGAGAAGATGTGGGAAAATTGGAACAGTATTACATTTTTGGTGGAGTTGTGAACTGATTCAATCATTCTGGAGAGCAATTTGGAACTATGCCCACAGGGCTATAAAAATGTGCATACCCTTTCACCCAGCAATAAAACTTCTAGGGCTGTATCCCAAAGAGAGCATACAAGGGGAAAAAGGACCCATATATGCAAAAATATTTATAGCAGCTCTTTTTGTGGTGGCAAAGAATTGGAAATTAAGGGGATCTCTATCAAATGGGGAATGGCTAAACAAATGGTGGTATGTGAATGTAATGGAATACTATTGTGCTATAAGAAATGAAGAGCAGATGGACTTTATAAGAACCTGGAGAGTCTTAAATAATATGATGATGAGTGAAGATAGCTGAAACAGAGAAACATTGTACACAACCACAGACACATTGCTTCTGTGATGACTAACTTTGATAGACTTGACTCTTCTCAACAATGCAAGGTTCTAATACAGCTCCAAAAGACTCAGGATGGAAAAACTATCCACATCCAGAAAAGGATTACGGAATCTGAATGCAGATGGAAGCAAACCATTTGCTCTCTTTTTTTCTTTGTTATTTTATTACATTTCATCTTTGACTTTTTTACATCTTTCTCATGGTTCATTTCACTGGTTATAATTTGTCTTTACACCTTGATTATTGAGAAAAAAAAATAATGTGAAAGTATACATAGAAAAAAATATCAGATTATATGCCATCTTGGTGGGGCAGAGAGGAGAAGGAGGAGAGAGAGGAGGAGAAAATTTGGAACCCCAAAACTTGTGGAACTGTGTGTTGTAAAGTAAAAACAAAATTAATTACTTTAAAAAAAAGGAAAACATTTTGCATTTTGTGTTGCATTTTACTACTTCTTTATTTAATACAAAGCCTATCAATTTAATTTCAGTGCCTTTTGTAACTATATCCAAGAAAATAAGTATTATTCTTTCTTGTTTCTGATAGATATCAAAATATTTATCTTCAAATTTCATTTTTATTCCTAAGTCTATAAGACTTTTTCTTTAAATGTATTTTCCCACTTTTTTTTGCATGCAGAAAAGATTCCATTTTCAGTTTCACTGAGAGTGAAGGGTGCTTTATTTGCAGTAAGATGACGTAGGTTTGAATCTCAACACTGTTTCCTATTAACTATGTGACTTCAGTCAAGCCGATCAATATCTCTGGGTAAGTTTCTTCATCTTTAAAATCTAAGAGTTAAGCAATATAATCCATAAGTTCCCTTCTTGCTTCATATCTGCAGCTTGTTTTTTCTGGGATTACTGTATATATTTTATTTAATATTTTAGTTTTCAACATTGATTTCCAAAAGATTTTGAGTCACAAATTTTCTCCCCATTTCTACCCTCCCCCTCATTCCAAGATGGCATATATTCTGATTGCCTCATTCCCCGGTCAGCCCTCCCCTCTTTCACCCCAAACCCCCCATTCCCTTTTCCCCTTACTTTCTTGTAGGGAAGGATAGATTCTATGCTCCATTCCCTATATATGTTGTTTCCCACATGCATGAAAAAAAATATTTTTTTAAGCATCTGCTTTTAAAACTTTGAGTTTCAAATTCTCTTCCCTCTTCTCTTCCCACCCACCTTCCTTAAGAAGGCAAGAAATTCAACATAGGCCACACGTGTACCATTATGCAAAACACTTCCACAATGCTCATGTTGTGAAAGGCTAACTATATTTCCTTCCATACTATCCTGTCCCCCTTTATTCAGTTTTCTCCCATGACCCTGTCCCTTTTCAAGTGTGTTTGCTTTTGATTACCTCCTCCCCTATTGGGCTTCCCTTCTATCATCCCCCCTTTTTACCCCCTTCCCCTTACTTTCCTGTGGAGTAAGATGCCCAATTGAGTGTGTATGTTATTTCCTCCTCAAGTTGAATCCTATGAGAGTAAGATTTGCTCATTCCCCCTCACATGCCCCCTCTTCCCTTCCAACAGAACTGCTCTTTTCTTGCCACTTTTATGTGAGATAATTTATCCCATTCTATCTGTCCCTTTCTCCATCTCTCAATATTCCTCTCTTATCCCTTAATTTCATTTTATTATTTTGTTTAGATATCATCCCTTCATATTCAACTCACCCTGTGCCCTCTGTCTATATTCCCTTCAACTCCCCTAATACTGAGAAAGGTCTCCTGAATTACACACATCATCTTTCCATGTAGGAATGTAAACATAACAGTTCAATTTTAGTAAGTTCCGTATGAATTCTCTTTCTTGTTTGCCTTTTCATGCTTCTCTTGATTCTTGTATTTGAAAGTCAAATTTTCTATTCAGCACTGTTATTTTTATTGAGAAAGCTTGAAAGTCCTCTATTCTATTGGAAATCTGCATTTTGCCTTGGAGCATTATATTCAGTTTTGCCGGGTAGATGATTCTTGGTTTTAATCCTACCTCCTTTGACTTCTGGAATATCATATTCCAAGTCCTTCGTTCCCTTAATTTAGAAGCTGCTAGATCTTGTCTTATTCCAATTGTGTTTCCAAAATATTCAAATCACTTTTTTCTGGCTGCTTGAAGTATTTTCTCCTTGATCTAGGAGCTCTGGTATTTGGTGACAATATTCCCAGGAGTTTTCTTTTGGGGATCTTTTTAAAGAGGTGATTGGTGGAGTCTTTCAGTTTCTATTTTACTCTCTCGTTCTAGAATATCAGGGCAGTTTTCCTTGGTAATTTCTTGAAAGATGACATCTAGGCTCTTGCCACCAGCAGCTGTGGTGTTGAAATGGCTGGAAATGGCCAAATGCTGCACAGAGTAAAGAGAAAAACACATTACACAGGCCAAGAGAGAGAGTAAAGAACAGCTCCATTTATTAAACTGAGGGACAGGGCTTATACACCCTTTTGGGCAAGCAGAATCAACAAATCCATGTGCAAGGTGTTTCCATAATGCATGAGTTTCTCATGCCTTTATTCCCCTTTTGCTATAAACAATATTGTGTTAATAGCCCACAGGTGATATTAAGCACTTGTGTTCCTTGGGGGTATTGGAGAGAGCATATGTGTACCTAGGAGGTTTTAAGAGCCTTCATCCTGAGCAGCACATGTATGCCGAGGTGGGAGATGGAGAGCCCATGTGCCAAGTTATCAACCCAAGGGCAAGAACAGGCCTCTGGCCTGTATCTCATCCCAGAATGGAGTTTCTCAGAGCTGGCCCTCTACAGGCTCTTTTTTTGATCATGGCTTTCAGGTAGTGCAGTAATTTTTAAATTATCTCTCATAGATCTATTCTCCAGGTCAGTGGTTTTTCCAATGAGATATTTTGCATTGTCTTCCATTTTTTCATTCCTTTGGTTCTCTTTTATAATATCTTGATTTCTCATAAAGTCACTAGCTTCCACTTGCTCTAATCTAATTTTTTTTTAGTTTTCCTCAATATTTTTTTTATTTTATTTATTTATTTTTAGTTTACCACACATGGTTCTACATAGTTTTGAGTTCCAGATTTTCTCTCCTCCCTCCCCCCTCCCTCCCCAAGACGGCATAGAAGCTCATATAACTGTCATGTATAACTTCGCATTGAATTAATTTATGCACTAGTCAAGTTGTGGAGAAGAATTTTGACCAAGGGAATGAATCATGAGAGAGAAGAAACAGAAGCAAAAAAAAAAAAAAAAAAAAAAAACCCAAAAACAAAAAAAAAAAGAAGCAAAAAAGGCGAGCATGTAGTGTCCCTCGCTCTGTATTCAAACTTCACAGTTCTTTCTCTGGATGAAGATAGCATTCTCCATCGTGAGTCCCCTGGAGTTGTCTTTGCAACTTAGGTTGCTGAGAAAAGCGCAGTATGTCAGGGTTGGTCCTCATGGAATCCATATATCTGTGGCTGTGCACAAAGTTCTCCTGGCTCTGCTCCGCTCACTCAGCATAATGTCGTATAAGTTTTTCCAGGTTGTTACGAAGTCTGCATCATCCCCATTTCTTATGGCACAATAGTATTCCATCACCTTCATATACCACAGCTTGTTCAGCCATTCCCCAATTGATGGGCATCCCTTCGATTTCCAATTCTTGGCTACCACAAAAAGAGCTGCTATAAATATCCTTGTTCATATGGGTCCTTTTCCCGTTTGTGTGATTTCTTTGGGATACAACCCTAGAAGTGGTATTGCTGGGTCAAAGGGTATGAACATTTCTATAGCCCTTTGGGCATAGTTCCAAACTGCTCTCCAAAATGGCTGGATCAGCTCACAACTCCACCAGCAATGCAACAGTGTTCCAATTTCCCCACATCCTTTTCAGCATTTATCTTTTACTGTTTTGTTATTTTAGCCAATCTGACAGGAGAGATGTGGTATCTAAGAGTTGTTTTGATTTGCATTTCTCTAATCAGTAGTGATCCAGAGCATTTTTTCATATGCCTATAGATAGCTTTAATTTCTTCCTCTGAAAACTGCCTGTTCATATCCTTTGACCATTTCTCAATTGGGGAATGGCTTGTATTCCTATATATTTGGCTCAGCTCCCTGTATATTTTAGAAATGAGGCCTTTATCAGAGATACTAGTTGCAAAGATTTTCTCCAAATTTTCTGCTTCCCTCCTAATTCTTGTTGCATTGGCTTTTTTGTACAAAAACATTTCAATTTGACATAATCAAAATTATCCATTTTGCATTTTGTAATGCTCTCTATCTCTTGTTGGGTCATGAATTCTTTACTTTTCCATAAATCTGATAAGTAAACTATGCCTTGCTTTCCCAAATTACTTAGAGTATCAACTTTTACTCCTAAATCATGAACCCATTTTGACTTTATTTTGGTATATGGTGTAAGATATTGGTCTATGCCCAGTTTTTGCCCTACCATTTTCCAATTTTCCCAACAGTTTTTGTGAAATAGTGAATTATTAGCCCAGAAGCTGGCCTCTTTGGGTTTATCAAAGAGGAGATTGCTAAACTTGTTGGTTTCTCCTACTTGTGTACCTATCCTATTCCACTGATCCACACCCCTGTTTCTTAACCAGTACCAGGCAGTTTTGATGACTGCTGCTATGTAGTACAGTTTAATATCTGGTGTGGCTAAGCCACCTTCTCTACCATGTCTTTTCATTAATACCATAGATACCCAAGACCTCTTGTTTTTCCAAATGAATTTTGTTATAATTTTGTCCAGCTCAGTAAAATAATTTTTTGGTAGTTCAAATGGTATGGAACTGAATAGATAGATTAATTTGGGTAAAATTGTCATTTTTATTATATTAGCTCAGCCTAACCATGAGCAACTGATATTTTTCCATTTATTTAGATCTGATTTTATTTGCGTGAAAAGTGTTTCATAGTTATGTTCATATAGGCCCTCAGTTTGTCTTGGCAAATAGACTCCCAAATATTTTATAGTGCCTTCAGTAACTTTGAATGGAATTTCTCTTTCTATCTCTTGCTGTTGGGCTTTGTCAGTAATGTATAGGAATGCTGAGGATTTATGTTGGTTTATTTTATATCCTGCAACTTTGCTAAAGTTGTTTATTAATTCAAGTAGTTTTTTACTTGATTCTCTAGGATTCTCTAGATAAATCATCATATCATCTGCAAAAAGTGATAATTTAGTTTCTTCTTTGCCTATTCTAATTCCTTCAATATCCTTTTCTTCTCTTATTACTACTGCTAATGTTTCTAGTACCAAATTGAATAATAGGGGTGATAATGGACATCCTTGTTTCACCCCTGATCTTATTGGGAATGCATCTAGTTTATCCCCATTACAAATAATGCTTGTCGATGGTTTTAGTTAGATGCTATTTATAATTTTGAGGAAGGTTCCACTTATTCCTATGCTTTCTAGTGTTTTTAAAAGAAATGGGTGTTGTACTTTGTCAAAGGCTTTTTCTGCGTCTTTTGAGATGATCATATGGTTTCTGATAGTTTTGTTGTTGATATGGTCAATTATGCTAATAGTTTTCCTAATATTAAACCAGCCTTGCATTCCTGGAATAAATCCTACCTGGTCATAGTGTATTATTCTCGTGATGAGTTGCTGCAATCTTTTTGCTAATATTTTATTTAAAATTTTTGCATCAATATTCATTAGAGGAATTGGTCTATAATTTTTTTTCTCTGTTTTGACTCTACCTGGTTTGGGTATTAGTACCATATTTGTGTCATAAAGAGAATTTGGTAGGACTCCTTTTCACTTATTATCCCAAATACTCTACAAAGTATTGGAGTTAGTTGTTCTTTAAATGTTTGATAGAATTCACATGTAAAACCATCTGGCCCTGGAGATTTTTTCCTAGGGCGTTCATTGATGGCACACTCAATTTTTTTTCTGATATGGGGTTATTAAGAAATTTCACTTCCTTCTCTGTTAGCCTGGGCAGTTTGTGTTTTTGTAGATATTCATCCATATCTCTAAGGTTGTCAAATTTATGGGCATACAGTTGGGCAAAATAATTCCTAATTATTGTTTTGATTTCCTCTTCATTAGAGGTGACCTCAACCTTTTCATTTTTGATACTGGTAATTTGATTTTCTTCTTTCATTTTTTTAATCAAATTGGCCAAAGGTTTATCAATTTTATTGGTTTTTTCATAAAACCAGCTCTTTGTTTTATTTATTAATTCAATAGTTTTCTTGGTTTCAATTTTATTAATCTCTCCTTTCATTTTCATTATTTCTAATTTGGCATTCAATTGGGGGTTTTCAATTTGCTCTTTTTCTAGCTTTTTCAGCTGTATGCCCAGATCATTGATCTCCTCTTTCCCTATTTTATTCATGTAGGCCTTTAGAGATATAAAACTTCCCCTAAGAACTGCTTTTGCTGCATCCCATAAGTTTTGGTATGTTATTTAATTATTGTCATTCTCTTGAATGAAATTATTAATTGTTTCTCTGATTTGTTCTTTGACCCACTCATTCTTTAGAATTAAATTATTTAGTTTCCAATTAGTTTTTAGATTATTTTTCCATGGTACTTTATGAAAAATTATTCTTATTGCATCATGATCTGAAAAGGATGCATTGACTACTTCTGCTTTTCTGCACTGGATTGTGAGGTTTTTATGACCTAGTACATGGTCAATTTTTGAGTATGTGCCATGTACTTTTGAGAATAAAGTATATTCCCTTTTATCCCCATTCAGTTTTCTCCAGAGGTCTATCATATGTGCCTTTTCTAAAAATCTGTTTACCTCCTTAACTTTTTTCTTATTTATTTTGAGGTTAGATTTATCAAGTTCAGAAAGGGGGAGGTTGAGGTCTCCCAATATTATAGTTTTGCTGTCTATTTCTTCCTGTAACTCCCTTAACCTCTCCTCTAAGAATGTGTATGCCTTACCACTTGGTGCATATATGTTAAGCAATGATATTGCTTCATTGTTTATGGTGCCTTTTAACAGGATATAATGTCCTTCCATATCTCTTTTAATTGAATCTATCTTTACTTTTGCTTTGTCTGAGATTAGGATTGCTACACCTGCTTTTTTTACTTTAGCTGAGGCACAATATATTTTACTCCAGCCTTTTACCTTAACCCTATGTGTATCCCCCTGTTTCAGATGCGTTTCTTGCAAACAGCATATTGTAGGATTATGGTTTTTAATCCATTCTGCTATCTGCTTCTGTTTTGTGAGAATGTTCATCCCCTGCACGTTCAGGGTTATGATTTCTATCTGTGTCTTTTTCTCCATCCTAATTCCCCGTGTTTATGCTTTTATTTCTCCCTTTCCCCTTCTCCTCCTCAACAAAGTTTTGCTTTTGACCGCCGCTTTCCTCAGTTAACCCTCCCTCTTTATTCCCCTCTCTTATCTTACCGTTACCCACTTGTTACTTCTCCTCTCCCTTCTGACCACCCCACTCCCTTTTCCCCCCTTACCCTCCTACTTCCTGTAGGACAAGTTAGATTTCTAAACTTATCAGAGTATGTTATTCCCTTCTTGAACTAGATCAGATGACAGTAAAGCTCAAATACTGCTCTTCTCCCTCCCTTCTTTCCCTCTACTATGTTTTTGTGCCACTTCATTTGGTGTAATTTACCCTTTTCTAGTAACTCCTTACTGCTTCCCTCATAGCCCTCCCTTTATATCTCTTACTTATATTTTATATCTTTACATCAGTTAATTTATACAGGCATTCACAACCTATATATATCCCTTTCAATTGTCATAATAGCTGTACCATTCACAAGAATGACTTATATATATGTGTGTGTGTATATGTATATATATATATAACATACATCAGATGATATAATCCCAGATAAAGTTGTAAACAACCGACCCTTATTGGTTAATTAGGTTTGTGGTGATTTTCCCCCTGGTTACTTTTTTATGTCTCTCTTGAGTTTTGTATTTGGAGATCAAATTTTCCATTGAGTTCTGGCCTTTTCATCAGGAAGGTCTGGAATTCCCTTATTTCATTGAATGTCCATTGCCTTGCCTGGAAAATTATGCTTAGTTTTGCTGGGTAGTTGATCTTTGGTTGTAGTCCCAGCTCCTTTGCCCTTCAGAATATCATATTCCAATTTCTCCTGTCTTTTAATGTGGATGCTGAGAGATCCTGAGAGATCCTGACTGTAGTTCCATGATATTTGAATTGCTTCTTTTTGGCTGCTTCCAGTATTTTCTCCTTGAGTTTATAGTTCTGAAATTTGGCTGTAATATTTCTTGGTGTTTTCACTTTGGGATCTCTTTCAGGGGGTGATCGGTGAATTCTTTCAATGACTATTTTGCCCTCTGGTTCTAGGACCTCTGGGCAGTTGTCTTTGATAATTTCTTCGAAGATACTGTCAAGGCTCTTTTTTCATCGTGGATTTCCAGTAGACTAATATCTCTCAAATTGTCTCTCCTGGATCTATTTTCCAGGTCAGTTGTTTTGTCAATCAGATATTTCACATTTTTGTTTTCTATTTTTTCATTCTTTACATTTTGTTTTATTACTTCTTGGTGCCTCATAGATTCATTAGCTTGCCCTTGCTCAAGTCTAATTTTTAATGAGTTAGTGTTTACATTTTGCTTTTGAGTCTCCTTTTCCAGTTGGTTGATTTTGCCTCTTAGGGTGTGATTTTCTCTCTCTAGAGAATCTCCGTAGCCATTTGGCCAATCTTTTTTTCCATATTTTCTTTTAGCTCCCTAATTTGGTTTTTAAAATCCTCCTTTAGCTCTTCCAGCAGTGCTTTTTGATCTGGAGACCAGTTCATATTACCTTTTGAGGTATCTACAGTATTGTTACTTTCCCCTTGGATATTTGTACTTTGATCCTGCTTGTCTCCATAAAAAGAATCTATTGTCCTCGGTTTTTTTGTGTTCTTCTTCATGTTGGTTTGCCTTTTGCTGCCTTTACAATGAATTTCTACCTTTGGGTCTCAGGGCTTTCTGTCCCAGCTTTCTTATTCTGGGGGTTGTGAGTCTAGAATTATAACCTTCAGTTTCCTGAGGTGTGGGGGAGGGGTCTGGCTCCCTGGCGTCTCACTCCCTGTGGGTGCTCTCCAGCACTTGCTTTTCAGCAATGGTCTCAGCTGTTTGTTGTTTCAGCTGATGTCTGGCACTTCCCTTGGGGGAGCAAGGTTACGTCTGGGCTCCTGGCGTTGACCCCTGCCGACTCTGCCCCTATAGGACTAATGAACTTCTGCTATTTGATCACTGAAGCCCCAGTACTTTCTGCTCAGTTCCAGCGTTCTCTGGGTGGGGAGGGGAGAGATTAGAGTTGTTTACCTGGCCATTAAGGCTCCCAGAAGTTCAAGAAGCCGCGTTTAATACGTTTGGGCTGCAAACTTCTGGAGACGGTTATTCACAGCCGGTGGCGTTGTGCTGCCTCTTGTCGCTTCCACAGACTGCTATTCTGTGTTGGGAGGCCTGGGAATCTCCGCCAGTTTCGGGCGCCCAGCTTTCTCCCAGTCCCGGCCAGCCGCTTCCACCTTGGTCTGGAGCGGCTTCGCACCAAGCACTCTCCGAGCCCACAGATTCGAGCCTCCGGCCTTTCAGACTCTCCTGGCACAGAAATTTGCCCCACAAAAACTCCTCACGGTTTCTGACTCTCTCAAATCTGCTCAAATTCACTTTTTTACGGGAATCTGACAGACCTTGTGAGAGAGCTCCGGTAAGACGCTGCCTTCATGCGGCCGTCTTGGCTCCGCCCCTCTCTAATCTAATTTTTAAGGTAGTATTTTTTCAGTGGTCTTTTGGACCTCCTTTTGCATTTGGCTAATTCTGCCGTTCAAGACATTCTTCTCCTTATTGACTTTTTGGAGTTCTTTTGCCATTTGGGTTAGTCTTTTTTTAAGGTGTTATTTTCTTCAGTATTTTTGGGGGTCTCCTTTTATAACTCGTTGACTTGTTTTCCACAGTTTTCTCACATCACTCTCATTTCTCTTCCCAATTTTTCCTCTACCTCACTTACTTGCTTTTCCAAAGCCTTTTTGAGCTCTTCCATGGCCTGAGCCTAATTGATATCTTTCTTGGAGGCTTTTGATGTAGGCTCTTTGACTTTGTTGACTTCTTCTGGCAGTATGATTTGATCTTCTTTGTCACCAAAAAAAGGAATCTGGAGTTTGAGTTTGAGTCTCAGTTCTTTTTTGCTGCCTGTTTATGTTCCCAGCCAAATATTTGACCTTTGAGCTTTTTGTCAGGATATGACTGCTTGTAGAGCATAGAGTACTTTGTCCCAAGCTTCAGGGTCTAAGCACTCCTGTTTTCAGAGCTACTTCTACTCCACCCGCACCCCAGGCTCTGTCACAGCAGTGCTTTTTCTGCCCCAAGAACCACAAACCAGGAGCCCAAATCAAATCCAAGCAGGGCACAGCAAGAGAATTTGCTTTTGTGCCCACAAAATGCTCTTTGCATTCCTGCTCTGATCTGCTGCTAGATTCCTCCTGCTGTGTTAGCCAGGAACTCGAGAAGCTACTGATGCTGGTGCTCTGGAGACAGCCTCAATAGCTTCTTTCTGCTGCTACCACCACTGCTGCATGACCTCTTCCACCCCTAGAGCTGGTGCCCAGACTGCTCTGAACTCGATTCCTGCTATTTCCCCCTAACCTGCTCTTTGGTGTTTGTGGCTTGAGAAGTCTGGTAACTGCCACAGCTCATTGTTTCATGGCCCCAAGGGCTCTTCCGGGAGGCTAACTCCAGGTCTGATCTGTCCAGGTGTGGCCCAAGCTGGGCTTTCAGCCTTTCCAGGTGACCATCCAGGCTTTCCTTGGCTGGAGATCTGTTTCCCTCTGCTATTCCGTGGGTTCCACAGCTCTAGAATTTGTTCAGAGCCATTTTTACAGGTGTTTGGAGGGATTTGGTGGGGGGAGCTTAAACAAGTTCCTGCTTTCCTGTTGCCATCTTCCATATCTGTAACTTTTAAGTAAATTTCTTCCCTCTTTTGGAGTTCAAGATATTTAAGGAAAATTATATTTCCTCTTTCCCAAAACATGTGTGTGTGGGTTTGTGTGTGTGTATGTAAATATGTATATAAATATATGCAATTCAGAATACAGATAACTTTCTCTCTCTCTCTCTCTCTCTCTCTCTCTCTCTCTCTCTCTCTCTCTCTTTCTCTCTCCCTCCCCCTCTCTCCTATTCCATCCTGTCTTTTATCTTGACTTATCTTCTTATCCTATCCCACACTTTGACATTCTACCCTTTCATATCTTAGTCTAGCCTAGTATTGCATATTTTAGCCTTGCCTGTAGAAATTATTATATTACACAATTCAGTTTGTGCATTAAAACAACATTTCTCCTGTTGACCTGTCTGAAAAGTTCCAAGTCTTGTCCTTTTTAAAAAATTTTTATTAATTTTTAAAAATTTTTTGTAATTTTTATTTTTAAGACTCAAAAGTCAGAACACAAATAGCCTTGTCCTTTATAAGTAATAAATCTCACCTTTCAGCTCTTCAATGTGCAAAGGAATCTGCCTTCTAATAAATGTAGATATTCTTTTCAAAGACAATAGATTGCAATCCATCCATGCTTGCAAAGCCTATCTATCTTTTGTTCACATTTTCCTATGAATCAGCCATAGTAGGTCCAGTTAAAGTGTGTGGAGCCTTCTTTGTCTTCACTGGACATCATTTTGATATTAATGATACATGTAGGCTATTGATTCATTATTGTTTGATCTCCCTAGATGACCAGCTGATCTTTTTTATCAATATGTTTCATATATTCATATATTTGTATTCTTCATATTCATACATCATTTATTCATGTTAGAATCATATCTGTAGTTTTTTTTCTATTCATGGAATTTAGAAGACAGATCTTCAATATTTTTCAAGGATTATATGTATTACATGTTTCTGTTTAGAGCTGTGATTTATTCATATTTTGGTTATTTTACTTGTTTCTTTTAAGGTCGTTTGAATTCTTATGGTTTATTTATTTTTTGGTTCCCTTTTATTCCCTCCATGTTACTTTTCCTTTTGTAAATTCTCCTTCTTTCTAGTGTGGGATAGTAGAAATGGAATTAGACTAAAAAGCCAGAAATACCTGGGTTCAAATCCTCTGATCCCTGCTGGGATTGTAACCCCGGTCAAGTCCTTTCATCTCTGAGTGCTCTAGGAGCACTCTAAGACTACAAATTGCAGAGAAAATATTGACCTATACTGGTAGAGGGAAGGCAAGGCAGTAAGCATTTTTAAAACATTTAGTCAATGTTATGGATTCTGGTATGCACTGGGGATAGACATATAAGCAAAACAGAAATTATGTGGGATAGGTTTTCACATGAGGGTATAATGTTAATGGCCAGAAAGTCAGAAGTAAAATCAAAAGAAGAATGGAAGGTCCAAAAGGAAGTCACCAATGGGAGGATGAGAGAAGCATGGAAGAGGAAGGTTCCAGGATGAGCTCACAGTATAGAGAGCAAATGGATTTTCATGGCTGAGAACAGCAGTAAATTGCAGAATTTCAGAAATTGAGCAAAGAGGATTTTTTCAATTTGTATACCAATGGAAGTTTACACCTATCCCATAATTGATATATGGGTTCCATCTAACTCAGATTTTTTTTTTCATCTCTCCTGGTCTTTTACTCCATTCATTTCTCTAGATTTTCTTTCCATTCTTCTTTCCTACTTTATATACCTAAGCAAAAGTCCATAGATTCTCTTAGGGTTATTTTGAAGTAAATAGAAAATTAAGTATTGAAACATTTAAAGCACATAAATATATAGAAACATAAATATGGTGAATATTAATACATTAGTAATATAAAAGAACAATTAATATATAAAGTATTTAAAATGTTAATTCACAATATCAAAGTGCCTTCTTTAGCCTAGTAGTTTTATTCTCACTCTCTTGTTCAGAATTGCAATTTTCTTCAATGCACCTTATGAATAAGTATGTTATTTTGCTCCCTTCTTCCTAACAGCACAACTCTAAACTCATCTTCATTTTTAGTTTACCCCATCTCTTTCTGAAGCCTTCATATTTTCTTCTTTTACAGAACCAGGAAACTTCCTTGCACTACTTTGGACACATAAAAGTAGCTTTACCTCTTCACCCTTCGACACAGATGAGGCTTATTACCAGCCTGAGGTAAATGGGTCTCTTCCCCTGTTACCAATATGGGGTAGTGCACTGTGATACCTCCCTTGTAAGGTAGCACATTCACCTTCTTCAGGGAGGTGGATCCTATGACCAAAAACTCTACATCTTGGAGTCCTCTACCATATTTCACTATTATGTATTATTCCATTCCAATGCCCACTTTCCCTCAAACTCCAATGCAGTTTGCTGTACTCCTGCTCTACTATGCCATTTAATTCTTCCCACCAGGTGGGCCTGGGGCCAAAAGCACCTTCAGCTGTAGCTCTGTAAGCAGCCTCAGAGCTTCGCCTCCTCTGCCACCCCCAGGATGGTGACCAACCACAAACTCCTTTCCCTCTGTCTCAGAAGGTTTTCCCACTAACCTTCTCTTTTGTCTCCGGTGTTTGTGGGTTCAGAAGTCTGGTAACTGCCACAGCTCAGTGATTCAGGGTGCTATGGCCTGTTCCACAAGGCTCCTTGTCTGGTTGGTCCTGGCATGGCCCATACTGGGCTCTGCCCTGCTCCACTCCTACCTAAGTGGGATTGACCCTTCCTAACGACCATCCAGGCTGTCCTGAGCTGGAGCCCTGGTTCCTTTTGCTATTTTTTTTGTTT
Source organism: Trichosurus vulpecula (assembly GCF_011100635.1). Taxonomy (NCBI): domain Eukaryota; kingdom Metazoa; phylum Chordata; class Mammalia; order Diprotodontia; family Phalangeridae; genus Trichosurus; species Trichosurus vulpecula. The sequence goes on along the minus strand of NC_050573.1, from coordinate 221,980,324 downwards.
TCTGCAGCTCTAGAATTTGTGCAGAGCCATTTTATACATTTTTGCAGGGACCTCAGGGGAGAGGTTAAACAAGTCCCTGCTTTCCAGCCACTATCTTGGCTCTGCCCCACCCCACCCCCCGGAATGCACATTTTTATGGCCCTTTGGGTATAGTTCCAAATTGATCTCCAAAATGGCTGGATCTGTTCACAACTCCACCAACAATGTATTAATATGGCAATTTTCCCACCATTTCTCATTTTTCTGTTTTGTCACGTTAGCCAATCTGACAGGAGATGTATGGTACCTAAGAGTTTTTTGATTTGCATTTCTCTAATCAGTAGTTATTTAGAGCATTCTTCATATGTCTGTAGATGTCTTTTATTTCTGCCTTTGAAAACTGCCTGTTCATATTCTTTGACAATTTCTCAGTTGTGGGATGACTTATTCCTATAAATTTGGCTCAGTTCCCTGTATATTTTAGATATGAAGCCTTTATCAGAGACATTGGTTATGAAGATTTTCTCCCAGTTTCCTGCTTCCCTCCCAATCTTTGTTGCATTGGCTTTGGTTATACAAAAACTTTTTAGTTTAGCACAATCAAAATTGTCAACTTTGCATTTTGTAATGCTCTCTATCTCTTGTTGGGTCATGAATTCTTCCCTTTTCCATAAATCTGAAAGGTAAACTATTCCTTGTTCTCCTAAATTTCTTATAGTATCAACCTTTATTCCTAAATCATGTACCCATTTTGACTTTATTGTGATATATGGCATAAGATACGGATCTATGCCCAGTTTTACCATATTTGTTTTTAATTTTCACAGCAGTTTTTGTGAAATAGTGAATTTTTAGCCCAGAAACTGGATTATTTGGGTTTATTAGAGTAGATTCCTAGAGTTGTTGACTACTGCATCTTGTGTACCTAACCTATTCCACTGATCAACCACTCTGTTTCTTAGCCAGTACCAGGTAGTTTTGAGGACCACTGCTTTATAGTACAGTTTAATATCTGGTATAGCTAGGCCACCATCCCTAGCATTTCTTTTCATTAATTCCCTTGATATTCTGGACATTTTATCCTTCCAGATGAACTTTGTTATTATTTTTATCCAGCTCTGTAAAATAATTTTTGGTAGTTTGATTGGTATGGCACCGAATAAGTAAATTAATGTAGGTAAAATTGTCATTTTTATTATATTAGCTCAACCTAACCATGAGCAAATGGTATTATTCCATTTAATTATATCTGACTTTATTTGCATGAAAAGTGTTTCATAATTGTGTTCATATAAGCCCTGGGTTTGTCTTGGCAGGTAGACTTCCAAATATTTTATAGTGTTTACAGTGACTTTAAGTGGAATTTCTCTTTCTATATCTTGCTGTTGGGCTTTCTTAATATTATATATGAATGCCGAGGATTTATGTGGGTTTATTTTATATCCTGCAACTTTGCTAAAGATGTTTATTATTTCAAGTAGTTTTTTTAGTTGAATCTCTAGGATTCTCTAAGTAAATCATCATATCATCTGCAAAAAGTGATAATTTAGTTTCTTCTTTGCCTGTTCTAATTCCTTCAATTTCTTTTTTGTCTCATTGCTACAGCTAACATTTCTAGTACTAAATTGAATAATAGGGGTGATAATGGACATCCTTGTTTCACCCCTGATCTTATTTGGAACGCATGCAGCTTATCCCCATTACATATAAGGCTTACTGATGGTTTTAGGTAGATGCTATTTATAATTTTAAGAAAGACTTCATTTATCCCTATGCTTTCTAGTGTTTTTCATAGGAATGGGTGTTGTATTTTGTCAAAAGCTTTTTCTGCATCTATTGAGATAATCATATGGTTTCTGCTAGTTTTGTTATTGATATGATCAATTATTCTGTTAGTTTTCCTAATATTGTACCAACCTTGCATTCCTGGAATAAATCCCACCCAGTCATAGTGTATCATTCTAGTGATAAGTTGCTGCAATATTTTTGCTAATATTTTATTTAAAATTTTTGCATCAATATTCATTAAGGACATTGATTCATAATTTTTTTCTCTGTTTTGATTCTTCCTAGTTTAAATATTAGTACTATATTTGTTTCATAAAAAGAATTTGGTAGTAATCCTTCACCTATTTTCCAAAATAGTCCATAAAGTATGGCAATTAATTGTTGTTTAAATGTTTGGTAGAATTTACATGTAAAGCTATCTGTCCCTGGAGAAATTTTTCCCAAGGAGTTCATTGATGGCTAGCTCAATTTATTTTTCTGAGATGGGGTTATCTAGGTAGTTTATTCCTCTTCTGTTAACATGGGCAATTTGTATTTTTGTAAATATTCATCCATTTCCCTGAGGTTATGAAATATATGGGCCTACTATTGGGCAAAATAATTCTTATTATTTTTTTAATTCCCCCTTCATTGGAGGTGAATTCACCCTTTTCATTTTGAATACTAGTAATTTGGTTTTCTTCTTTCTTTTTTTTTAATCAAATTGACCAAGGTTTTGTCAATTTTATTGTTTTTTTTCATAAAACCTGCTCTTAATTTTATTTATTAATTCAATAGTTTTCTTGATTTCAATTTTATTGATCTCTTCGTTGATTTTTAATATTTCTAATTTGGTACCTAATTGGGGATTTTCAATTTGTTCTCTTTCTTGTTTTTCAGTTGCATACCCATTTCATTTGTCTCCTTTTTCTCTATTTTATTCATGATAGCCTTTAGCGACATAAAGATTTTGCTGCATCCCATAAGTTTTGGTATGTTATCTCATCATTGTCATTCTCTTGAATGAAATTATTAATTGTTTCTTTGATTTGTTCTTTGGCCCACTCATTCTTTATCATTAGATTATTTAATTTACAATTAATTTTTTGTTCATCTTCCCACGGTCCTTTATTACAAATGATTTTTATTGCATCATAATCAGAGAAGGATGTATTGACTATTTCTGCCTTTCTGCAGTGGATTGAAAGGTTTTTATGCCCTAGTACATGGTCAATTTTTGAGTATGTGCAATGTACCACTGAGAAAAATATATACTCCTTTTTTGTCTCCATTCAGTCTCCTTCAGGGGTCTGTGATATCTGTCTTTTCTAAAATTCTATTCACCTCTTTACCTCCTTAACATCTTTCATTTTTATTTTTATGTTAGATTTATCAGGTTCAGAGAGGGGGAGGTTGAGGTCTGCCACTAGTTTGCTTTTGCTGTCTACTTCTTCCTGTAACTCCCTTAACTTCTCCTCTAAGAATTTACATGTTATACCACTTGGTGCATGAGTGTTAAATAATGATATTCCTTCATTGCGTATGATGCCTTTTAGCAGGATATAATGTCCTTCCTTATCTCTTTTAATTTGATCTATCTTTGCTTTTGCTTTGTGTGAGATTAGGATTGCTACTCCTGCTTTTTTTTTTTTTTTACTTTAGCTGAAGCACAATATATTCCACTCCATGCTATTACTTTTACCCTGTGTGTATTCCCCTGTTTCAAATGTGTTTATTAGAGACAACATATTGTAAGATTATGTTTTAATCCATTCTGCCATCTGCCACCAATTTATGGGAGAGTTAATCCCATTCACATTCACAGTTATGATTATAAACTGTGCCTTTATCTCCAACCTGTTCCACCACCCCATTTATGCTTTTATTTCTCCCTCTTCCCTTCCATTCCTCAAAAGTTTTGCTTTTAACCACCACCTTCCCCAATTTAACCTCCCTCTTTATTTCCCTCCCTTATCTTACCCTTTTTCCCTTGCTACTTCTTCTCTTCCTTCTTACCACCTTTACCCCTTTTCTTTCCCATTTCTCCTCCTACTGCCTGTAGGATAAGTTTTATTTCTATACTCATCAGAGTATGTTATTCTCTTCTTGTACCAAATCCAATGACAGTAAAGCACATATATTACTCTTCACTCTCTCTTCTTTCCCAATACTATAATATAGCTTTGTGCCTCTTCACGTGATGTAGCACCTCCTCACCTCTTCTCCCAGAACCCTCCCTTTACATCTCTTAATTCTGTTTTTTTATCATTATATCAGTTATTTTATACTGAAAACCACAGTCTATGTGTATCCCTTACATTTGTCATAATAACTGTACTATTCTCAAGATTGCCCAAACTATATTGCTAAGTGGATAAATTATTTCACTCAATTTCAGACTTTCAATGTATCTTCATAATTTAGGGACATATATATATATATATATATATATATAATATATATATATATATATATATATATATATATATATATATACGCTATATGTAAAACAATATAATCCCTTATTGAATAACAAGTTTTGTGGGTTTTTCCCCCTGTTTACCTTTTTATGTCTCTCTTGAGTTTTGTATTTGATGATCAAATTTTCCATTGAGTTCTGGCCTTTTCATCAGGAAGGTCTGGAATCCTCTTATTTCACTGAATGTCCATCTCCTTGCCTGAAAACTTATGCTCAATTTTTCTGGGTAGTTAATCCTTGGTTGTAGTCCAAGCTCCTTTGCGCTTTAGAATATCATATTCCAATTTCTCTTGTCATTTAATGTAGAAGCTGAAAGATCCTGTGTGGTCCTTACTATAGTTACATGATATTTGAATTGTTAATAATTTGTTTGCTGGCAGTTTTAATGATCTAACTGTATCTGTCTCTGACTGATGTGTATTTAGGGGAGAGACTTTGTATTCATTCTGAGAAAAACCTGAAGAGACATTATAGAAGGGAGATTCAGTCCATTGTGCTTACAGTTTGCTTGACTGCTCATAAGGAAAAAAGTATTACTTTCTAGACCTCTTCATTTGTTATCCTGGATAGAACTTTTGTTTGGCTCTTTTGTGACACTGTCATTTCTAGATTCTACCCTCTAAATAACATTTTCATTTCAAAATTCTGCTACTTGACTGGTCTACAGCTATTATCTGTGGAAGTACAAAGGCATGATTTCTGCTTATGGTTGGGCAAACTGATTCAAAAAAAAAAAACTAACCCAAACTCTTACCCCATATACAAATAGCTCTTTTGAAAGTTTATAAAAGTTTATTTGGTTCTTTTGGGGGCTTTTGTATTTCTACATATGTGTAACTTGCTAGCAATGTCCTGGAAACGTTGTACAAGAGAAAAAATAAGATATTGGGAAAAGTGAAAAAAAGAAAAAAAAATTACTTTTAGTTAAAATTCGTGTGTGTGTGTGTGTGTGTGTGTGTGTGTGTTTGTGGGGGAGGGGGGGAGAGAGAGAGAGAGAGAGTGTGCTCTTTCAACTTCACATCTCAGTTTCCCTTGTAGTCTTTGTTGGTTTAGGAAAACAGCAGGTTTGGCTAGTTACATATCCAACCAGGGGTGGTTATTTGGAGTAGCCACACCCCTTATTTTTAGGAATTAAAGCATAGTGATAAGTTCCATTCCACTTCTTTTAGCTCTGTTAAGTCATTCTTGTAGTTAAAGTCTTTGTGCTAAAGAATTACTTCATTGGCTTTCTAACTTCTTTTACTTTGCTTCTAGTCCCTTTGAATATGTATCCAACTTGTAAGTTGCTTGCTGAAGAGCTACTACTTGGTCCTCAATTTAAGTGATCTGGTCCCGATAAGGCAGAAGGTGTATTTCTGGTTTAAGTCCTTTAGGTTTCTACTTGTATTTACTGCAATATCTTTCATTTCTAGATACTTCAAGCTAGTCAATTTGTTCATATTTTCCAGAAGTTTATAGTCATCACTGGTGGCTGTTAGCTCACCCTTCAGGTATGTGGCTATTTTGGAGAACATGTCCTAGCACAGCCCCATGATGTCCGCCTAGGTAGGCTCCATGGCCTCCTTAGCCATTTCAACCATGGCATCATCTAGGCCTGGGAAGGAAAGTAAAGAGAAAGGTGAGGATGGGAGAAGGAGGGGAAAGGAATGGGAGAGAGAAGCAGGGGGGAAGGGGAAGGGTGAAGAGTCACAGAAGATAAATAGTCCCTATTTTCAAGGAATTACATTCTAATTGGAGACAATATAAGTTCATAGATAAGCAAATTCAGAATATACATAAAATAAATAAACAATGATGAGTTGTCACTAAGGACAGGGAGAGAATCAGGATGGGATCTTGAAAGATGAAAGTGAACTGAGCCTTGAAGTCACTCTTCACTAGACCTTATTCAATTTGTTAATGATCTAAGGTACTTTTCGTCTCTATAAGGAGAGGCATGGTAGATAGAAGAGAAAAAGTGAAAATCTCACTGTCCTATTCAGCACATTTAATGTATTATGTTATGTTTTGTTTGTCACATTTGAAAGACATGGCTGAACAGAAGAGGGTCCTGAAGAGAGCAGAAAGGATAGTCAAGATCATTTAATCATATATGAGGATTCACTGAAAGGATTGGGGACATTTAACCATAAAAGGGAAGAGTTAAGCAATATCAAATTGTCATCTTTAAATACTAGAAAGGCTGTTAAGAGGAGTGAGGAGTTGGGGATAGGATAATACTTGTTATCTTTGGTGTCTGGAGTCAGATATAGAAAAAAAATAGGTGTAAGATACAGAAATAGATTGAAGCTTGATGGTTAGAAAAATAAAAACAAATATACAAAACTTTGTAATAATTGTTGTTTCAAAGTGGAATGGACTGAGTAGCTATGGCTGGATGATCTTTTGCTGGGCACATTATAGAGGGGGGTCCTTGTTCAGAATAGATTAGAAAAATGATATCTAATATCATCTAATTATGATATTCTGGGTTCCTTTTTCCCTCATCCCTCAAATGAAATTTTGCAGCATGAAATTTTAGGGGTAGATTAATTAGAATTAATTTCCCAATAAGGAAAAAAAATGAGGAATTGGACTAGAGTGGAAAATGTGGAGAGAAAATGTGGTATACACACATATATACGTGCAAGTACACGTACACATACAAATATACATAACTGTCAAAAATTCGAACTGATAGAGGGAGCACATCTCTGATGGGCTGGCCATGTTGTTTGAATGCAAAATGTACCGTTACCAAAAAGTCTATTTTATGGAAAACTCACACTGCAAGCATTCACATGGCAGTCAGAAGAAGTGATACAAGGACACTCTCAAGGGCTCTCTTAAGAACTTCAGAATTGACTGTGTGACATAAGAGACACTGGCACATGGGAGACTTATAATCACTGCTCAGCATGACTTGACCTCATCAGAGAAGGTGCTGTGCTCTATGAGCAAAGAAGAATTGAAGTAGCTCAAAAAAAGTGAGATGTACAAATTTAAAGAATCCACCCCAAATGTTCACATGGACTATTTGTGCCTGACCTCCTGTGGTAGAGCATTCCAAGATCACATTTGTCTGATCAGCCACAGCCAGATACCCTGTAGCTTGACTCTAGCATAGTGATGTCATTTTAGAGAATGAAGGACAAGAACCAACCATATGAATACATACATACACACATATGTGTGTACACACACACACACATATGTATGTGTGAATATATATATGTGTGTGTGTGTGTGTGTGTGTGTGTGTGTATATCCCTAAATTATGAAGATACATTGAAAGTCTGAAATTGAGTGAAATAATTTATCCACTTAGCAATATAGTTTGGGCATTTTTTATTTATTTTTCTGAAAACTTATTGTATAGAATATTTATATATAATACAAATCTACAATCTTTATAATTCTCCAAAACTTATTGGCTTCATAGTATATTAGAAAGAATATTTGAACTAAAATCATTAAATTCATCCCCTTTTCTGACAGTATATAACTACATGAGCTTTTGAAAAATCATGAAATATTTACAATTATATGAGGTGTTTGGAGGTCATTCATTTCAAATTGCTCATTTTTAAATGAGGAAACAGGGGAATTCCTAATTTGACCATTCTGAAAAAAAGTTTCAGTCTACATTTTAAGTTTACTAATATTCTACAAGGGGGTGGGTGGCATATTTCATCTTTAGACCTCAGGAATTATGAGCTGTCATATAGCTGATCAGAGTTTCTAAGTCTTTCTACATTGTTTTCATTTATAATGTTGTTGTTTTGAAGTTCTACTGGTTCTCATTTTATTTCTCATCAATTCATATAGAACTTATCAGTTGTTCCTGAAAATGTTCATTTCCTCACTTTTTATGGGATAATAATATCTCATTACATTTATATATTACTCATTCCCCAGTAGATAGGTGGACTTTTATTTTCCTGGGTTTGTTGTTGTTGTTGTTGTTGGTACTGTAGTGAGGAATTATATAAATAATTTTGGTACATATAGAATTTTTTTTTCCTTTCTTGATTTTTTTCAGTATATACCTAATAACTCCAAATTGTTTTCCAGAATGGCTGGACCCATTCACAGATCTACTATTGCACTATTGTATCTGTTTCTTCTATAGCTCCTCCAACATATATCTGTCTCTCCTTTTGTCATCTTTGATAATCTGAGGAGTGTGAGGTAAAACCTCAAGGTTGTTTCAATTTACATTTCTCTTATTATTAGTGATCTGGCGCAGTTTTTAAATGGTTGTTGATATCTTATATTTCTTCCTTTTAAAATTACCTCTTCCCATATTTCAATCATTTTTTGAAGAATAAAGAAAAAGAGACTGTAAGCTACATAGCACAATTAAATAACAAAATTGGGATTTAAAATAAAATTGTCCAACTCCAAATGCATTGATCTTTCCACTGCAATATAATTTCAGTGGAATCCCTGCTGAAATGAAGAAAATATCAGCTTCAAGTGATGAAAGCTTGTTTTCAGATCTTGTCAATGCAAGTTACTGGAGGTTGTATACTTGGAAAGTCAGTCGACTATGTAGTGACTGAAGCAGTTCTTTAGGATATCTTATAGTGAAGTGGAAAAGGATACCGAGTTGGAGTTAGAAATCAGCCATGCAAATTTCATTTCTGATGGATGGTTGCTCGGTTCCCTTCCAATTCTAGAGTTCTGAATTCCTTCTAGTAACAAATATTATATTTCCCCTAACCATCTGAAAAATCTTTAATAGCTGCCTGTTATCTACCACACCAAGTTTATTCTCTTTAGTGTGACAACCAAAGCTCCCTATGTTCCACCTGAAGTCAAATTTTATATTTTTATGTATCATTACTTCCCAAAACAAACTCAATTCTGTATACAAGCTGAGTCATTTGCCATGCTCTAGACATGCATCCTTCCTGCTTACCCTGATTATGTTTGTACCAGTTGGTAGAAACAGGATTTTCTAAATTTTCCATTATCTACCTCTTGAAACTCTCTCTACCTTCCAATGCTCAATCCAAATCTCACATCTTCACAGCTCATACCATAATGATCTTATCAGAAAAAATCTCTCTATTTTACTCATAGTATTATTTGTCTCACTTTTACATGTTTGATTGTGTTTATGTGTGTGCCTCATCTTTAAAAGTAAAAGCCCGGAATAAGATAGTTCTTCTCAGTTTGTGACACAACTTCCTTACAAGCCCATGAGAGCAAAGGTTATCAGTATCTACATTTTACAGAGGGCTCAGTCAACTTAAGTGACTTTTCGAAGATCATGCAGCTTATAACTAGTAGGGTCATGACTCAAACCCATCTCTTGGTTCTAAGATATTACTTGTTATATTACATTGTCTCTTCTACGCAAGGCTACAATGTATAAATTGATTTTGTATCCTGCATAGATTTTTCTTGTATTTTGTTATGCCCAATAATTTCCAAGTGAATGAATAAATGAATATAATGGTGGAAACTTACCCTGACATTTAAATTCTACGCACAAGTCTTTGTATTAAGAGGTCGCATATGTGAAAAAAGGTATTCAATCAATCGTGTACTATGTGTCAAGTAATAAGTTATCTTTTGATGAGGATACAAAGACGTATCCAGTGAAAACAATATCATAAATTTAGTAAAGGAGGACAAGACATTGAGCTACAAAATGAAGCAGAGAGTAATGTACCCCAGTGGAACATTGGTATTCCAAAAGAGTAAGAAGTTTTCTAAGTGGAATCATCAAAAAAAGGAGTAAAGAAGTTATGGTACCTTGAATTAGATTTTGAAGCATGGATGAGGAATGGTATAATCAGAAGTATGACTATGAGAAAACAAAATATATTTAAGGAACTTTGAGTTATATTGAAATGTAGAATTGGAGCAAAGGATGAGTGACAAGAATGGAAGGTAAAGTAGGTATGAGTCAGATTTAACAAAACTATGAAGTTAAGAAAAAGAATTTAGGCTTTTTTCTATAGGTAACTAGGAGCCAATACCATATTCAAAGGACAAAATTATTCAATAAATATTTTGGTTAAATGTATTTTTTTCTATAGAAGTATATTATCTGGTATTATCCCCTTTAAGCCTATTTTTTTAAAATATTGGCAGTTTTTCTCAATTATTTCACTTTTGTTCTCATCATCAAAATGTTTAAAAATTATTTGTTAACACTATATCCCAGTTAAATTAAAAATCATTGTTTTAAAATCTCTTACTTGTCATTGATAAAAATATTAGAAGACTTTTTTTTCTTTACCTTAAGAACAAAAAGTTCCAAGGCAGTGTGTTTTATCCATTTAAGAAATGGAGTAATTTATAATGTACTGTGATTTTTTCTAGAAAGCATTTGATTTTTTTACCATTTAAAAGACAGTAAGCAAGGTTTACTTAAATATGATGATGGAAAAAAGACTTGAGGTTCTAAGGTTAATTTAAAATTATTTTACAAGCTTTTCCCCAAAATATTTCCTTGGTTAAACTTTTGAACTAAAAATGTACTTAGAAAATATATTTGAAAATTGAACCTCCCATATAGTAATATAAATTTAAAAAGACAAATGTCTACATATGATGTTTTTTTTCATTCTGGGCATTTTGTCACTGAAATATTAGAACAGATCTAAGCAAAATATGTGTTTATCTATGCCTGGAGACAACAGTTGTGGCTTTTTGTTTTTTGTTTGTTTTCAATTCTAATATCAGAAGTCGGACAAATTCTGCTATTATAATAGAACAAACTACAGGCCATTGTGCAGGCTGACAAGATAACTGAGTATTGGAAAAGTAACTATAGCTACAAACCAAAGGGCAAGCCTCATGAGTATGCAGTGTGAAAAAAGACTGCACACAGCAGTTATTTTAGCTATACTTACTTCTAGATAACACCATCATTGACAGTTGTTTTAAAGGAGAAAAACCAAGTGGTTTGAAGCTGTACCTTTGACATTGTTCATTCCATTCAGGTCAATTTGATCAAACAAGTTATTTGGAGAAAAAGCTGCCAGCAACAATGCAAATGAAAAGGAAGTTGAATTATGAACAATTGAAACAAAATTATGGTCTTTGAGAACAAAAAATGAATCATTCTTCTGACACACAGGCAACAGAGTACTAGGGCAAAGTATTGTATACTTTGTCAGACACATTTACTGGATCAAATGTTTTTGCTTAATTGTTTCTCTTTCTTAAAAGTAAGAATTCAACTTTGAGAGGATGTTTTGCTGCTTTTTTTCCAGAAATGCTTGTGATATAAAAAAGGCATTGATCAAACTTATTTTTAAATAATAAAAAGAATTCACCCACAGTATTCAGTATTGTGTTACTACCCACTAACCTCTCCTCTTCTTGTTTCCTGAGTCTTTGTCTTTCTGAGTCACTGGCATGTCTACTGTAGCAATCCTGAAGGGAATTTAGGGTTCTACTAAGAGTGAGGTCTGTGCAAGACCCCCTGAGAATGCAACTGAGGAAGCGAATAATGACAGCTACGGGGGAAGAACAGTGGTCCTAATAGGATAAGCGGCACCTATTTACAATCCAAGGCACTGACTGCACGTGGGTGGGTACATCATAGCCCTGCACCTCCAGGGAAGTTCTTTACAATCGTCCCTGACGTTGAGCCAGTTGGCATGGCATGAGCACTTGGTTACCATTCTGTCTTGATGCCAGCTGCAAACTATCCTCAGCCTTTTAGCATCAAGGAAAATGGGTACAGCTGCAGGAGGCTTCTACCACTTCTGTACATCATGATATTTCATGCATATGCTGAACCCTCTTTTCCTGTTGGATACCAGAGAGGATGTTTGCATCTGCTAGTTTGCATGTTGTCTTCTGATGTGTCAGTAAGCTGAGTATAAGCTGTGGCTGATATCTTTGGGCAGAACTGGCTAGTGGCATTAGCTGTTTTACTGACAGATGATTTTGCCTGGGCAGTAACTTCCAAGGTGGTCATGTAGCAACAAAGGATCATTATCATTGGTTATGTCAGAGATTAGAGAGATCAGAAAAGCCTTTATTAAGCCATTCCTAATTTCTAGGCACTGTGATAAGGGATGAGAATATAAATACAAACTATATTTAGATTGTGAGCTCCTAAATGGTAAGGGCTGGTTTGTTGCAATTCTATATTTTGCATTTCTTTGTAGTATCTGATGCAATGTGGGTGCTTAATAAATTCTTGTTTATTTGACAAGTAAAATAAAAACAATTCCTTCTTTCAAGGAGCCTATATTTAAAGGAGGGAAGTCAGCAAGCAAAAGAGAACTGAAAAGAGAAGATGGAGGGGAAAGAAGTAGGAAAGATGGAACACTAATCCATAAAGGCAAGAATGAACCTCTTTAAAGGTAAGCAGGGTTGCCAAGCAGGGTTGCTATCCTACAATTGATGTTCAAAAAAGTAACTTATCATTCAAAAGAAGAAGTTGCATAAATGCAGGGATCTCCATGAGGAAGAGATGGAAACCTAGGCTGGAGAGCCAGGAGTCAAGAAGTGTAAGAGTTTATTCATCAATAATAAACCATAAAAAATTAGGGAAAAGTCATAGACAGTATAATCACATTTCTGTATATATGAGTATAAACTCAGATATTTGCAATAACTCTCCTAATAGCTTTATGTGCAAGACTCAGAGATACAGACGGCATGACAGCATATTTAAATGGATATGTAACTGATTGAATAACTGGACTAAAAGGTGATGATTAATGGATTGATGTCAAACTGAAAAAAGGTCTCTAGTCCAGTGTCACATGACTCTCTTCTGACCCTATATCCACATATATACACACATAGATAAATGCATCACATAGGTGTATATATACATGTGCACATGTATAAATATATACATAATTTTATATACAACATTCATACATATATAGATACACACATTGTATTGTTTCTATAAACTGCACACACATATCTATCTATCCAGACATCTCTGTTTCAACAATCTGGCTAGCAGCTGTTGTGGGGGTGAAAGACCAACACAAGCTCAACAACAAGAATGCTGCCAAAGCCCAGGTTCTTTTGATCTGCTTTACAAAGGAAAATGACATTAAGGGGTTGACAAGTTTACTTTAATTCAGCATGCAAATACCACTCACTTAGTTCAGGGAAAAAGCCAGCACCCTGAACTTCAGAACAAATACAAACAAATTACAAGCATCTACAGACAGACCAAATACAATTCATAGTTACCAACATCTAGGTTAAGCCTGGGAGCTCATAAGAAGGGCTGGCCCAGAGTCACGCATACCACCATGGCTGTGGGTAAGAGCTCCAAAAAATAGAAAGCCAACCCCTGGTTTTATATCTTTTTCAGGATCAAGGGTGAGTCACACATGCAACTCACCCACATGACCTAAAATCATCACAAAGGGGTGACTTAAGCCAACGTGGTCTAAAAGCGTCTGATGTCCCAAACATGTCACTCAAACTCATGTGTAAAATAGGCCATCCCCTAAGGCAAGGAAGTCACCCTGACTCCCAATCTAATCAAGGAAACAAAGGTCAAACTCTTCAAGGGCACTTGGTTGAATTGAGTGCTAAGAGCCCATTTTGTTTGCCAACACAATATCATCAGCACACATTGATACCAGGTGCCAAAACACACATAAACACAATCATAGATATACAACTATATATGTGTAAATACATACAATATATGTGTATGTACACAGATACATATTTGTGAGTTTATACACATATATTAATATCTATTTGTAAAAACACACACATGTCTGTGTGTGTTTATGAATATTGGAAGTTTGAGAGGAATGTCTAGGGCAGTCAACATTAGCAAAAGCATCACCCAAAAATGAAATACAGTTAGATCCTGATTAGTGGGAATAATAAATCCCCAAATTAGTCAAATTATTCAAATTCACACTGCATATTTCCATGAGGCTGTCATTAATTACCATATTTTAAATATTCATAACTTTGTATAGTTTCAATTTATACATGTAACTACTTCAGGGGATTGATTATTACCACCAACCAGCACCAAATCAATACAGATCTTCCACTCTCTCTTCACTTCTCTCTGTTAAAATCCAGTTTAATTCAATACTCCATGTAAGTGCCACTTCTACATGAAGCCTTTCCTAATTCTTCCAGTTCCTTGTTCTACCTTCCTAATTGCTGTTTATTATCTCTCTACTTGTCTATCACTATATATGTCTATATTTTATTTCCTCCTAGTAGGTAGGATTTTTGAGGGAAAGAACTATTTCATTTTAATGTGTGTTTGATAGCACAGTGTTTGGCAGATAGTACATACTTAAGAAATATTTGTTTCATCAATTTTTTTTCCAAAAAAAAAGTTTTTTCCAAACAGTAGAGTGTGATTAACTTATTTATTAATCTTAAAATGAGAAAATTGTTATGGCCATAATCAGGAAGGGAAAATGAGGAGGCTACCACAAAGAGGTAATTAAGCTAATATAAATGAAATGAGTAAATATTTAAAACCTAAAACAGGAAATATATAAACATAGAGTAAATAATCTAAACTCATAAGAAGAAATTGGGCAGACACAATGATACTCCCCACGGAAAGTCACCAGAAGCAAATGCATTCATATTTGAATTTTTATAATCCATTGAAGTACAAGGTGTCTCTGTTACACAGAATTTCTTTTTCTTTTTTTATAGGGAAAAGGTGAGGCAATCGAGGTTAAGTGTCTTGCCCAAGGTCACAGAGGTAGTAGGTGTCAAGTGCCTGAAGCCATATTTGAACTCAGGTCCTCCTGACTGCAGGGCTGGTGCTGCATTTACTGTACCACCTAGCTGCTCCTAGACTTCCTAAATGTAAAGAAAGACTTGATGCTACCTGTATCTAAGATGTGGTTAAAATACTGATGTAATGATAAATTATGAAATCATTGTAAAGATACTGAAATACATGAAAATATTTTATAAAAACACATACATAAAATTGCCCATTACAGATGAAAAACTTTATACCTGAAACCAATTTTCATTTTGGAAATAAGGAATATATCAGTAAAACATCTAAAATTCATATAACATTAGAGGCACAAAATCTTTTAAATTAAATGTAACATTCCTTTATGTTAACATAATTTAAAGTAAAATATTGTAAAGACTACTAATTGATATAACAAAAAGTAGGTGTTTAAAACAAAGAACTTATTTTATATCTAATAGAGAAATATTAAAGTCATTATCATTAAAAGCAAAATTTTCCACTTATATTTGACACATTCCCAGAAAAATTTTTAAATATCACATGCAAATAAATTAAAAGAAGCACTGGCAATGAAAAAAGTTAGAATATATTCTAATTAAAAGCTACACATTTGTAGATTCAGAAAACCCAAGAGACTTAACACCACAAACAAAATATCTACAATAAAAATTATTTTAACAAGTTAGCATAATATGAGAAAAGCACATAATATCACCAACAGCTTTTTCTCTCTTTATGTGTATATATACCTATATATATACACACACATATATATATACATATATATATGCACATATATATGTATGTGTGTGTACACATACGCATATATATGTATATACACACATGCATATATATGTGTGTATGTGCAACACACACACAAATATGTCTATACAAATATCATTCTCTATTGTGATATACATACAATCACATGCCAAAACTATGTAAAACACCTATAGAGAAAATATTATTGTAAAAGATACAACATGTGTCAAATATTTCTATAGCTAATTTGGGATGGTGATCTCTATATTTTGTCATTATATGAGTTTAAATCTATTGCCATTCATGGTAATTTTCTAAATGTATACATTTTTACTGGTATTTCAAAGTTATTATTTGTTCCAATGTTTTTTTCTCTTGAACGTTGATTTCAGTGTGACAATCTCTAAAGAAAAAATGGCACAGCTTTTCTTGAATCTAGGTGTTCAATGTATCTTGCTTAGAGAAATTCCATATCCTTACAAGTACTGTCTTCACCAATTGGTTAAATTTGATATCCTAATTTTAAGTTAAAATCTTTGGTCTTTCTATTTTTTGGCATACATAATAATTTTATAATTGAGTACAAATATTATTTTGATAACATTTTAGAAAGTTTCTGAGAAATAAATTACTTGGTGGCATTTTTGAAGATAATTTGTTTTCTATGTTGATATAAGATTCACTAGCATTTCTGTATACTTCAGACTATTTATATATTTGGAATGTGTTGATATGCCATGAATAGAAAATTAAGTCAGAGTATGTGGTAACCCATTCAGGTAATATAAATGTTAAGTGCCTTGGAGCAATTGATACAGTAATTTCCAAATAAATAAAAAATTGTATTTGACGTATGTGGAAAATTTTGATGCTCATATTTTGACTTCAGCCTCTATATTGCTTTCTTATATTTACATATCTTTGGAGAAATTCAAGATATGGCTTTCTTTGAAAATTCCTTTTAAAATCCTTTAAACATTTTTTGAATTTTTGTATTTTGAACTTAAAAACAAAATGAGAAAAGAAAAAAACATGTGAAGTAAACAGAAGACCATAAAAGAGGATTTGTTATAAAACAAATTTTCTTTTCAAGGAAACCTACATAATAAAAACTACACATTTTTTCAAAGGTGCTTAGCTTTTCTTTGCTTCCCTGTCAGTTTTCTTTTGTTCTCTGCTGTACACTTTTTACTTTTTTTCCCTTTCCTCCTCCCAACCCTAAAAGGCCACAATTAAGCACACACACATGCACGTGTGTATACACACACACAAATATCTATGCACATGGGACATATATACACATATATACTCATATATGTAAGGCCATACTTTACTTATTTCCTCCTATCATCTGTTTCTCTGAAGGTGGATAGTATTTCCTTCATAAGTCCTAGTCTTTCCATATTTTTCTTAATTAACCAGCTCGTCATGTCATGCAACACAGCTATATTCCAACCCAATCACATCCTATCTGAGAAAACATGTGAATTTGTGCAAAACATATTTGCATATTATCCATGTTACAAAAGCAAACTAAAAAACCAATAAAATTAAAGAAATTTACATATATATGTAGTATAATAACAAAATGCTCAATAGGGTACACACACACTCATATACATACATCCATACATCTATCTATCTATCTATCTATCTATATATATATATATATATATATATGTTACTGTACTGGGAAGTAGGAGGAAAAAGAATTAAAAGAGGAAGTCCTGATAGAGTGGAGGACAAATTGGGGTAGGCAATGTTCACCAGGAAAACCTTTTGAAGATGTTTAGGGTAAAAGGATTGAAAGAGAAGACTAAATAGAATGAAAGCAGGATGGAGGAGAATACACATTTAATTATCATAACTGAAAAAATTACAGTAATTTTCTCTCAGCAAAATCTAATTTCTCAAATATATAGAGAGCTGAATCAAGTTTATAGGAATACAAGTTATTCCCCAATTGATAAATCATTAAAGAAGAAGAATGATCACTTTTCAGATGACAAATCAAAGCTACCCATAGTCATGAAAAATAAATTGGGCAAGTTGCTTTACCACTCTAAGGCTTAAAAATTGACCACTCATAATGGAAATGCTTCTTGAAGCAGTTTGAGCATAGATAAGGAAGACAACATAAATTTAGGATCACTGATATCAATCATAGCAACAATAAGTCTAACATTAGTAGATCGTTTCAAGTTTGCAAAGTGTTTTACACAGATTTTCTCATTTGGTCTTTACAACAACCCTATGAAGGAAGTGACAGTTCTTCCCATTTTATAGGTAAGGAGGCTGAAGCTGAGACAGGTTAAGCAACTTTCCTTAGCTCATAGCTCTTAAGTATCAGTGGTAATACCGAAACTTAGATGTTTCTAATCCCAAATATAGCTCATTATCTATCATACAACTCTGCATCCTTAGAGATCTAAGGGAAATCAAAGGTCATTTATACAATATCCTCATTTAACAGATGAAGAAACTGCAATCTTAGAAAAATTAAATAATTTCTCCTGGGTCAGAGAACTAGGAAATAAGCCTTCACACAGGGATTTGAACTCAGTTCTAAGTCCAAACTCAGAGTTCTTTGCACCCCACGTTGGTGAAATAGATGATTATACACTGAATATTTCCAAGTTTGGTATTCACAAACCAGGAAGTACATATATGTCAGTGTGATGACACTGAAAAGCAAAATACACAAAAAGGAAGAAACTCAAATTGTTCCTTTTCTCTCCGATGATCTGAAAACCTACATTGAAAAACACAGTCATCTTAAATATGATAGCATCTTAATTTATGCCTCTATATTATTTGCCATGGAGAATGTCATGCTTTCTGTTGCTTTAAGAAATTTAAATTGTGAATGCATCAGTCTTTAAATCATAGAGGTAGAAGAAAACTTAAAAGTCCATAGCTCAACACCTAGAATTACATAGCAATCCAGTTGATAATCCCTCAATTCAGACTGCCTTCTTTTTTCTATATGCCAATATGCTAAGGGGTAGTCATCTCATCACTTTTTGAACAATCTTTGTTTTCAGTTTTATTAAAGAATGTTACTTATAAATGCATTCTAAACATGGCAGTTTAAAATAATAATTTCATATGTATGAGAAAATATTAAAAATTATAAGTTTTAGAGGTTTTTGAAAGAAATTCTACAACATTGTTTTAAATTATATGAAATATTCACCATCCTTATTTGTCCAATTGGTGGTAATAACAGTCCAAATACAAGATAAAAAAATATGCTGATTTAAATCCACACATTGAAGAAGTCCGTTTACCATAATGGATAAAACACTAGGATGTAGTAAGAAGAAATATTCTGGCTCTGACCATTCTTTGAATTTTCCAAATCAGTTGCATAACCTGTGGTAACTTATTTAATCATTTAAAATGCAAGCTCTTTGAGAGCAGGGATTATTTAGGGCTTCTTCTTTGTACCCTAAGTGCTTTAGAATAGTGCCTGACATTTAATAAGCATTTTCCAACTGCTAATTTCCTCACATGCAAAATTAAGAGCTTGGTTTAAAAGGACCCTGAAGTTCCAGCTCTAGCATTCCATGATTCTATGAAAGTCTAGTGTTTTACATTATGGGTTAAGCATTACAACTTCTGAAGAGGTCTTTAAAGGGTACATCGGAGCATTCTTTGCCTTTTATGTCCTGACTTGTAACTCTCTCTTCTTTTTGAAGGGCACATACTTTGAGGTAAAAGGCATGGGGTAGGGTGAGTCAGGTATGTCAAAGACCAGCACTAGGTGGGATTTCAACTTGTAGATAAGACTTTTTGCCCCATGCAGTGCCAAAAATTGAACTTCTCTGCCCTTCCAAACCGGGGGCAATTATAGGTACTTTATGAGTCTGGGTAGTGAGTTAAAAGTACTGTTGTACAACTAGAAATACACATTAAAAATAATGGTTTCATAAGAGTTATAAGAAGTTACATGAGAGATTTGTCTTTTTTGTGGCTTATGTGATTGCCTTCTTTTTTCAATATGCTAAATTGACTAGTCAGAACTATGTACTTTAAGGGAAAGTTTCTAGATGTAGGCTAAAAAATGGAACTCTGGTTTGAATGCTATGCTAGAAAGAAAATAAGGAAGCAACTTTTAAGAAAGAAGAAAACCAAGAAGACAAGGAAAAATGGGATATATGTTAGTTGGGATTGTAAGAGAGGAAGCAAAAATGAAAGGATGCTTGAGAATATATTTGTAGAATGAACATATTGGTCAACTAGAAAAGTGAGAATGAAAGACAAAAGAAAAAGGGAAGCGATGAAATCAGAAGTACGCAAGAGATGAAATTGAATTAATCTCTAAAAATAGTTATTTTTTAACTTTTAAGGGAAAAGTTGTCTACGAGATTTGAACAGAAAGAGAAATTAAATATATTCATTTTTTGATAGTGTTACCAAAAACATATTTTAGGAGATAAAATAGACATTAAATTGTTAACAGCATACTCCAAACATCCCTGCTTCTCACACCAACTTCTGTGAGTTTATCATCAACAAATATTTATTGAATATCTACCGTAATTGAAAGAGAACATGTGGTGTAATGGATATAGAGGTGGAATTGGAATCGAAAAGAATGGGATTCAAATCCAGCTTCTGACACACATTCACTGTGTGATCCTGAGCAAGTCACTGAACTTCCCAGTGCTCTCAAGACATTCTATAAAGCTAAAAGTTGGTGAAAAGATGCTAAATTCATTCACGATTTCTCTTCACCAAAGAAATCCTATGTTCAGTCTTCATCCCTATACTTTTTTTTTTTATAAATTTCTTTATTTTTAGTTTACCACACACGGTTCTACATAGTTTTGAGTTCCAGTTTTTCTCCCCTCCCTCCCCCCTCCCTCCCCAAGACGGCATGAAGTCTCATATAACTGTCATGTATAACTTCGCATTGAATTAATTTATGCACTAGTCAAGTCGTGGAGAAGAATTTTGACCAATGGAATGAATCATGAGAAAGAAGAAACAGAACCAAAAAAAAAAACAAAACAAAACCCCAAAAACAAAAACAAAAGAGAAGCAGAAAAGGCGAGCATGCAGTGTGCCTCAGTCTGTATTCAAACTTCGCAGTTCTTTGTCTGGATGAAGATAGCATTCTCCATCGTGAGTCCCCTGGAGTTGTCCTTGCCCCTTAGGTTGCTGAGAAAAGCGCAGTATGTCAGGGTTGGTCCTCACGGAATCCATATATCTGTGGCTGTGTACAACATTCTCCTGGCTCTGCTCCGCTCACTCAGCATTATGTCGTGTAGGTTTTTCCAGGTTGTTATGAAGTCTGCATCATCCCCATTTCTTATGGCACAATAGTATTCCATCACCTTCATACACCACAGCTTGTTCAGCCATTCCCCAATTGATGGGCATCCCTTTGCTTTCCAATTCTTGGCTACCACAAAGAGAGCTGCTACAAATATTCTTGTACATATGGGTCCTTTTCCCGCTTGCGTGATTTCTTTGGGATACAACCCTAGAAGTGGTATTGCTGGGTCAAAGGGTATGAACATTTCTATCGCCCTTTGGGCATAGTTCCACACTGCCCTCCAAAATGGCTGGATCAGCTCACAACTCCACCAGCAATGCAACAATGTTCCAATTTCCCCACATCCTTTCCAGCATTTATCATTCTCCTGATTTGTTACTTTAGCCAATCTGACAGGAGAGATGTGGTATCTAACAGTCGTTTTGATTTGCATTTCTCTAATCAGCAGCGATCCAGAGCATTTTTCCATATGCCTGTAGATAGCTTTAATTTCTTTCTCTGAAAACTGCCTGTTCATATCCTTTGACCATTTCTCAATTGGGGAATGGCTTGTATTCCTATATATTTGGCTCAGCTCCCTGTATATTTTAGAGGTGAGGCCTTTATCAGAGATACTAGTTGCAAAGATTTTCTCCCAATTTTCTGCTTCCCTCCTAATTCTTGTTGCATTGGCTTTTTTGTACAAAAACATTTCAACTTGACATAATCAAAATTATCCATTTTGCATTTTGTAATGCTCTCTATCTCTTGTTGGGTCATGAATTCTTTACTTTTCCATAAATCTGATAAGTAAACTATTCCTTGCTTTCCCAAATTACTTAGAGTATCAACTTTTACTCCTAAATCATGAACCCATTTTGACTTTATTTTGGTATATGGTGTAAGATATTGGTCTATGCCCAGTTTTTGCCCTACCATTTTCCAATTTTCCCAACAGTTTTTGTGAAATAGTGAATTATTAGCCCAGAAACTGGCCTCTTTGGGTTTATCAAAGAGTAGATTGCTAAACTTGTTGTTTTCACCTACTTGTGTACCTGTCCTATTCCACTGATCCACACCCCTGTTTCTTAACCAGTACCAGGCAGTTTTGATGACTGCTGCTGTGTAGTACAGTTTAATATCTGGTATGGCTAAACCACCATCTCTAGCATGTCTTTTCATTAATATCCTAGATACTCCAGACCTCTTGTTTTTCCAAATGAATATTGTTATAATTTTGTCCAGCTCAGTAAAAAAATTTTTTGGTAGTTCGATTGGTATGGAACTGAATAGATAGATTAATTTAGGTAGAATTGTCATTTTTATTATATTAGCTCGGCCTAACCATGAGCAACTGATATTTCTCCATTTATTTAGATCTGATTTTATTCGCGTGAAAAGTGTTTCATAGTTATGTTCATATAGGCCCTGGGTATGTCTTGACAAATAGACTCCCAAATATTTTATAGTGCCTTCACTAACTTTGAATGGAATTTCTCTTTCTATCTCTTGCTGTTGGGCTTTGTCAGTAATGTATAGGAATGCTGAGGATTTATGTTGGTTTATTTTATATCCTGCAACTTTGCTAAAGTTGTTTATTATTTCAAGTAGTTTTTTACTTGATTCTCTAGGATTCTCTAGATAAATCATCATATCATCTGCAAAAAGTGATAACTTAGTTTCTTCTTTTCCTATTCTAATTCCTTCAATTTCTTTTTCTTCTCTTATTGCTACAGCTAATGTTTCTAGAACCAAATTGAATAATAAGGGTGATAATGGACATCCTTGTTTCACCCCTGATCATATTGGGAATGCATCTAGTTTATCCCCATTACAAATAATGCTTGTCGATGGTTTTAGGTAGATGCTATTTATAATTTTGAGGAAGGTTCCACTTATTCCTATGCTTTCTAGTGTTTTTAATAGGAATGGGTGTTGTACTTTGTCAAAGGCTTTTTCTGCATCTATTGAGATGATCATATGGTTTCTGCTAGTTTTGTTGTTGATATGGTCAATTATGCTAATAGTTTTCCTAATATTGAACCAGCCTTGCATTCCTGGAATAAATCCTACCTGGTCATAGTGTATTATTCTCGTAATGAGTTGCTGCAATCTTTTTGCTAATATTTTATTTAAAATTTTTGCATCAATATTCATTAGAGAAATTGGTCTATAATTTGCTTTCTCTGTTTTAACTCTACCTGATTTGGGTATTAGTATCATATTTGTGTCATAAAAAGAATTTGGTAGGACTCCTTCTTCACCTATTTTCCCAAATAGTCTACAAAGTATTGGAACTAGTTGTTCTTTAAATGTTTGATAGAATTCACATGTAAAACCATCTGGCCCTGGAGATTTTTTCCTAGGGAGTTCGTTGATGGCCTGCTCAATTTCTTTTTCTGATATGGGGTTATTAAGAAATTTCACTTCCTTCTCTGTTAGTCTGGGCAGTTTATGTTTTTGTAGATATTCATCCATATCTCTAAGGTTGTCAAATTTATGGGCATACAGTTGGGCAAAATAATTCCTAATTATTGTTTTGATTTCCTCTTCATTAGAGGTGACCTCACCCTTTTCATTTTTGATTCTGGTAATTTGATTTTCTTCTTTCTTTTTTTTAATCAAATTGGCCAAAGGTTTGTCAATTTTATTGTTTTTTTTCATAAAACCAGCTCTTTGTTTTATTTATTAATTCAATAGTTTTCTTGGTTTCAATTTTATTAATGTCTCCTTTGATTTTCAGTATTTCTAATTTGGTATTTAATTGGGGGTTTTCAACTTGCTCTTTTTCTAGCTTTTTCAGCTGTATGCCCAGATTATTGATCTCCTCTTTCCCTATTTTATTCATGTAGGCATTTAGAGATATAAAACTTCCCCTAAGAACTGCTTTTGCTGCATCCCATAAGTTTTGGTATGTTGTTTCATTACTGTCATTCCCTTGAATGAAATTATTAATTGTTTCTCTGATTTGTTCTTTGGCCCACTCACTCTTTAGAATTAAATTATTTAGTTTCCAATTAGTTTTTAGCTTATTTTTCCTTGGTACTTTATTAAAAATGATTCTTATTGCATCATGATCTGAAAAGGATGCATTGACTACTTCTGCTTTTCTGCACTGGATTGTGAGGTTTTTATGCCCTAGTACATGGTCAGTTTTTGAGTATGTGCCATGTACTTTTGAGAAGAAAGTATATTCCTTTTGATCCCCATTCAGTTTTCTCCAGAGGTCTATCATATGTGCCTTTTCTAAAAATCTGTTTACCTCCTTAACTTTTTTCTTATTTATTTTGAGGTTAGATTTATCAAGTTCAGAAAGGGGGAGGTTGAGGTCTCCCAATATTATAGTTTTGCTGTCTATTTCTTCCTGTAACTCCCTTAACCTCTCCTCTAAGAAATTGTATGCCTTACCACTTGGTGCATATATGTTAAGCAATGATATTGCTTCATTGTTTATGGTGCCTTTTAGCAGGATATAATGTCCTTCCTTATCTCTTTTAATTAGATCTATCTTTACTTTTGCTTTGTCTGAGATTAGGATTGCTACACCTGCTTTTTTTACTTTAGCTGAGGCACAATATATTTTACTCCAGCCTTTTACCTTAACCCTATGTGTATCCCCCTGTTTCAGATGTGTTTCTTGTAAACAGCATATTGTAGGATTATGCTTTTTAATCCATTCTGCTATCTGCTTCTGTTTTGTGAGAATGTTCATCCCCTGCACGTTCAGGGTTATGATTTCTATCTGTGTCTTTTTCTCCATCCTAATTCCCCCTGTTTATGCTTTTATTTCTCCCTTTCCCCTTCTCCTCCCCAACAAAGTTTTGCTTTTGACTGCTGCTTTCCTCAGTTAACCCTCCCTCTTTATTCCCCTCCCTTATCTTACCGTTACCCACTTGCTACTTCTCCTCTTCCTTCTGTCCTCCCCCCTCTCTTTTTCCCCCCTTTCCCTCCCACTTCCCGTAGGACAAGTTAGATTTCTAAACTTATCAGAGTATGTTATTCCCTTCTTGAACTAGATCAGATGACAGTAAAGTTCAAATACTGCTCTTCTCCCTCCCTTCTTTCCCTCTACTATATTATGTTTTTTTGCCACTTCCTTTGGTGTACTTTACCATTTTCTACTACCTCCTTACCACTTCCCTCATAGCCCTCCCTTTATATCTCTTATTTATATTTTATATCTTTACATCAGTTAATTTATACAGGCATTCACAACCTATGTATATCCCTTTCATTTGTCATAATAGTTGTACCATTCACAAGAATGACTTATATATGTATATATATATGTATATATATATATATATATATATATATATATATATATATATACATAAAAAACATACTTAAGATGATATAATCCCACATAAAGATGTAAACAACCTAACCTTATTGGTTAATGAAGTTTGTGGGGTTTTTTCCCCCTGGTTACCTTTTTATGTCTCTCTTGAGTTTTGTATTTGGAGATCAAATTTTCCATTGAGTTCTGGCCTTTTCATCAGGAAGGTCTGGAATTCCCTTATTTCATTGAATGTCCATCGCCTTGCCTGGAAAATTATGCTTAGTTTTGCTGGGTAGTTGATCCTTGGTTGTAGTCCCAGCTCCTTTGCCCTTCGGAATATCATATTCCAATTTCTCCTGTCTTTTAATGTGGAAGCTGAGAGATCCTGCGTGATCCTGACTGTAGTTCCACGATATTTGAATTGCTTCTTTTTGGCTGCTTCCAGTATTTTCTCCTTGAGTTTATAGTTCTGAAATTTGGCTATAATATTTCTTGGTGTTTTCAGTTTGGGATCTCTTTCAGGGGGTGATTGGTGAATTCTTTCAATGACTATTTTGCCCTCTGGTTCTAGGACCTCTGGGCAGTTGTCTTTGATAATTTATTCGAAGATACTGTCAAGGCTCCTTTTTTCATCGTGGATTTCCGGTAGACCAATAACTCTCAAATTGTCTCTCCTGGATTTATTTTCCAGGTCTGTTGTTTTGTCAATCAGATATTTCACATTTTTTTCAATTTTTCATTCTTTACGTTTTGTTTTATTGCTTCTTGATGCCTCATAGATTCATTAGCTTCCACTTGCTCAAGTCTAATTTTAAATGAGTTAGTGTTTACATTTTGCTTTTGAGCCTCCATTTTCAATTGGTTGATTTCACCTCTCAGGGTGTCCTTTTCTCTCTCTAGATTCTGAATCTCCGTAGCCATTTCGCCAATCTTATTCTTTAGGGACTTGATTTCATCAGTGGATTTTTTCTCCCTTTTTTCCATTTTTTCCATATTTTCTTTTAGCTCCCTAATTTGGTTTTTAAAATCCTCCTTTAGCTCTTCCAGCAGTGCTTTTTGGGCTGGAGACCAGTTCATATTAGCTTTTGAGGTATCTGATGTATCTACCGTGTCATTGCTATCTACTTCTATATCGATATTTTGATCCTGCCTGTCTCCATAAAAAGAATCTATTGCCCTCGGTTTTTTTGTATTCTTCTTCATGTTTGTTGTTTTCCCTTTTCCTGGCGTTAGAACGAATTTCTATCTGTGGGTCTCAGGGCTTTCTGTCCCAGCTTTCTTATTCTGGGGGTGGTGAGTCTAGAATTATAACCTTCAGTTTCCTGAGGTGTGGGGGAGGGGTCTGGCTCCCTGGCGTCTCACTCCCTGTGGGTGCTCTCCAGCACTTGCTTTTCAGCAATGGTCTCAGCTGTTTGTTGTCTGAGCTGATGTCTGGCACTTCCCCTGGGGGAGCAAGGTTACGTCTGGGCTCCTGGCGTTGGCCCCTGCCGACTCTTCCCCTCTGGGACTAATGAGCTTCTAATATTTGTCCTGTGAGGTCCTGCTACTCTCTCCTCTGTTTCAGTTCTCTTTTTTTTTTTCCCGAGGAATTCTCTGGGTGAGGGGGGGAGGGGTTAGAGCCTTTTACCTGGCCATTGGTCTTCCGGAAGTTCAAGAGGCCGAGTTCCTGGGTTTTGCAAGCATCAGGAGTGGGTGTTTTCACGGCCGGTGGCGTTGCGCTGCCTCTCGTCGCTCCCACAGACTGCCGTCCTGTGTTGGGAGTCCTGGGGATCTCTGCCGGTTTTGGGCGCCCAGCTTTCTCCCAGCCCGTCTCCCACATCGATTTCTCGGCCAGCCGCTTCTGCCTTGGTCTGGAGCAGCTCCGCACCGAGCACTCTCCGAGCCTGCAGGTTCGTTCCTCCGGCCTTTCAGACTCTCCCGGCTCGGAAATTTGCCCCACGCAGACTGCTCGCGGTTTCTGACTCTCTCAAATCTGCTCTAATTCACTTTTTTATAGGAATCTGACAGACCTTGTGAGAGAGCTCCGGTAAGACGCTGCCTTCATGCGGCCATCTTGGCTCCGCCCCCTCTTCATCCCTATTCTAAGCCTCTGTAGGGTGCTATGTAAGCCTTGACTATCTTTCAATGCCCTTTTAGTAAATCTGTGAACATATTTATATTTTCAGCCAGATGGAACACATGAGGCTTATATTTTGATTCTTTAATGGCTCCATGGTTTCACTTCCTCCATACAAGAAGTTCCAAAAGCACTCATGCTTTCTTCTCATATGTAGTTCTCAATACTAATTCATGTACTTCCATAAATTTCCCATGGAGGAGGGATCTACCTAATATTGCAAAAGGATTGAGGGAGACAAATGAAAGACATGACTGTTCTTTCAACAGACAAAAACATAGTTGAGCAGATTAGAACATAGTTGAAAGTGAAATAGTAGATTCTTGCTGAGGTGTATGTATAGAGCATTTCATCATGGCTTCACAACAAAAGTTGAAAAGTGAAAAAATGAGTATCATCAATGTCTACAAGGAATTGAGAAAGACTAAGATTTGGAAGAAAGACTAATTGGCTACTGGTAATACTAGGTAAGAGATTGAAGAATGAGAGAGCAGTCAGCAATGACATTTCATCTTGATCACCAATTTCATTATTTAATAAAATTTCAAGAATCTCATGGGAAAAGACTTAAGGGTGGAGATTATTTTTCTCCTAGCAAAAGCTGAAGTTAAGAAGAGGTAAAGGAGTTCAACTCTAGCTAATCAAAAAAGCCTATAATTTAAATGGGGAGGAAAGGGAATATATCAAACAAAATCATTTTTTCATATTGTAAGTTTTGAAATAACTAGCTTCTTGACATAATGTGATTTCATAATACACTTTTCAAATAAATAAGTACAAAACTAGTGATTCTCAGCATGGGACCATATTTCTAAACAATATAATACAATTAAATTTAAGATGTGACATGAGGAACAATATGGAAAATGAAAAACCTAGGGCTTTGTCACAAATTGCACAATATAGAATAATGGAATATACAGGCCATATCCATAATCCACAGCAAGCCTCTAATTATATTTAGAATAATAGTAGCCTATTTATAGTAGATGCCAGTTTGCAAAGATTAGATGTATGTTTCAATGAAAGCAAGAACCAGTACACTAAATAAGCAAGGTCAGGGATTGCTCTATTATTTTATACAGGGGCAAATGGAGAACAAATCATAAAAACAAGTCAGGTGTTCATTAAATGAATGTGAAATACACACATATGTGTATATGTATGTATGCATACATGCATATGAATGTGTGTATATATATATATATATATATATACACATTCACATAAATATACATTTTTTCCTCCTAATGAAACTAATTCTTCACTCCCACCAAAAATCAATGTATAGATCTATACAGGAAGAAGTGATATTTAAAAAAGTCTTTACATCAATACTTTGATGAAAGCAAAAACTATCTAAAGATACCACCACAAAATCTCATCATTTAACTTGTACATAAAAAGATTGATTTTCTGCAAAGAGTAATAATCACAGTCATAGTGGAAACTACACTAAGAAAAGGAAAATTGTAAAACACTTTGAAGAATTTAACCTAAATTATTCAAGAAGGAGACTGTGTGTGGAAGTTGCCTTAATTCCATAATGTTCAAAGATACATACACATTCATATTTACATTAAAAATGCCTGTTTACATAAAGAGAATCCTCTTATATTTTCATTGAGTTTTTATTCTATCTAATATATCAGTCGAATGTGTATGGACCTATGTACTTTTGTTTTTAATTTTTGAGTATGATTCAGAAAACATTTACTAAGTACCTAATACACTGAAGGTACTATATTAGGAACTAAGTAAGCAAAGACAAAAACAAAACTGTCTCTTTACTCTATTGTCTCACTAGAATTAAAGGACAAATGAGAAAACTCCAAATCCAATGTGGATTTTTAGATAGGGCAGCTTGTCAAAAATCCTCCACCCTTTTTATCTGTGACTCAGTAGAAAGATGCATGATTGGAAGATAAAGGGCATATAGATATAGATATAGATTTCAATCCAAACTCCAATATTTATGACCTGCATGACCCTGGGCAAGCCACTTAATTTAGGTTTATATTCCTTTCTATAAAATTAAAGGCTTAGAATAAATGGTCTCTGAATTTCCTTTCAACTCAAAACTTACAAGCCGATAATGTGAGCACATTGCTTGGCACATTCCAAATTCATTCATTCATTCATCTCGGTCCCTAATTTTTGTTCCTAAGCTTGTTCACTCTCAAACCAAATTAAGTTATTTATTTTCCAGTCTGAATTATCCACTATGATATTTTGATAAATCAAAATAATTAGATAATTTCATGTCTCTATCCCTATGCATTCATACATTCTTAGCTTGGAAATAAGTCTTAATAAAGGATTTAAATGTGAATAAATATAATTAAAATGGTTTTAAGGATATTTAACATATGCTGTTTGAATATCATGATAACAGAAGGTAAAATTTTCAGCATTTTGTCTGTTCGTCATCTCTTTCAGTTTTCTATAAAAGCCCCTTATTAATCAATTTCAATACTAAACAAGAATTACACAAAACAAAGTTCCCGATCTTGAGACAGGAAAATCTAAGTTCAAATCCTACCTTTGACATTTACTTCCTATATGATAATATATGCATCGCTTAGCTGACTTCATCCTCAGTATTCATTACCTGTAAAATGGAGATAACAATAACTATATAAGAAAATTTATAGCTTTATTCTGAGGCTCAAAACAAATGCTTTATGTAAAGCATTTTGCAAAGTCTAGTGTGCTATATCATGGCAGTTACTAACATTCGGGTCAGCTTTATGTAATTTTGTCATACTTTGTGTAGTGTCATACTTGGAACCTGAATTTTAATTCTGTCTCTGACACTCACTAGTGTGTACCACTGGCTAGTTTGTTAAGTCTCTATCTCAGTTTCTCAGCTACATAAGATGAAAAATAAGTGAAAAAAAGACTTTCTTGACAGAGTTGTGATTAAATAATATATGTAAGGTGTTTGGTATACCTTAAGGACATGTATGCATGTGGTATACATACACACATATGTGTATATGTATATGTGTGTATATATGTATATGTGTATATATATTTGTGTGTATGTGTATATATATGTGGAGAGAGACAGAGAGAGAGAGAGAGAGAGAGAGAGAGAGGCAGAGAGAGAGAGAGAGAGAGAGAGAGAGAGTGAGAGATTTTTTTCTTTCAGAATATTTACGATTTATTGGTTAAGGTATTTCTCGGGGAGCAACTTCCTTTGGCAATGCAGATCAGCACTTTGTCTGATATATAGAGTCCCAAAGAGTTTCCTGATGCAGCAGAGGGGTTAAGTGATATCCCCAGGATTCCATAGCCAGTATGTTTCTTTGACTCTAGGAGCAGATATAAAATGCCTTGTTTTGTATTCAGAAGCCTTCATAACCTATTTCCTATCCATCCATTCCTCTTTATACCTTACTCCCTGACAGTAGTCTTTGATCCCATGACACTGGACTCCTTACAGTTCCATGAATAAGACATTGTATCTCTTGGTTCTGGGCACTTTCTCTGGCTATTCCCCATTCCTGGAATATCCCCCCCCCCATCCCCTCATATTTCCCTAGTGGGATCTCTGGCTTTCTTTAAGTCCAAGCTGAAACTCTGCCTTCTACAAGAAGTCTTTCCTAGCCCCTCTTAATTCTACTGCTTCCTTCTGCTAATTATTTTCTATTTTTCTTCTATATAATGTGTTCATACATATTTGTTTGCTTGTTCTCTCCCCCATTAGACTGTAAGCTCTTTAAGGGTAGGGACTATCTTTTTTCTCCCATTATATTCACAGAACTGCACAGTGCCTGATACATAAAAGATGTTTAATAAATGTTTATTAAGTCATTAACTCACATGATAGACTCTCAACTAACAATATTTTAAATGATCAAACAGCCCAATTCTTCATGTGTAAGGACTGACCAATTGAGTTTCTGCAATTTATCTAGAGCCCTGGATGAACTTTCTTTATGTCTAATGATCACATTCCCAATAACATCAAGGGTGAAACAAGGATGTCCATTATCACCCCTACTATACAATTTGGTACTAGAAACGTTAGCTGTAGAAATAAGAGAAGAAAAAGAAATTGAAGGAATTAGAATAGGCAAAGAAGAAGCTAAATTATCACTTTTTGCAGATGATATGATGATTTACTTTATGTATGTATATATATATATATATATAAGTGAATGTGTATGTATGTATATATCTATGTGTATATGTATGTATGTGTATGTATGTGTATATATATATATGTTTTATATATGTATATATATGTATATATATACATATATATGTAAAAGAGAGAGAGCAGACACAGGGTGAGTTGAAGATGAAGGGAAGATATGTAAATGAAATAAAATGAAATTAAGAGATGAGAGAGCAACATACTGAGAGAGGGAGATAGGGAGAGATAGAATGGGGTGGATTATCTCGCATAAAGGTGGCAAGAGGAAGCAGTTCTGTGGGAGGAGGGGAGAGGGCAGGTGAGGGGGGAATGAGTGAACCTTGCTCCCATCAGATCTGGCCTGAGGGGGAATACCATACATACTCAGTTGGGTATCTTACCCCACAGGAAAGAAGAGGGAGGAAGATAAAAGAAAATAAAAGGGGGGGGGGATGATGGAGGGGAGGGCAGATGGGGGTGGAGGTAATCAAAACAAACACTTTGGAAAGGGGACAGGGTCAAGGGAGAAAATTCAATAAAGCGGGATGGGTTGGGAAGGAGCAAAATGTAGTTAGCCTTTCGCAACATGAGTATTGTGGAAGGGTTATACATAATGATACATGTGTAGCCTAGGTTGAATTGCTTGACTTCTTAGGGAGGGTGGGTGGGAAGGGAAGAGGGGAGAGAATTTGGAGCTCAAAGTTTTAAAATCAGATGTTCAAAAACAAAAAAAGTTTTTGCATGCAACTAAAAAATAAGATACACAGGCAATGGGGCGTAGAAATTTATCTTGCCCTACAAAAAAGGAAGGGAAAAGGGGATGAGAGGGGAGGGGAGTGATAGAGGGGAGGGCTGACTGGGGAGCAGGGCAACCAGAATATAAGCCATCTTGGAGTGGGGGGGAGGGTAGAAATGGGGAGAAAATTTGTAATTCAAACTGTTGTGAAAATCAATGCTGAAAACCAAATATGTTAAATAAATAAATTTAAATTAAAAAAAAACACGCCAGAAAAAAAAAAAAAAAGAAAATCCTGGAGAATCAAGTAAAAAACTACTTGAAATAATAAACAACTTTAACAAAGTTACAGGATATAAAATAAACCCACATAAATCCTCAGCATTCCTATACATTACTAACAAAGCCCAACGGCAAGAGATAGAAAGAAAAATTCCATTCAAAGTTACTGTAGACACTATAAAATATTTGGGAGTCTATTTGCCAAGACAAACACAGGGCCTATATGAACATAACTATGAAACACTTTTCACGCGAATAAAGTCAGATCTAAATAAATGGAAAAGTATCAGTTGCTCATGGTTAGGCCGAACTAATATAATAAAAATGACAATTTCATCTAAATTAATCCATCTATGCAGTGCCATACCAATTGAACTACCAAAAAATTCTTTTGTGGAGCTGGATAAAATAATAACAAAATTCATCTGGAAGAACAAGAGGTCTAGAGTATCTGGGGTATTAATGAAAAGAAATGCTAGAGAAAGTGGCCTAGCCATACCAGATATTAAACTGTACTATAAAGCTGCAGTCATCAAAATTACCTGGTACTGGCTAAGAAACAGAGTTGTGGATCAGTGGAATAGGATAGCAACACAAGATGGAGAAGTCAATAACTACAGCAATCTACTCTTTGATAAACCCAAAGAGGCCAGCTTCTGGGCTAATAATTCATTATTTCACAAAAACTGTTGGGAAAATTGGAAAATGGTAGGGCAGAAACTGGGCATAGACCAATATCTTACACCATATACCAAAATAAAGTCAAAATGAGTTCATGATTTAGAAGTAAAGGCTGATACTATAAGTAATTTGGGAGAGCAAGGAATAGTTTACTTATCAGATTTATGGAAAATAAAAGAATTCATGACCCAAAAAGAGATAGAGAGCACTACAAAATGCAAAATGGATAATTTTGATTATGTTAAATTGAAATGTTTTTTTTTTTGTTGAATTATTTATTTGTTGTTTATTCAGTATTTAGGGTTAGTATGACACTTGAGGAATTGATTGCATCATTGCACATATATAGATCTTTTTATATAATATGGAAATTTACAACTATTGAGATATATATATAAATATAGACAAAATCAGGTCCTCTGGAAAGGTGATACATAGTGCCTGCTGTAGAGCCCTAATGAAGGGGAACACAAAAGTAATCAATGCATCAATAAAGAATTACTACTATGTGGTGTTTTGTATCCAGGAGTGTTGTCTTCTGGACCTATGGGAATCTATAGCACCTACATACATGGCAGGTAGTTCATATACCTGTGGGGCGCCGGCTCTGCTTGATGCCAGCTACTGAGACTATACAAGTCACATCCAGCATCAGATGCAAACAACAACAGGGTTTAACAAATAGTAGTCACACTGTACTATTCCCCATTTCTAACTTTAGGAAGAGACTTGAGTGTGTTCACAGGTTTTACATTTCTGGTGTTCAATCACTAATCAGAAGAAAGATTTGACCTATTTGAAAAGTGCATCATACATAACCCCTCAACGACTGTTCTCTTGATGGCAGCACATTAAAAGGTTTTAAAATTGCAGCTCCTTCTGGATTCCCCAAAGAGTATCTGCGCTCTTCTTTAAACAGCTTTCCTCCTCCGGATTCAGGTTTACCTTCACCACATCTGAAATGCCGTTCTGCCCCAAGATACATGAGACACTAAGAAAGACATCCTCATTAATGCCATATAGGCCCTTAATCATGGTGGAAATAGGATGCACTCTCCTAAGATTTTTCATAATGCTTTCTGCCAGATCTGCCACAGACAAGCCAATGGCCCAGGAAGTGTAGCCCTTCAGCTTGATCACCTCATAAGCACTTTAAACCACCTGTTTATGAACATCTTTCCAATTCTCTGAATCAGCATCACTTCCCAAAGAAGGATGAAGACCCTTCAGAGACACACCAGCAACATTGACACCACTCCATACAGGAACACTGGAGTCTCCATGTTCCCCAAGGACCCATCCATGACAACTTGAAGAATGGACACCAAGTCTCTCCCCCATTAGGTAACGGAAACGGGCAGAATCCAGATTGCAACCACTTCCAATAACACGATTTTTAGGAAAGCCACTTAGCTTCCACGCCACATATGTTAAAATATCCACTGGATTGGAAACAATAAGCAGCTTGCAATTAGGGCTGTATTTAACAATATTGGGAATGATGAATTTAAAGATATTCACATTACGCTGGACCAAATTAAGACGACTTTCTCCCTCCTGTTGACGTGCCCCAGCCGTAACAATGACCAGTTTTGAGTGTGCAGTCACACTGTAGTCTTTGCCAGAAACAATCTTTGGTGTTTTTAGGAAAAGGCTGCCATGTTGGAGATCCATCATCTCTCCCTTTAGTTTGTCTTCTATCACATCAACTAGGGCAAGTTCATCAGCCAAATCCTTTGTTAAAATACTGATGGCACATGCCATGCCAACTGCACCAACCCCAACAACAGTGATCTTGTTCTGGGGAACCTGTTCTTCCTTTAGGACATTCAAAATCAGCTGATCCTTGACAGTAGATGCCATTTTGGGAGATTTCTGGGGAGATATCGAGGTTGCTGGTCAGGCTGCGAAAGTTCTGATTTGGATGTGAGACTGCCGCTCCCAGACTCGCGCCAAATTGAAATGTTTTTGTACAAAAAAAGGCAATGCAACAAAAATTAGGAGGGAAGCAGAAAATTGGGAGACAATCTTTACAACTAGTATCTCTGATAAAGGCCTCATTTCTAAAAATATACAGGGAACCGAGCCAAATATATAGGAATACAAGCCATTCCCCAATTGAGAAATGGTCAAAGGACATGCACAGGCAGTTTTCAGAGGAACAAATTAAAGCTATCTATAGGCATATGAAAAAATACTCGAAATCACTACTGATTAGAGAAATGCAAATCAAAACAACTCTTAGATACCACATCTCTCCTGTCAGATTGGCTAAAATGACAAAACAGGAAAGTGATAAATGCTTGAGAGGATGTGGGAAAATTGGAACATTTTTACATTGCTGGTGGAGTTGTAAACTGATCCAGCTATTTTGGAGAGCAATTTGGAACTATGCCCCAAGGGCTATGAAAATGTTCATACCTTTTGACCCAGCAATACCACTTCTAGGATTGTATCCCAAAGAGATCACACAAGCATGAAAAGGACCCATATGTACAAAAATATTTATAGTGGCTCTTTTTGTGGTAGCCAAGAATTGGAAAGCAAAGGGATGCCCATCAATTGGGGAATGGCTAAACAAGCTGTGGTATATGAAGGTAATGGCATACTATTGTGCTATAAGAAATGGGGATGATACGGACTTCATAACAACCTGGAAAAGCCTACATGATATAATGCTGAGTGATCAGAGCAGGACCAACAGAACATTATACACAACTACAGATATATGGATTCTGCAAGGACCAACCCTGACAGACTTCACTCTTCTTAGCAACACAAGGTACAAAGACAACTCCAAAGGACTCACGATGGAGAATGCTATCCACATCCAGAGAAAGAACTATGAAGCATGAATGCAGGTTGAGGCACACTTCATGCTAGCCTTTTTCCCACCTTTCTCTTTCTTTTTCTTTCTTTTGTTTTTTTTTCTTTTTTTTTTGGTCCTGTTCCTTCTTTCTCATGATTCATTTCATTGATCACAATTCTTCTCCATAACTTGACTAGTATGTAAATTAATTCAATGCGAATTTATATGTGGAAGTTATGTAGGATTCCATGCCATCTTGGGGAGGGAGATGGGGAGGGAGGGGAGAAAATCTGGAACTCAAAATTATGTAGAACCAAGTGTTGTAAACTAAAAATTAAAAAAAAAATAAAATGGCAAATCAAAAATAAAAAAAATGTGTTTTGTTTCTCACCTACTAATATTTTCCAAAGATCTTTTTTTTCCTTCTATTGAATAGTTTCACTAACAAATCCAAAAGGTTACTGAATCTTTTCTAGCAATGACTAAAATATCATCAGAGATCAATAGTTACTGTTTGATATCTATTCAGTAATTAGTTTCAGAATCTTATCTGAAAGAAGTTACTAACCTACATCCAATCAAAGATGGCTATAAGCCAATAAAGCACTTAGTGTAGGCTATCTGCGGCCTGAGACTGTGAAGACATTTGATGAATTTAAAGAGCAAAGATCCCTTCTACACTTACCCCCCCCCATATATTTCACTACAGTATTTCAACAAGGGTGGGAGGGGTGGGCAATGTTTTTGATAACCCAGGATTTCATTTTGAGTCAAATACTGTTGCATCAATATTTTACTTAAGATACTTTTGCTTTGGTTTTGTTTCTCTCTGATATGTTAGGTTTAAACCCCAATGACAACATGAAAAGACATATATAAATGGAATTTTAGCTGAAATTACCATAACACAAAACACAATGGCTAGTCTACTCAGAATATTGGAGTATGCAAAATCATGAATGCCTTTTGCTATTGATTTAATGCCAAAGTAAAGGTCAAAATGAGAATGCTATTCTGAGGTATTTCAAATCACATTAGCCACATTGAAAATGGAGAAGGTGAAAGACTCTTAAAATCTTTACACTTTGAAGTGTGTGTGTGTGTGTGTGTGTGTGTGTGTGTGTGTGTGTGTGTGTTGGATAAGAGCAGGATTGTTGATTCACTGCAGTGTTTTTGTAAGCATTAGGGAATAAGATTAAGTTGAAAATTCTTAAAATAAAGCAAATATATATCCAAATCAAACTGGATCAGTAGAATTATCTTCCATCACATTTAAAATAATTCTCTGAGGGAACTGATTGTATTTATAATATTTTAAAATTATATTCAATGCTCAAAATTATTTTGAATTATAAAATAATTATCTTTAGCATATTTTATCGATAACTTTGGTAAAGGCATCAATAGTAAGCTTTTCACATTTTTGGATGACACATAGCTGGGAAGGAGGATTAATGCCTAAATGATCACGTAATCTCCAAAAAAAAAAAAAAAGATCTTAAAGGCTAGAATGTTGGGAAAAAAACATTACTTTGAGAAGTTTAGTATGTGGGGTGGTGAAAAGAGGCTCAAGAATATGCTGGGAACTGGAGGTGTTTAGCGTGGACCAGAGAAGACTTAGAAGAGATATAATAGTTGTCTTACAGTATTTGATGAAATCACTTGAAAGAAAAAAAAAAGACTTGTTCTGGCTGTTCTCAGAATTAAGAATTAGAAGAAATTAGTCACACAGAGAAGCCTAATATAAGCAAAAAAAACATCTCTCAGGAGAGTTACACACAAGCAGAAAGGGCTGTTTCAGAAAGTAATAGATTTTCAGGTAAATAGGTTTTCAAATAGATTTCAATATGTTTTCAAGCAAAGGTTAGATGGCCATTTGTTGAACATTGTGTAGAGGGGATTCTTGTTCATTGTGGGCTGCATTTGGTAGTCTTTAAGTTAGGACTCTTTCAAAATTGATATCTTGTGATTCAGCGATAATTAACATAAATCAAAATAATAATCCCTCATTAAAATGAGAGTAGTAGAATTTATTTCAAAACTATTTAAAGGAGCTTTTCCAAGGAATTGATTGCATCTTAAAATGCATTTTTTAAATCTCAAAATTGGACACAGGTGGCTTTATTATTAAAACAGGTAATAAAATCTCTATGGAAACTGCAAATTTATTGCTGTGTTGCTCTGTGAAAAAAAAATGGAAAATCCTTTAAGAATGTTTAGTTGACAATTAAAAATCATCTCAGTAGATATAAAGGGAAGTTTTTAGTGCCTGGTAATAACAGAGTATTTGGTCTGCTTATTTTCTTTTGAGGTCTTCTGGAAGAACACGTCTCATGCATCAGTGAAGGGAATAAATGGTTTCCTACCTCTTGAAGGATTGGCTTGACCTTTGCTTGTGCAGAAAGAGAATTAGTTTGCTC
Organism: Trichosurus vulpecula; assembly: GCF_011100635.1. Taxonomy (NCBI): domain Eukaryota; kingdom Metazoa; phylum Chordata; class Mammalia; order Diprotodontia; family Phalangeridae; genus Trichosurus; species Trichosurus vulpecula. Next base: position 221,941,917 of record NC_050573.1, on the reverse strand, counting down.
TTGGGTGACAACTTCTATGATTCCTAGATTGTACGTCATCTTAAATGATAAAAATAATATATACGAGTTTAGCTTTCAAAATTTTACTTAGCATTTCACTCACAAAACATCAGTTAATTTTATGTGTAAAGTATAATTATTCTTATTTCATGCAAAAAGACTTCAGAGAGCCAAGATGGTGGAGTAAGCAGTAAGTCACTATCATTTTCCCTTTTTGACCTCTTAAAAAACTAGAAAATAATACCCCAGGAAAAATCCTGGAATTGCCAAGGCAGTAAAAAGATAGAATGGAGCAGTCTCTTAGCACAGGAAGCTTGGAAGATCAGCAAGAAATATCTGTTTCAGTAATATAAAAGGGGGATTCATACCAGGACAAGAAGTGTTCCAGCAAGCCAAAGCACACCTCAGCAAACCAGGGGGAGATCCTGAGCCTCAGGTTGGTGGAGTAGGCAAATGCCATCACCGGAATCGCCCCCCCCCCCACCCCTGCTCCATGTCTCAGCACAGCCAGGGGAACTGCATACTCCAGCTGAAAGAATCACCACATGCACTAGCTCAAGCCCAGGTGGGCAGGCATCCTTCTGCAGCCAGACTTTCATGTGCTGGCATCCTCCAGCAGCAGGCCTCTCCCTGCTTCAGCTTGGCCGCAGGTGAGCAGGCATCCTCCAACAGCAGAACCTCCAAATCATTCAGAGGAGTCATGGGAAATGCAGAAAAAGCCCACCTCATCTGAGCATACTCCAGACACCACAGCTAGGACCCCAGCTCAACACTGCTAAGAGCCAGACCTCTAGAGCACACAGCTGCCAGCATCTGAGGCACCAGCATGCAAAGCCAGTAACCAGGCCCCTGGACCCCAGCACAAGAGCCTTAGAACATTGCCCCCTGTGTTCCAGCAATAGAGATCACCTTTAAAAGCCAGGAAACAGGCAAACATCATGAGCAAGAAGGAGAAAAGAACATTAACCATAAAGAATCATTATGGTAACAGGGAAGATCAAAATACAAATTCAGAAGAGGAAAACATTTTTAAAATTCCCAAATGTGAAACCTCAAAAAGAAATATGAATAGAAGAGCTCAAGAAGGATTTTGAACATCAAATAAGAGAGATAAAAGACAAATTGGAAAAAGAAGAGATATTCGAGGGAGAGTCAAAAGCTTGGAAAAGAAAGGACAAAAATTGATCAAAGGAAACAATGTATTAAAAATACAATTGTCTAAATGGAAAAGGAGGCACAAAAATCCACTGAAGCAAAGAAATCCTTAAAAAGCAGAATTGGCCAAATGGAAAGGAAGGTACAAAAATTCACGGAGACAAAGAATTCCTTAAAAAGTAGAATTGGCAAAATAGAAAAAGGAGGGACAAAAGCTAACTAAGGAAAACAATTACTTAAAATTAGAATTGGGCAAGTGGAGGTTAATGACTCTATGATACCTCAACAATCAGTCAAACAAATCAAAAGAATAAAAAAAAAGAAGAAAATATAAAATACTTCATTGGAAAAATAACTCATCTAGAAAATAGATCAAGAGGAAATAATTTAATACTAATTGGTTTGCCTGAAAGCCATGATTTTAAAAAAAAAGTGGGGTGGACAGCATCTTTCAAGAAGTTATCAAGGAAAACTGCCCTGAGATCTTATAAACGAAGAGTAAAATAATCATTGAAAGATACATCGATCACCTCGTGAAAGATATCTCAAAATGAAAATGCCAAGAGATATTGTCATCAAATTCAGGAATTATCAAGTCAAGGAGGAAATACTTCAAGCAGTCAGAAGGAAAAAAATTAAAGATCATGGAACCACAGTCAGGATTGTGTAGGACATGGCAGCTTCCACATTAAAGGATTTGAGGACTTGGAATATGATATTCTTGAAGGCAATGGAGCTTGGATTATAACCAAGGATCAGCTACCCAGCAAAATTGAACCTAACATTTCAGGGGAGGAGATGGACATTCACTGAAATAGGGGACTTCCAAATCTTACTGATGAAAAGACCAGAGGTGAATAGAAAATTTGATCTTCAAATACAGGATTCAAGAGAGACATAACAAGGTAAACAGGGAAGGGAAAAAAAAACATGTTATTCAACAATGGTAAACTGTTTACATCCTTACGTTGGAAGATGATATTTGTAACTCTTGGGAACTGTATCTTTATTATGACATTGAGGAGTATACATATAGAGAGAGGGTGTGGGTTTGAATTGACCTTGATGGGATGATAAAAAATAATTTATTGGTGGCTAAAAAAAGGATTGTACTGGGAGAAAAGGAAAGGAGGAGACTGAAAAGTGTAAATTACATCACTCAAAGAAACACAAAGACCTATTTCAGTACAGGGAAAGAAGGGAGGTAGGAGAGCACTATTTGACCTCTACTCTCATTGGATTTGGTTCAAAAGGGAATAACATACACACTTACTTGAGTAGAGGAATATATCTCATCCTATAGGAAGTAAGAGGGGAAAGGAGAAAGAAAAGGGAAGAGTGGATAAAATGAGAGCAGAAAGGAGGGAAGTCTTAGCAGAGGAAAGGGGAAAGAAAAGAGAGGGGGGCTGATAGAAGGGAGGTCAGGTTGAGGGAGGTGGTGCTCAAAAGCAAAACACTAGTGAGGAGGAAAAGTGAAAAGTGGAAGATAAAAGCATGAACATGAGGGAAAATATGATGGAGAGAAAGAAACAGTAATAATAACTGTGAATGTGAATGGGAAGAACTCTACCATAAAACAGAAGGAGATAGAATGGATTAAAAATCATAATCCTACAATATGTTGCTTCCAAGAAACATATACAAAGCAGAGGGATACACACAGAGTAAAGGTAAAAGGCTGGAGTAGGATATATTGCAATCAGCTGAAGAAAAGTAAAGTAGGGGTGGCAGTTCTTATCTCAGACAAATACAAAATAAACTAGATCTAATTAAAAAGAGATAGGAAGAAAACAACACCATGCTAAAAGGTACCATAGACAATGAAGTAATATCAATACTAAATATATATGCACCAAGTGAAATAGCATCCAACTTCTCAGAGAAGTTAAGTGAGTTACAGGAAGAAATAGACAGCAAAACTATACCTGTGGGGAATCTCAACTTCCCTCTCTCATAACTACGTAAATCTAACCACAAAAATAACAAAGAAAGAAGCTAAGGAGGTGAATAGAATTTTAGAAAACTTGGATATGGTAGACCTCTGAAGAAAATTGAATGGAGATGTAGAAGAATATACCTTTTCATCAACAGAATATGACAACTACACAAAACTAATCGTATACTAGGGTATAAGAACCTCAAAATCTAATGCAGAAAGGTGGAAATATTAAATGCATCCTTTTTAGATCATAGTGCAAGAAGAATTTCATGCAATAAGGAGCCATGGAAAGACAGAATAAAGATTAATTGGAAAGTAAATAACATAGTCCTAAAGACTGAGTGAGTCAAACAGCAAATCCCAGAAACAAGAACATCGTTTAAGAGAATGACAATAATGAGAAAACATACCAAAACTTATGGGATGCAGCCAAAGCAGTTCTTAGGGGAAATTTGATATCTCTAAATGCTTACATGAATAAAATGGGGAAAGAATCAACAAATGAATTTGACAAGCAACTAAAAATGGTAGGAAAATTAACAAATTAAAATTCCACAATTAAATACCAAAGCAGGATTCTGAAAATCAAATGAGACATTAATAAAATTGAAGTTGAGAAAACTGTTGAAACAATATATAAAACTAAGAGCTGGTTTTATGAAAAAACACAATAAAATAGATAAACCTTTTATTAATGAGATCAAAAGGAAAGAAGACAACCACATACTAGTATGAACAATGGGAAGGCTTTATACCTTAATATACCTTCTTAAACCATTGGTCATCCCTTTCAAAGATAAATGCTCTACCCTTGAATGTCTTCTCCCATGACCTTCCTCCAATACTTGGAATCTAATCCTAAATCACAACTTTTACAATATCTCCTATTCATGAGTCACTGCAGGAAATTCCATACCAATTTATGTCATTTAAACTTAACCTGACCCTTCCTGATCAATGACAATCTTTTTATTTGTCTCATTTAGTTTATCCTCCACTAGTGTACTCTGTTGTTACTTTATTGATGGGGGGGGAACATGATTCTGGGTTCTTCAAATCCAAACCAGCCTATTACAAGTTCTGAAAGGTACTATCCACCTGGAAAAGCTTTTAGTCTTTTATTTGGAAGCCCAAACTTAGAGAGACCTATACGTTTTCCATTACCAAGCATTTTTTAAGCATTTAGAATGTTCCATTCACTGTACTAACTACAGGGGATACAAAAAAAGTACAAAAACTATCTTCCAAAAGCTTTATGAGGCTCACAAGACCTAATGAGAGAGGCAATATGCAAACATCTTTATACATGGCCAGACACAGTTCTTGAGGAATATCAATTTGACAAACTGATTATACAGACACATAGATAGATAGATAGTTCAAAAATTGTAGTACTATCATGCAGAGCAATAGCTGCAAATAATTTTTTCCACTTTCTCCTTGCTTCAGATACAGTGATTGAGGGGGATTCAAAAAATGAGTTAATATCAAAAATGTTAATGATTTTCACATATATAAGGAGAGGTAACTAGTGTATGCTAAGTGTATATGCTGGTGTATACCACTATTGTAGATTAAGTAGTGGCCCTTCCTTTAGAAAAGAGACAAGCGTTGTGAAAGTGACCATCACATCCCCTGCATTTTATGTTTACCTTACATATATTGGAATAAATATTTCAGTGTTAACTTCCACTTTTTGCAAGTGCACATAGATAGGGGAAAGAAATAAGAAACCAATCCTTTATCATCAAACCAGTTTACTTGGGAAATTATTTTCCTGGAAGTACCATGATTTTCTAGAACTGCAGTCTTACTTCCTCAATGCAGAGGAGGAAGAGGTTTCTAGTGACATGGTTCCCTTGAGATCTCACATCATAAATGTAAGATGAGAAACAACAGTACAGGGAGTCATCAGTAATTCACAGGGAAAAATAGTAGTGAAGAGGGACAGGAATGATATTTATGGCCTCAGATATTTACAGACCAATGTACAAAGTATGAGCAATAGAAATGGCAATATATTTTCATGGGAAGCAATGGAGAAAGATATCTAAAAGGTGGAATTTAAAGCAATATATATGTATACATATAAACACATATATACACATATGTGTGTGCATATGTGTGTATGTATGTATAATTTTAATTGATACATAGCAGATTGAGAGATTTAAACTTGATAGAAGGCATTTAGGTGAAAATAATAGGATTTGGTATTATTAAGGCCATATACATAAGCAAGCAGTACAGATAGAGAGGATTAGATGATGCCTTCCTAATAAATGATACTTATACTATCTGACACCAAGGAAATAAACTATTTTATTGGGAGAACTCAAATCTTCAGGTATCTTCTGGAGTCTCACCCTATTAAAAAATAAATTATTTGTTAGGTTCTTGAATTGTTTTGTTGGAAATATTATCTCTCATATAGTAAAGGAAACAACAAGGAAAACTACTATTTTTGCCTGAAGTCTAATTAATAACAAATAATTAGTAAAGCAGAAATGAAGACACATGTGGTCAAAAATCATTATTATGATCATCCTCAGGTCTCCATAATCCTTAAAACACTTTCACTTTATGCTGTCATCTTAAGATATGACCTTGTGTCCCTCCTTGGTTTCATAGTCAAACTCATCTCAGAAAGAATTGTCAATGGTTCTTGCTTCCACTTCAAGTGGAAGCTACCAATTATTGTTCTATCTCCATAAAATTATTTAAATCTATCTTTTCCTCTATCTTCATAAAGTTACTAATCTCAGACAAACCTAGACTATTATATCATAGTTCTTCTCCCTCCTTCCAGTCACTCCCTTTCCAATTGACTATCCAAATATTTGTCAAAAATTATCTTCTGAGAAACACCTCTGACCATGTCAGACTCCTGCTCAAAAACATCCATTGGTTTTTTATTTCCATCTTGATAAAATTTAGATGCTTCAACCTTGCCCTTTACATACTGCTTCCAATAGATCTTTTGAGATTTCACTTATAACATCCCCCTTCATATGTTAACCATATCATCTAAATTTTACTATTCTCTGCTTCTTATATTCAGTAATTAATTTCCTGCCTTCAGTCATACAAGTTGTTCTTCAAGCACTCTTTGCTCAAATCCAGTCACCAAAATCTGTAACTTCTCTCCAAAACTCAAAGAGTCTCCTGAAACCTTCTATTACCCTTCAAACCCATGATTCTCCTCACTTTCCTTGTATTTCCTTATTTGCTTAAATGTTAGATCACCCAAGAAAAATGTAAAATTCTTGAGGTCAGGGAATAAAAGAATCCCTCACTCTTCCCAGTATATTGTCTTATGCACAGTGACTTAAAAATGTTTGTTAAACTGGAAGGATAGATTTACCAGCAATAGTCTGATAAGACAAAATTTAATGAAGATAAATGTAAAGTCCCCTAGTTAAGTATATTTAATAAAACAGCCATACTCTTATAATTTGGAGGAAAAATGGCTAATAATAGTTCATTAGAAAGAGATCTATGGGCTTTAGTGGATTCCAAGCTTATTATTAGTCACCCAGAACAGATAATGGATCTTAGGCTTTGTTTGGAAAGATATTTCATTTGGAAAGAAAGATGAAAATATGATTATAACTCTCTCTATTCTGTAGTACAGTGTTTAATTCATGATGTTACATTTCATGAAGTGCCTCCTTAAGGGAAGACAATAGGAAAGGGGGGAAAGGGAGAGAAAGAGAGAGAGAGAGAGAGAACTTTATCAAAGGCTATCACTCTAGGGCTTCTGATCCATGGATTGTCCTTTGTTCTTCTCTGAAATATAACACTCATTTTTAGCAAAAATATTTGCTCGAATGAAATAAAAAATATTTCCTTTATTTAGATACAATATTTATTACTAAATTATCAACAGGAAAGAAGCAACATGCAAAGAGAGCAAGAAACTACTAAACTCTGCCAGTTTCTGAAGTATCAATGAGGCAGTGGAATAGGAGAACAGATAAATTTCCAGGTCCCATGGAGGCTCCAAATTCTGCCCAGGCATTTCACTACTTAAGTGGATGGATACAGGAGACAAGACAAACACTAGCCTTCCTCTGCAATCAGATGTTGACTTGCCTTATATCCAGAGGGTCCAAAGTTCCTAGGCTTCTCCCATCATCAGCTTGCCACCATCCATGATTCTTTAGCTTATCCGCCAGCTGGTAAAATTATACATTGCAACAACTTTTTTTTTTAATAATAAGGGATATGTTAGGAAGGACATCGCCAACCTGGAGTGTGTTCGGAGGCTAGAAACTACAGTTTTGAAGAAACTTGTGGTAATGGCATTGTGGAGATGTTTAGCATGTGGAAAAAAAAACAGGAAGTGTGGATGTGAAGTATGATACCTATATTCAGGTATGTGAGAGAATCACATGGAAGAGAAAATGGATTTGATCTTAGAATAAGAGGAAACATTTAGGAACAGTTAATGGGGAAAAGGAGATGGAAGACATCCTCATAGATCACTTTAAATATTGAAAATGCTTTGCAGATATCATCTCATTTAATTCTCATAAGGAAATTTTAATTTAGGGAAATTAAATGACTTGTCCAGTCTTCAATACCTAGTAAGTGTCCGAGGTGAGATTCAAACCCATGCTAAATACAATAAACTTTCTTTTTAACCACACTGAAATTTTCAGAGAAAATGTAGGGTCATTGTAAAGAGTAAATTTGTAATGATTAGAGATATTAGAATGTTAAATACTGTGTCCAGGGAAATATTGTGTTTCCCTAAGGAGATCTCTTCAAGAAAAGGTTGAATGAACACTTTTCAGGCATGTTATAAAGGAGATAATGATTTTTTTTGTTTCTTTTTTGTAGGGGGGAAGGCAAGGGAATTGGGGTTAAGTGATTTCTCCAAGGTCATACAGCTAGTAAGTGTGTCAAATATCTGAGGCCAGATTTGAACTCAGGTCCTCCTGACTCCAGGGCCAGTGCTCTACTTACTGTGCCATCTAGCTGCCCTAATAGTGATTTTGATACACTGAATTATATGGGCATTGAGTTCTTTTGAAACTAAGATTTTGTGGTTTCATGTACCTTAAGTATTGATAAATTGGCTTGAAAAACTTCAGGGAAAAGATGTGTGTAACATCAGTCAGAAATTCAAAGAGAAAAGATGAATTTGGAGACATAGGAGGCCCACAAAATCATCTTGAAAATAATCAAAGATTGGGAGCAGAGCCAAGATGGTGGCTGGAAAGCAGGGAGTAGAGTGAGCTCCCCACCAAGTCTCTACAAAAACCTATAAAAAAAGGCTCTGAACCAATTCTAGAGCTGCAAAACTCACAAAATATCAGGGGGAAGCAGGGCTCCAACCCAGGACAGCCTGGATGGTCTCTGGGTGAGGTCTATCCCACACTGAGCTGGGAGCTGGGAGCTGGGAGCTGGGGAGCTGGGAGAGGAGCAGAGCAGAGCCCAGCATGAGCGGCTCAGACCAACCAGACCAGGAGCCAGGTGGAGTGGGCCCTAGTGCCCTGAATCAGTGAGCTGCGGCAGTTACCAGACTTCTCAACCCACAAACACCGAAGACAGCAGAGAAGGTTAGTGGGAAAAGCTTGGGGGAGTGGAAGGAGTTCGAGGTTCGGCCACCACCCCCGGGGCAGCGGAGGTGGGGCAGCTACAGCTGCAGTTGCTTCCCGCCCCAGGCCCACCTGGTGTGAGGAATTAAGTGGTAGATCAGAGCAGGAGTGCACAGCCTGCTGAAGATATAAGCCCAGTCTGGGTTGGGGGTTCTTGGGGAAGGAGGAGTGCTGGCACCTCCTCCCCAAACGTGGAACATAGAACTCTTTAGTCTACAATCAGTTATACCCCACTGAAAAACTCAAGGGTCAAGTTAGCTGGTTGGTTGGGAATATGGCCAGGCAGCAAAAACACCCAGATTCAGTCTCAGACTTCGGATTCTTTCTTTGGTGACAAATAAGACCAAAACATACAGCCTAAAGAACTCAACAAAGTGCAAGAGCTTACACCAAAAGCCTCCAAGAAAAACATGAACTGGTCCCAGGCCATGGAAGAGCTCAAAAAGGATTTGGTACAGCAAGTTAGAGAATTAGAGGAAAAACTGGGAAGAGAAATGAGAAGGATGTAAGAAAACCATGAAAAACAAGGCAATGACTTGCTAAAGGAGACCCAAGAAAATACTGAAAAATACACTGAAGAAAACAACACCTTAAAAAATATACTAACTCAAATGGCAAAAGAGCTCCAAAAAGCCGATGAGGAGAAGAATGACTTGAAAGGCAGAATTAACCAAATGGAAAAGGAGGTCCAACAGACCACTGAAGAAAATACTACCTTAAAAATTAGATTGGAGCAAGTGGAAGCTAGTGACTTTATGAGAAATCAAGATATTATAAAACAGAACCAAATTAATGAAAAAATGGAAGACAATGTGAAATATCTCATTGGAAAAACCACTGACCTGGAAAATGGATCCAGGAGAGATAATTTAAAAATTATTGGACTACCCGAAAGCCATGATCAAAAAAAGAGCCTAGATATCATCTTTCAAGAAATTATCAAGGAGAACTTCCCTGATATTCTAGAGCCACAGGACAAAGTAGAAATTGAAAGAATCCATCGATCACCTCCTCAAATAGATCCTAAAAAGAAATCTCCTAGGAATATTGTCACCAAATTCCAGAGCTCCCAGATCAAGGATAAAATACTGCAAGCAGCCAGAAAGAAACAATTTGAGTATTGTGGAAACACAATCAGAATAACCTAAGATCTGGCAGCTTCTACATCAAGAGATCGAAGGGCTTGGAATACAATATTCCAGAGGTCAATGGTGCTAGGATTAAAACCTAGAATCACCTACCCAGCAAAACTGAGTATCATGCTCCAAGGCAAAATATGTATTTCCAATAAAATAGAGGACTTTCAAGCTTTCTCAGTGAAAAGGCCAGAGCTGAATAGAAAATTTGACTTTCAAACACAAGAATCAAGAGAAGCATGAAAAGGTAAACAAGAAAGAGAAATCATAAGGGACTTACTAAAGTTGAACGGTTTTGTTTACATTCCTACATAGAAAGATGATGTGTATGATTCATGAGACCTCAATATCATAGTAGCTGAAAGGAATATGCATAAATATATGTTTATATATATATATATATATATATATGTATATATAAGTGAATGTGCATGTATGTATATATGTATGTGTATGTATGTGTGTATACATATACATACATACATACATACATACATATATATATATATATATATATATATAGAGAGAGAGAGAGAGAGAGAGAGAGAGAGAGAGAGAGCAGACACAGGGTGAGTTGAAGATGAAGGGAAGATATCTAAAAGAAATAAAATCAAAATAAGGGATGAGAGAGGAATATATTGAGAGAGGGAGATAGGGAGAGATAGAATGGGGTGGATTATCTCGCATAAAGGTGGCAAGAGGCAGCTGTTCTGTGGCAGGAGGGGAGAGGACAGGTGAGGGGGCAATGAGCGAATCTTGCTCTCATCAAATTTGGCTTGAGGAGGGAATACCATACATACTCAATTGGGTATCTTAGCTCACAGGAAAGAAGAGAGAAGAAGATAAAAAAGGAGGGAGGGGGTTGATGGAGGGGAGGGCAGATGGGGGTGGAGGTAATCAAAAACAAACACTTTGGAATGGGGACAGTGTCAAGGGAGAAAATTCAATAAATGGGGATGGGTTGGGAAGGAGCAAAATATAATTAGTCTTTCACAACATGAGTATTGTGGAAGGGTTATACATAATGATACACATGTGGCCTATGTTGAATTACTTGACTTCTTAGGGAGGGTGGGTGGGAAGGGAAGAGGGGAGAGAATTTGGAACTCAAAGTTTTAAAAACAGATGTTCAAAAACAACAACAAAAAAGTTTTTTGCATGCAACTAGAAAATAAGATACACAGGCAATGGGGTGTAGAAATTTATCTTGCCCTACATGAAAGGAAGGGAAAAGGGGATGGGAGGGGAGTGGGGTGGCAGAAGGGAGGGCTGAATGGGGAACAGGGCACCCAGAAAATATGTCACCTTGGAGAAAGGGTAGGGTAAAAATGGGGAGAAAATTTGTAACTCAAGCTCTTGTGAAAATCAATGCTGAAAAATAAATATGTTAATGAAATAAATTTAAAAAAATAAAAAAATAAATAAGAAATAAAAAAACAAACAAAAAAGAGAAAATAATCAAAGATTGTGACTAGAGAAGAAATTGAAAGGAAGTTAGTTTAGCAAATAATGTAAAGAAAAATGGGAGACATTAAAATGTGACTGCTTGGATAGCTTTTTTATGAACCCTGAATTTGACATATACACACCTATTTGTGTATATACACACAAGAATAAAAAAATGATGAAGAAAATGGAAAGGACTCATTGAGACCAGAACAATAACAAAGCAAAGATAGACACATGATGTCAGGGTAAATATTGAAGTTTTGACTGATGATGGAAAACAAACCTTTCTTATTCCAATTTTGCTCCTGTTTTCTCAATGGAGTAGAAATATATGTGAAATTTTATAGAAATAAAATCAAGATAGCTACAGATATATCTATATTTAAATCTTAATATGGTTTATATTGCAAGATAGGAGACTTAGTAAACTCTGAAGGACATTGCTATTTTGCTCATCATTTAGCTAAATTAAATGATCAAGTCTCTAGGGCAAGATGCATCATATTTTTAGGTACAAAAAAAATACTTGAACACTGCAAATGTGTTCTTTGAAACCCTGACATTAATCTTTTAGCAATCAAGGAAAATAAGAAAATTGTTGGAATATTAGAAGCAAGAAAATGCAATCTCAGTTTCCAAAATCATGAATTGTAGACATTATAAATCTCCAAAAATGCTTCAAAAATCTAGAATAGATTAATAAATAGACTATGAGAAATTTGAAAAGAAACTCATCTTCTGTAAGGGTGTACCTGGACTTCTATAAGATGACATAAAGTATAATAATAATAATAATAATAATTAATAATAATAATGATAATAATAATAGCCCTAAACAGGTAAATCAGAAAGAATATGATAGGCGTAATGGTTCTATTTCAAATATAAAATATGCAAATAGGTTTTTTGGAAAGACATTTGAGAAATCTAACATCGAATCATGGACGAAATTGAGAGATGCGGGTTAATTGACAATTTATTTACTCTGAATGTGTAACATACTGAATAAACCTATCCCCAAACTGTTGAATTGATGAATCAGTGTCAATATCTGGTAACACAGATATGTGATTTTAGCCCTCTTCTGTTGATCATTTTATCAATGGTTTGGAGAAGACATGATGGCTTATTTATTGTCAGTGATCAAGAAAAGAGAGCAGTGTTATGGAAGTCTGGAAATGTTACTGTGAGTAAAAAATAAATGCTAAATAAATATACCAATGCATCTAGAAGACCTTTAAAATAGAAAGAAGTCCATAAATAACGGACAAAGGTATAGGAGTGCAAAATTCAGTAGTAGTAGAGAGGCTAAACACTAGAAGTCTGGAAATGAAGATAGAAAATTTTGTCCCCAGAAGCACAATGAAAAGAGACTTAAGAGGTTAACACACACCTCAAAATGATTCCTGCATACAAAGTCCCTTTGGTAGGTAGACAGTCATAGACACAGCACAGGTCACCTGGTTTATTGGAGGAAAGCTGATGTTAATTATTCTCTAAAATATCAATTAGGGCAAGACTAAGGGCAAAATAAGAGTTAGGCCCAATATCTTTGACCCTTATACTTATAGCTGTAGAAACCAAAATAATTATTTCTGCCCCTAATAATGCATATACGATGCTAGAGATAAAAGGAAATGTGTTAACAATTTTCAGTCTGATGATTTATAAAGAAAAAAAAAAGATCTCAATGTAAAATTTAAAAATAATAGAATGCATAATATAAGAAGTACATTTTTTCCTTAAATTTTGGGACCCTCATATAAGGTCAATAGTCTCATGGTTTCATTTTCCCAAATCCTGTGGATTTGTGGCAAGGGAAATAGTGATTTGTGGGCAGGGGAGTTCGTTTGTTATTTCTTCTAAAGAGGTTAGAGGAGTAGTGTAAGACCTGGAATAGATCTCCCAGGTTACAGTCTGTTATATCAAATGTCCCTGAATTTGATTAACTGTGGGTGTTTGCTTAATTATATCCCTGTGATTACCATTGAAGGTGGTATTGAAACTTTAGACTCATTAAATTTTTATATGCCACAATGCTATGAGGAAAAGTAGCTTTAGTGTACTTGAAGAAACATTTAATCTAGAATGAGATTTGGGTTTTAATCTTGACTCTTCTACTTTCTGGCTTTGTGGTATAAGCCAAGTCACTTAACTTCTCTGTGCCATTTCTTTTTAAATCTGAAAATGACAGTAATAGTGGTAGTGCTATCATGATCATATGAGATGATGTACATACAGTGCTTTGTGGACCTTAATCTGTTACATAAATGTCTATCATCATCATTATCATCATCATCATCCTCACATTTTGAATGTAAACATTATAGTTCAAAAAGTATTTTGATAGGCCACAACTATGTGTTTAAATAATTTGATAACTTAAATATGTGTGGTTTTTGTCTATATTATGACTTCCTCTTCTAACAGAAAATATCACCCTCTGTGACTTGGGTAGAAGATTTATAAAGGGGAAAAACATTCAATACCCTAACGTTAACCAGCTTATAAGCATATCCATAGTTAGGAAGGCTTAAGTTCAGTTGAACTAGAAATCCACTATAAGTCCTATAGACAAAAGCTTTCCAGATTGGTGGGAACTGACACATTATGACTTGTACTACACTAAAATCTATGCCATATCTACTGTCATAAAAGACAATTTTCATATATTTGAGATGCTAGGGATAAATTGAACATGTTGGATTTTTTAAACATAAATAGAAAGTCTTACCTTTGGATAAAAAAATGCCCTTCCCAAGTTCAACAAGAAGGCAAGTCTAGGTAAATGTATATATATGGAGGAAACAAAAAAAAATATGGATCTTTGCTGATTGCAAGTTCACTAAATCAGGTTACCAAAAATGCTGATATCAATATAGATTACTTTAATGAAAATTTGGTTTGTCTCTGCAATAAAGATGGTAATAGTCCCTTTATTCCCTACTCTGGTACTACCACAAATGGAGAGTACTGAATTTATTTATCACTGCCATGTTTTGTGAGGAACACTGACAGATCACTGAGAACTTCTGTATTATAACAAGGATGGCAAAAGATCAAGTCATTTCAACAATGCATTTCAACAGCAGCATTATGTGTCAGACATTGACAAGGTACTGTGGACACAAAGACAACCGTGAAACACCCCCTCCTCTAGCGAGTTTAGGTCCTATTTCAAATATAAAAAATGCAAATAAGTATTTCTTTTGGTGTACATCTGTGGTTCCACTGATGTAGGGGGAACTTGGTGAGGAAACTCCCAATAACCAATGTAGATAGACCCTTGTTCTGAACATTTTAGTAATGGAGAATTTACCTAGGATGCAGAGAATCAACTGATTCATATAGGGTTACAAAGACAGGCTATTTCTTTCTTCCTTTTTTTTAGCCTTTAATGCCAGAACATAAATACAGATCAGAGAAAAAGAAACAAAAACATATCACAAATTTTAATGTTGGAAGTTAAATACAAAATAATAAAAAAGACAAAAGCATGTCATGTGCATAGCAGAACATTAGAGAGAATTCAAAATAGGTAAAAATAAATTTTCATTTCAAGAAAGCCCATATTGAGACTTAGCCATCTTTTCTTTGCTTCCTTGTAAGTTTTATTTTGTTCTCTGCTGTGCACTTTTTACTTTGCTAATTTTCCCCCTCTCCCTGCCCCCCCCAGAAGGCTATAGTTAAATTTGAACATATTTCTCTATATCTATAGTTACATACATACACATTTGCATACATACATACATTTATAAATATATGCTTTCCCAAACAAATTCTACTCCTGATCTTCATTTTTATGTTTTTGCGCCCTTTTTTTCTGTCCCTCCTGCCTCCTGTACTTTGCTTCTACTCACCACCTTGCCCTCCTATTACTTGCTTACCCACCTCCAATGATCCCTCCCCTATCCTCCCATTTTCATAAATCTAAACACCCTCTTGTACCCCCCTTTTACCTATTCCCTCACCCTCCCCTCTAAAGATGCCTTCCTTGTCCTCTCCCCTCTCCCTCTGCCCATAGCATTTTATTTCTTCTGAGTTTAGAAGATGTTTATAGTCTTCTAAATACGTATGTATTATTCCCTCTTAAATCCATTCCTGATGAAAGTAGGTTACCGTAACTACCAGCCCTCCTCCCCCATCTAATTTCTCTGTATCGATTTCTTCTCTTGAACCTCATTTGTATAAAATAATGATTCTTTTTAAATGTTCCTAAATGGTTTTACTTTGTAAATTCACATCATACTCAGGTTTACCCCAATGTTTCTTATGAGATACCCTATTATTAATAAGAATCTTAGATATACGTTCTACATTTTACATATATAAAAGTAAACAGTCTGTCCTTCTTGAATCACTGGTAATCAGTCTTTGGTATGTACCTGATGTTTCTCTTGGCTCTTGTATGTCAAATCTTCTATTAGGTTCAAGGTTTTTTTTTTTTAAACAAAGTCTTGAAAGTCTGACAGTTGATCACATGTCCATTTTTTTCATTCAGGATTATGCTTATCTTTGCTGGGTATGATATTTTTGGCCAGAACTTCAGTTCTTTTGGTCTTCAACACATAGCATTCCAAGACCAGATGTCATTTAATGTCTCTGCTACTAGGATTTGTGTGATTCTAATCATGGTACCATCATATTTAAAGTGTTATATTCTTCTTGCTTTTAATATTTTATCCTTGAGCTAGATGATTCAGAATTTTACTATGATATTCCTATGAGTTTTCCTCATAGGGTCTCTTTAAGTGTTAATTGGTGGATTTTTTTCTATTTCTACTTTCTGCTCCTTGTTCTAATGCTTCAGGATATTTTTTTAATTATTTCTTCTATTATTTTATGAATATGCTTTTTTGATCATAACTTTCAGTTAGTCCAATCATTTTTATGTTTTCTCTTCTTGATCTATTCTCCAAATCTATTTTTCTTGTAAGATGTTTCACTTTCTCTTGTATTTTTTTCATTATTTGTATTTTGTTTAATTATTTCTTGATCTCTTATAATTGCAATGGTTTCACCTGGTCCAATTCTAATTTTCAAGGTTTCATTTTCTTCCTTAAGATTCTGGGTCTCCTTTTCTAATAGGTTGATTTTACTTTCATAATCATCTTGTCTTTCTTGGATTACTCTTATTTTTTAAAATTTTTCCTCCATCTCTGTTATTAGATTTTTTTAGTCCTTTTAAAGATCTTCTATGAATTCTTTTTGGGCAGGTGACCATTTTATGTTACTCTTTGGGGGTTTCTTTACATCAATATCCTTCTCTGAATATGAGCCTCAGTCTTCTCTATTCCCATAGTAGCTTTCTGTGGTTGTAGCCTTTCTCCTTTGCCTGTACATTGTTGTGGTAATACCTTAATTTCCATAATCAACTCTACCCCTAGGTTATGGGGGACACTGCCTCTTGCCCCAGATCTTCAGTTCTCCCCTCTAGCCTGGAACCAAAACCTAACTTCAAACTCCTGTAAGTGCTCATGGCCATGGGCTTTCTGCCCCCCTGCTTCTGCACTCATTGGGCATGTGCTGGTTCCGTCTCACCCCTGCCACTCTTTGCAGTAGAACTGTGTCAGGAGTTTCTTGTCAGCAGAGGTTATCTCAGTGTCCTTGGGCTCAGACACCCAACTCCCATCCCTATCCCAAGGGGTAAAATTTCCTGTGACTGTGGCCTGGGCAGCCTCTCAAAGCAACTAACCACAGAGCTTGCCACTTATTGTTAAAGAGGACCCTAGCCTGGAGGTATTTACTCTTCACAGGGATCAAATCTAATCCTGGGATTATTCTTCTGATCTTCTCAAATTTTTCCGGAGAAGCCCCTTGTTGTTCTCCCATTCTTAATCATTTTTACCCTCACTTTGTTCACCCTAAGGTGCTATTTTATCTCATTTGTGGGGGGAAATCTTGAGACCTTGGAACTTTCTGATCTACTCTGCCATCTTCCCAGAATCCTCTCCCAGGCTATTTCTTAGATGAGATTTAAGGACAGTTCTTCTGGACTCTCAGTACAACTCTGTGCACTACAGAACATGGTCTCTCATCAAAGAGTTTTAATTAAAGGAATAGTGAGGAAGCAGAAAGCTCAAGTAACTGGTAAGGCCAAAAAAAAAACAAAAACAAAAATAAACCTTAAAGTACTTTTGGGGTTGAGCCAAGATGGCAGAGTGAAGGCAGGGATATGCCTGAACTCTCCCCCAACCCCTCTAAATACATGTTAAAAATTAATCTAATGAAATTCTATAGCAGCAAAACTCACAAAAAGAGAGAGTGAAACAAATTATCCAAGATTACCTCAGGGTTGACAAAAAAGGTCTGTTGCACCAGGCTGAGAGAGGAGCAAAGTGCAGCACAGGCCATGGCAGCACAGACCAGGCCCCAGCAAACCTGGAGCAGGCCTCAGGAGACTAACTAACTGGCAGCTGTGGCAGTTTCTGAATTTCTCAATCCACAATTGGCAAAATCAACCTAGAAGTTAAGCAGGAAAGGACTGTTGGATCTGGTTGAGAAAGGAGCTCAGGTCAGCCCTGGTCCCAGCACAACCCCTTCCCAGAAAACCAGGAACAGGCTTTGGGAGTTATTGAATAAGCAGCAGGGGCAGCAGTGGCAGTGGCTTCTTCTGGAGCCCTCAGCACACAACAGTAAGGGGATCAAACAACCTGTCAGAAAGAGATTACAGAAGTCTCTTTGCTGGCACTGAGGCAGGACTCTGTTGCTTGAACCATATTTGGATCTCAGTCACAGTCCTGGGTGGCAGTCTAAGGGTGAGGAGGAACACTAGCATAGCAGAGCTTGTAGCCACAGTGAAGGAGGGACACTTCACAGTTCCAGGGCAGGAAAAAGTGCTTGTGGTAGCTCACAGAGGAACAACACAGGCCAGGAGAGAAATAAACACTTCTCTTTAAATAATACCACCTTGGAACAACTGAAAACTTACAGGTCCCTAGAAGTATCTCTGAAAATAGCTGCACAAAACCTCTGAAGCTTGGGACAGTATACCTTCCATAGTAGAAGCAGAACCCTATCTCAACAAACATTTAAAAAATCAAGTAATGGGCCTGGAAAATGAGCACACAATGGAAAGAAATTCACACTATAGAAACTTATTTTGGTGACAAAGAAGATCAAAACATACAACCACAAGAAGACAACAAAGTCAAAGCTCCTGCATCAAAAGCCTCTCAGAAAAATGTGAATTGGTGTCAGGCCATGGAAGAACACAAAAATGACTTTGAAGATCAAATAAGAGAGCTAGAGGAAAAAATGGAAAGAGAAATGTGAGTGATGCAAGAAAATCATGAAAAAAAACAAATAAACAGCTTGCTAATGGACACCCAAAAATGCTGAAGAAAATAACCCCTTAAAATAGAACAGACTAAATGACAAAAGAGGTCCAAAGAGCCAATGAGGAGAAGAATGCCTTAAACAGCAGAATTGGCCAAATGGAAAAGGAGGTCCAAAAGCTCACTGAAGAAAATAATTCTTTAAAAATTAGAATGGAGCAAATGGAAGCTAATGACTCTGTGAGAAAGCAAGAAATTATTAAAAAAAATCCGAAAGCTGAAAAAATGGAAGACAATATCCAATATCTCATTGGACAAAGCACTGACCTGGAAAATAGATCCAGGAGTGATAACTTAAAATCACCTACCCAGCAAACCTGAGTGTAATCCATGAAGGGAAAAACTGATATTCAGTGGCATAGAAGAATTTAACACATTCTTGAGAAAAGGCCAGAACTAAACAGGAAATTTGACTTTGAAACACAAGACTCAAGAGAAACATGAAAAGGTGAACAAGAAAACTCATGAGACCTTGCTAAGTGTAAAAACTTTAATAAGTTGAACTGTTTACATTCTTACATGGAAAGATGATGTTTATAACTCATGAGAACTTTTTCATTATTAGGGTAGTTGGAGGGAATATGTATACACACATATGTAGACAGGAGGGCACAGTGTTAGTTGAATATGAGGGGATGATAATCTACAAAATAAAACAAGGGGTGAGAAAAACTGGGAGAAGGAGTTTGCAATAGTAACTGTGAAAAAAACTGAAACAAATTTCTTTGATACAGGCTTCATTTCTCTAACATATAGAGAACTATATCAAATTTACTTAAAAAATAAGAGCCATTCCCCAATTGATAAATGATCAAAAGATATAATCAGTTTTCAGATGAAGTAATTAAAGCCATTTATAGCTGTATAAAAATATTCAAACTCACTATTGATTGGAGAAATACAAGTTAAAACAAGTTTGAGGTATAACCTCACACTGATTAGATTAGATAATAGGACAGAAAAGATAAATGACAAATTTTGGAGGGAATGTGAGAAAAATGAGACATTAATTTACTGTTGTCAGAGTTGTGAATTGATTAAACCATTCTGTAGAGCAATTTAGAACTATGGCCAGAGGGTTGTAAAACCATTCATACCGTTTAACATAGCAATACCACTACTAGGTCTGTATCCCAAAAGAGATTTAAAAAAAGGGAAAAGCACCTATATGTAAAATATTATTTATAGCAGCTCTTTTCTGAGGATAAAGAATTGGAAATTGAGGGGATGCACATCAATTGAGGAATGGCCAAATAAGTTTGGGTATGTAATTATGATGGAGTACTATTGTACTATAAGAAATAATGAGCAGCATACTCTCAGAAAAATCTAGAAAGACTTAGAGAGGTTGATGAAAAGAGAAATGTACTGAGTACTATGTAACAGCAATATTGTAAGAAGATCAGCTGCACTACAGCAATCCATGACAACTCTGTAGGTCATAGGATGAAAAACTGCTATCCTTCCACAGAGAAAGAACTGATGATGTCTGAATACAGATTGAAGCAACTTTTTTACTTTCTTTATTTTTCTTGGGTTTTTTTGGTCTATGTTTTCTTTCACATTACGACTATTATGGATATGTTTTTCATGTCTACACTTATATAACCTACATGGAATTGCTTGCTTTCTCAATGGGGGGGAGGGAGGAGGAGAGGAGAGAATTTGGAAGTCAATGTTTTAAAAACAAACATTAAAAAAATTGTTTTTACATGTAACTGTGGAAAATTAAACACTAAATAAATATAAAAAATAATTTATTAATTAGAAAAAAAATAAGCCTTCACAAGACACCTCAACTGAAACTTAAGACAAGGATGCTGAAATGTGTGGATAAGTAGCGTGTATTACAAATTTGAAGAACATTTTACAGGTATTCACAGTGGTGTGATAGAGAGTGTTGAGTAGAATGAAAAACGAGTGGTCCAATTTGGATAGAACAGAATTTATGAATGGGAACTGTATGCAATCAGACTATAAATTAGGGGGAAGGTTAGATTTTAGAAAGCCTTTGATGTCAGGTTAATGAGTTTACAATTTAACTTTGTGGTAGGAGTCATATCTGATGGGAAGGGGAAGCTATATTTTTGTTGTTGCTATTGTTATTGTTGTAGCTTCTTTGTTTACTAAGTACAAATATTAGCTTGTAGTAAGGTAAGAGATTGTCTCTTACCGTAGCCAATACAGAGACAGAAACATTGCATGTATAAATGATGAATATTCTTCCCATGTTATGGATAAGTAAATTTCACCATTTTAATAGTTAAATAGTGTATAAACATCTCATCTCATTGCAATAATAAGCCTGAAATAATAGGATAGTTTAAATTATGCCTGCCCTACAGTATTTGGTGTGGCCAAGAATATTGAAGGAGAATAGCATTGTTGAAGTAGGGAGAAGGTAATACAAAGAATAGTAAGCTCCAGATGCCCTGCATGCTTCTGAAGGAATTAGTCTTCTCTTGTGAGTTGTCCCTCTTTGCCCTAAGGAACCTTGGGAACAAACTGTCTTTGCAAATTCAGCAACTTGAGAAAGAGGTGAATGGTTTACGTCTTTAAAATCTGTTTACTGAAGATGATAAATATTGTATGTTATTCTTTGCTGAAGTAACATAATAGTTTGTATTTAGTAGAGAGTAGGGACAATGATCAGCACTACTTATGTTCGGCCTAAGCTCTCCTTACGATTGTAATTTGGGGATTGCCTATGAAGAGTACTAAAGAAACTGCTTGTGACTCTTTATATATCATTTCAGAATCCATTGGCTCTGTGCCATGGTAACTTATTTGGAATGCATTGGCATAACGTACTAGGGGATTCTCTTGAAAGGAAAATTATAGATATTACCCAAAGACTCTTTTGGACAAATGTGTCAAATGGACTCCAGAGGATTTGCTGAATATGAGGGAACATAGAGTGGCTTCAGTATATATTTAGTTTAAAAGAGTAAAAAGGCTCTTCTGGTAACTGGGGTAGAGATGATTGGGGGGAAGTGACTGCACCCATATTAGAATACAAGCTAGAAAAGATGGGAAAATTAAGCATAGTCTGACAGGAAACTTAATTGGGATAAATGCAAACTTTCACAGGAGTTTTTTTTTGTTTGTTTGTCATTCAGAAATAGAATAAGGAAGTTTAATAAAAAAGCAATTTTAAATATATGTGTGTGTATGTATGTGCACATGTGTGGGTGTGTGCTGCAGGTTGAATAGGAGCTAACTGTATGCTATAGCAACCAAAAGAAGCTAATTGATTTTTAGGTTATATTATGAGTCCCTAAGATTAGTCTTACTTTACTCTGACCAGAACAGAGAGAACATATATAGAGTGTCATGTTCAATTATGTATGCCACCATTTAAGGAAAATATTAATAATTTAGAGAATGTACAGAATAGTTTGATCGTTTGAAAAAAACCTAGAAATTATGTCATATGATGACTGTTTGAAGGAAATTGGGGTGCATAGTCTAGAAAGATAATATTTGGAGATGGGATATGATCACAACCTTCAAGTATTTTGGCCCAAATGACCAGAATTAGTTTGCAAAGAGATTTGCACTTGACATGGGTGGGGGGGAATCTTTAAACTTTGAACCATCCAATTATCAAATGAAGTCTCCTGGGATATAAGGGCTCCCACTTATGAGAGCTCTTCAAGTAAGCAAACAATTAACAAGTTGTTTAATAATGGCCAAATAGTCATTCAACAGCCATTTATTAAGCACTTTTTTAAGTCCTGGGAAAAGAAAGGAAGGTAAATGCCCATTCTGCCTTCAAAGAACTCACATTTCAATGGAGACCACATACAAAAAATGTGTATTAAAGATATATACAGTATAAGTGGAAAGTAGTCTCAAAGGGATAGCACTAACAGTGAGAGAAATTGAGAAAGAGTTCCTTTAGAGGGTGAGATGTGATCTTTGTCTTAAAGGAGTCTGAGAAAACCAGTGGGCAGAGATAAGGAGGAAGATCACTCAAAGCTTGAGGGACAACCCATGAATAACCACAGAGTTGGGAGATAGAGTGCTGTGTAAGAAGAACAGGTAAAAGGACAATGTAGCAGCAGAACAGAGTATATGAAGGGTCCAGTATAGAGAAATATAGTAAGGCCAGGTCTTAAAAGGGTTTAAAAGATGATTGTGGTTTTATATATATTTTTATGGAAGTAATAGAGAATGATTGGCATTTGTTGAGTGGAAGGAGTGAAATGATCAGAACATTTCAAGATAATCACTATGGCTTCTGAGTAGAATACTGATTAGAATGGGGGTTGTGGAGTTAGGGGATGTCTGGCAGGGTAACTAACCAGGCAGCTATTTCAATAGTCCAAGCCTGAAGTACTGATTATCTGAACAGTGGTTATATGAGTAGAGAGAAGGGCACAATTATAAGAGATATTGTTAAAGAAGAAATGACAAGATTAGACAACAGATTAGATAGGTGTGGTGAGAGTAAATAAAAAGTAAATTATAAGACAAAGATTTTTTGTCTGGGTGATTAGGAGGATGGAGATACCCTGAAGGAAAAAAAAAGGCTATTTGGAAGAGAGAAGAATGTGGGGGAGAGGACAAAGAAATAGAGTTCTATTTTTTTGGATGTGTTGAGTTTGAGATGTTTATGTGACATTCTGTTCAAGATGCCCAAGGAATCATTTGTGAAATAATGCAGGAGATAAGGAGAGAAACTGGTACTGAATATTTAGATCTGGGAATTATCTACATACAGATAATTGCATTCATTAGGGCTGAAGAGATCACTAGGTGAAATGGCATTGTGCTAAGTACTACAAGTAGAAAGGCAATCAATGAATCAATCCCAACTTGCAAGGAGCTTACAGTCTAATAGGAGAAGTAAGAAGTACCTATATTAATAAGGACAAAATAAATATAAACACAAAGTAGCTAAATATTTAACTATAAGAGAGAGGCCAATAACAGTTGAAAGGATCAGTAAAGGCTTCATGTAGAAAGTGGGACTTGAGCTACATCTTGATTGTAAGCCCTCAAGAGAAGGAAGTTTCTTCTTATAGTGTTTAGTAGAGTGCCTGGAACATAGTGAATGCTTAATAAATGTTTATTGACCATTTGATTTTTATGATAAAATTCTTTGTGTTTCCCTATGCTTATTTCTTCAAATAACCATTGAGGCATTTTATGTCATAATAATGGTGAAGTTTAGGGTCAAATATAAATGGAAAAGTAAAATAAATAAGCAAAGATATCTAATATTTCCTAGAAGCATTTTCAATATTTCTTGGATGGCTTAAGTGAAATTTGGTTGATGTTTCTATTTAAATAGAGGCAAAATAACCTGCCCATTCATTAAGCACAATCCACTCCATCAGATCTTGGTGGGAGAAAAAAAAGTCATAGTTTTCATTTGCAACCACTGACAAAGGCATCAACTAACCATTTAAAAAAAAACTACCAATTCATTTCTTTTGGAACTATAGATACAACTTGTATTGCAGTCCCTCCCCACCCCTTTTTGGTTCATGCTGTTTTTCATTTTGCTTTGCGTTCAGGTGTAGCTAAAATTTTAGGTTTTATATAAGACCCAGAGAGCCAGATAGTGGCTTAGCGCAAAGAGGTACAACCCAAATCCTCCACACAACTTCTTTTTTTTACATGTACAATCATATTAAATATATTTCTATACGAGTCATTTTGTGAATGAAGAATCAAAAGAAAAGGAAAAAAAAAAAAACATGAGAAAGCAAAAAAAAGTGAAAATGGAATGTTTCAATCTGCATTCAAATTCCTTAGTTCACTCTCTAGATGTGGACATTTTCCATCATTCTATCTTTTGGATTTGTCTTAGAATCTAAGACTTAGATCACTGTATTGCTGGGAAGAGATAAGTCTGTCATAGTTGATCATCACACAATGTTGCTGCTACAGTGTATGATGTTCTCCTGGTTTTGTTCACTCCACTCAGCATCAGTTCATGTAACTATGTCAAGCATTTTCTGAAATCGGCCTGCTCATAATTTCTTATAGGACAATAGTATTCCATTGCATTCATAAATCACAACTCATTCAGCCATTCCCCAATTCATGGCCATACCTTCAATTTCCAATTTTTTGCCACCACAAAAAGAGCTGCTACAAATATTTTTGCACATGTGGGTCTTTTTCCATTTTTATGGCCTCTTTGGGATACATACTTAGTAGTGGTATTGCTGGATCAAAGGGTATGCATAATTTTACAGCCTTTTCATCATAGTTCAAATTGTTCTCCAGAATGTTTGAATCAGGTCACAACTCCACTAACTCCATTAGTGTTCCAATTTTCCCACATCTCTAGCACTTATTATTTTCTTTTCCTGTCATATTAAACAATCTGATAGGCGTAAGTTGGTACCTCAGAGTTGTTTTAATTTGTATTTTTGTAATCAATAGTGATTTAGAAGCAAATTAGGAGAGCAAGGAAGAGTGTATCTTTCAGATTGTATGAACAATCCAGCTAGTAGCTGCTGTGGGGGTGTAAGATCCACCAACAACTAGCCCCCAGTAAGCTGCCAACGGCAGGTCCTTTTGATCTGCTTTACTTAAGGAAAGCGATGTTAAGGGGTTAACAATCTTACTTTAATCCAGCATACAAATAACATCCACCTAGTTAAGGGGGAAAAGCCAGCACCCTGAATTACAGACGAAATACAATTCATAGTTATCAACATCTGGGTGTGCAGCTGGGGAGCTCATTAGAATGGCTGGCCCAAAGTCACATGCCACTCCTGCTGTGTCTCAGAGCTCCGAGAGAGAATGCTAACCTCTGCACTTATATATCCTGTTCAGGGCCAGAGGGCCCTGACCCCACCCAGGCAGGGCATGGAGAAGTTCCCCACCCCCAATATCACATCAGATAGAAATCAATGGCTCCCAATTGTCTCAGTGCTGACAAATACAAAAACATCCCACTTTATCTGCCCCATTCAAACAAAGGCCAGAATTGTTAAAGGTCAACAGCCAAAAATCCCAACTTAATTATTATTACATTGTCCACCCCTTTCCAGGATCTATGGACCGACAATATCTAAATCAAATGGCCATGGATCCTGGAACAAAATAGAAACACTATACATTGCAATCACATTCAGAGAAATACAACAAAATATATCATTCACAAGAAAGCAAAACATATCATTCAGTGCCATTCTCAAATACTTGTTTACAATTCAAACGTCCACCCCTAGATCCCAGCAAGTTAATCTCTTTAAGCAGTACAGAATGTCCAAGCAAAGCTCTTCTTGAGGGTCCTCCCCATGCAGCAGTTGCAGGCTTCCTGCCGCTATCCTCAGGTACCAGCATCTTTAGTTAGCAAAGTCCCAACACAAAGTCCAAATTGAGTTCTCTTGGGGATGTGTCCTTCTCCCCACACTGCTCCAGCACCCCACTTCCAAGTCCTGGGGGCAGCTGGGCAACAAAGCCAAAAAGGTAGAGTCCCTGGGGGTCCATGACATTTCCCCCACCCCACCATAGGCAAACCATAGTCTATGGTCCACTTTAACAACTAGTGACAAGCTGATTAAAAAACAAGCAGCAAGCCCTGGGGTTAGCTGGTTTGGGAAGTTGCCTCAGCCTTGCCAGAGGAACTTTTACCTCCTGGACAGTGAGACGAGCTGGGCATCTGACCTGGGGAAGATCTGGGAACCTCTGCAGACAAGGCACTGCAGACCCAGCTGTGCTGTGGAAAAGACAGGGGCAAAAAGAAACCAGAAAATACCATGTGGGTGCAGAAGCAGTAGGGCTGGGACTCTCCTGGTTGTGGGCACTTACAGGAGGTTGGAGGTCTTGTTTTGTGTTCAAGGTCAGAGGGGAGAACCTAATAGGATCAGAGGCCAGAGCCACCATCACCCATCCCCCGGGACTAGAAGTGATTATAAAAACTAAATCACTAATTCTGAATGAAAACAATGGACATTTGATCAACTGCCAACTTTCAGGACTCTGTAAAAAAAAAATCCCAGCCCTGAACTCAATAGTATAAGATCCAAAAGAAATATAAGACACATACCAATGACCAATTACAAGGGACTAAATAAGGATAGAATGCTTACCTTTTATGAATGGAAAATGTAATGCCTATGTCTAAAATTGTTATTCGTAATTAGGTAGCACATAAGAAAGATCGAGGTACACCTGAGTATGACATAACTTCAAAAAGTGAAGCCATTTGAGAACAACTAAAAGAGTAATTATCTTCTACAAATGAGGTGCATGAGTAAGAACTGATACTGAGGGAGGGGAGGTGGACTGTTAGTTCTGGAAACCTACTTTCATTGGGAATGGGTTTAAGAGGGGGAAATCTATCATCTATCTATCTATCTATCTATCTATCTATCTATCTGTCTATGTATAGATATAGAACACACACACACACATCTAGAGGAGTATAAAAGTCTTCTAAATTTAGAAAGAAATAAAACTCTAAAGGGACAGGGAGTGGGGAGAAGAAAAAGGAAGGATCTTTAGAGTGGAGGGAAAGGGAATAAGTTAAAAGGGAGATATAGAAGGGTCTTTGGAGTTAGGAGAATCAGAGGATAAAGGAGGGATGGCTGTAGTGGGGTAGGTTAAGGAATAGGAGGGCAAGGTAGCAGGTGTATTGATGTAAAGTAGAGGAGGTAGAAGAGATAAGAAAAAAGACACAGGCATAAACATAAAAATAAAATTACGAGTAGAATCTCTTAGGGAATGTATATGTATGTATGTGTATGTATGTGCATATATGTATATTTGTATGTATATATCAATATCTTTATACAAATATTTCCGTGCTCAATTGTAGCTTTGGGATGGGGGAGAGGAGTAAAGGGGGGGAGAAAGAACAATGTAAAAAGTGTACAGCAAAGAACAAAAGAAAATCTACAAGGAAGCAAAGAAAAGATGGACAGCTTGCAACATAAAGCATAGTATTTAATATATAGGCTTTCTTGAAATGATAAGTTATTCCTATATATTATGAATCCTTTCCTATGTTCTTCAGTGCATATGAAATTTTTTTCTTTTGTTTTTATGTTTAAATTTATAATTCTTTTTTTTTTCTTTTCTTATATATTTAAGTTTTAGTATTTGTCTAAAAGAAAAGGAAGAGGCTATGCTCTGATCTCTTGCAGGGTGTGGTTACAGGTGCAAACTAGCAATTTTGTTGATGACTCTGCTGTTCCTAGTCACAGATCCATATTGCAGTGGGGGTGGGGGGAACGATGTGCAAGTGTATCATTATGGGATAGAGAGAAGGTGGACACATAGGTTTTGTGCTGAGTGAAGAACAAGTTCAGAAGCAGATAGTAGCTTTGTTGATCTGACCTTAAAAAAACAAACAAAAAAAATACAGAAAACTCACAAATGCTGGAGGTACTCCAGGAAAACAGGTACATTATACACTTTTCGTGGAGTTTTAAATTTGTCCAGGTAATTTGGAAAGCAATTTGGAACTATGTCCCCAAATCCAATAAATTGTGTATGCCTTTTACCCCATGATTCCATTATTAGGTCTATAACTTCCAAGAGATCAAAGAAAAACTAAAAAGACCACCCATATACGTAAAACAAACAGACATAGAGACATACTCATATCTGTGTGTGTTTTCAGCAGTTATTATTGTGATTACCAAGATCTGTAAACCAGAGAGGGTAGCCATCAATTGGGGAATGGCTGAACAAGTTATAGTTTAAGTATATAATTAAATAATATTTTGCTGAAAGAAATGTTGAAGAGAATAGTTCCAGAGGAATATGGGAGGACTTGTATGAAAAGTTACAGAGTCAAGTGGCAAGAACCAGGAGAACACTTAATGTAATAACAGCAATATTTTTTTTGTTTTTTTTATTTACTTCATTTTTAATTAATGGAATAAAACAAGCATTTTCTTCACATAGTACAATAAAAAAATTGCATATGAAGTTGCAAATCTATTATGCATAACTTGATATTCCTTTCAAATGTAGAAGAAAATTATCATGTAAATTACTTTTTTTTCCTTTTCCTATCCCTCTATCCCATACCCTAGAGATGGCTATGATTAAACACGCATAGGTATGTATGTGTATGTATGCATGCATGCATGTATATATGTATGTATATAGTATGCATACATGCATGCATATACACTAATACACACATATGTGTGTATACACATACACTCATATGTGCATATACACACATACGCAGATATGTACATGTATGCATATGTATATGCGCATATGTAAAATATGTGTATGTATGTGTTGTGTGTACATATGCATGTATCTATGTATATATTTATGCTTATATATGTATGATTATTCTATATATTTTTATTACTTTTCTCTATATATGTCCTTTATAGTTAATTTTGTTATTTATAATAAACAAAATAGCTTATTTGAATAACAGCAGTATTGTAAAGACAACTTTTTTAAAAAAGGAACCTAATCTACAAAATAACTAACCACAATTCCAGAGGACTCAAGGTTCTCCTGATGGAGTCATGAAATGTCAGATGTGGCTGAACAATAATGAAACAACAAGAGTGGATGACCCCCATTATACAATACTATTTTGGGTGAAAATCATTATAGAATACTGAGTTTGATTTTTATATGATTTTCTCAGAAGGCATTTTCAAAAGAAAAGAATTTAAATGATTCTAGTCCCTGGAAAATAACAGCTGTTCAATAATTTAGTGTTGTTGTTAATAATGATGTAAAAAAAAAATCACTGACTTGTAAGGTTAGAATGGAACTTAATAGTTATCAGGTCCAACTTTTTGCTTAAAAAGAATCCCATTGGGGGCGGAGCCAAGATGGCGGCTGGTAAGAAGGGACTAGAGTGAGCTCTGTACCCGAGTCCCTCCAAAAACCTATAAAAAAATGGCTCTGAACCAATTCTAGAATGGCAGAACCCACAGAACAGCAGAGGGAAGCAGGACGCCAGCCCAGGACAGCCTGGATGGTCTCTGGGTGAAGTTTATTCCACAGGGAGCTGGGAGCTGGGAAAGGAGTGGAGCAGAGCCCAGCCTGAGCGGCGTGGACAATCCAGACTGGAAGCAGGGCAGAGGGGGCCCTAGCACCCTGAATATGTGAGCTGCGGCAGTTACCGGACCCCTCGACCCACAAACACCAAAGTCTGTGGAGAAGGTTAGTGGGAAAAGCTGCGGGAGTGGAAGGAGTTCCCGGTTCGGCTTCCAGCCCCGGGGGCAGTGGGGGTGGGGCAGCTGCAGCTGTTGTTGCTTCCCGCTCCAGGCCCACCTGGTGGGAGGAATTAAGTGGCGGATCAGAGCAGGAGTGCAACAGCCTGCTGAAGATCTAAGCCCAGTCTGGACTGGGGGTTCTTGGGGAAGGAGTAGTGCGGGTCTGACAGAGCTGGCACCTCCCCCCTAAACGTGGAACATAGAACTCGTTAGTCTACAAGCAGTCATACCCCACTGAAAAAGTCGAGGGTCAAGTTAGTTGTTTGGGAATATGGCCAGGCAGCAAAAACGCGCCCAGATTCAGTCTCAGACTTTGGATTCTTTCTTTGGTGACAAAGAAGACAAAAACATACAGCCTAAAGAAGACAACAAAGTCATAGAGCCTACAACAAAAACCTCCAAGAAAAACGCGAACTGGCCCCAGGACATAGAAGAACTGAAAAAGGATTTGGAAAAGCAAGTTAGAGAAGTAGAGGAAAAATTGGAAAGAGAAATGAGAAGGATGCGAGAAAACCATGAAAAACAAGTCAATGATTTGCTAAAGGTGACCCAAAAAAAAAATACTGAAAAATACACTGAAGAAAACAACACCTTAAAAAACAGACTAACTCAAATGGCAAAAGAGCTCCAAAAAGCCAATGAGGAGAAGAATGCCTTGAAAGGCAGAATTAGCCAAATGGAAAAGGAGGTCCAAAAGACCACTGAAGAAAATACTACTTTAAAAATTAGATTGGAGCAAGTGGAAGCTAGTGACTTTATGAGAAATCAGGATATTATAAAACAGAACCAAAGGAATGAAAAAATGGAAGACAATGTGAAATATCTCCTTGGAAAAACCACTGACCTGGAAAATAGATCCAGGAGAGATAATTTAAAAATTATTGGACTACCTGAAAGCCATGATCAAAAAAAGAGCCTAGATACCATCTTTCAAGAAATTATCAAGGAGAACTGCCCTGATATTCTAGAGCCACAGGGCAAAATAGAAATTGAAAGAATCCATCGATCACCTCCTCAAATAGATCCCAAAAAGAAATCTCCTAGGAATATTGTTGCCAAATTCCAGAGCTCCCAGATCAAGGAGAAAATACTGCAAGCTGCCAGAAAGAAACAATTTGAGTATTGTGGAAACCCAATCAGAATAACCCAAGATCTGGCAGCTTCTACATTAAGAGATCGAAGGGCTTGGAATACGATATTCCGGAGGTCAATGGAGCTAGGATTAAAACCTAGAATCACCTACCCAGCAAAACTGAGTATCATGTTCCAAGGCAAAATATGGATTTTCAGTAAAATAGAGGACTTTCAAGCTTTCTCAGTGAAAAGACCAGAACTGAATAGAAAATTTAACTTTCAAACACAAGAATCAAGAGAAGCATGAAAAGGTAATCAAGAAACGGAAATTGCAAGGGACTTATTAAAGTTGAACTGTCTTGTTTACATTCCTACATGGAAAGATGATGTGTATGATTCATGAGACCTCAGTATTAGGGTAGTTGAAGGGAATATGCATATATATATATATATATACGTATATATATATATATATGTTTATGTATATATATGTGAATGTGTATGTATGTATATATCTATGTGTGTATGTATGAGTATGTATGTGTATATATATATGTGTGTTTATATATATACATATATATATATATATGTAAAAGAGAGAGAGCAGACATAGGGTGAGTTGAAGATGAAGGGAAGATATCTAAAAGAAATAAAATCAAATTAAGGGATGAGAGAGCAACATACTGAGAGAGGGAGATAGGGAGAGATAGAATGGGGTGGATTATCTCACATAAAGGTGGCAAGAGGAAGCAGTTCTGTGGGAGGAGGGGAGAGGGCAGGTAAGGGGGGAATGAGTGAACCTTGCTCTCATCAGATCTGGCCTGAGGAGGAATACCATACATACTCAGTTGGGTATCTTAGCTCACAGGAAAGAGGAGGAAGATTAAAAAAAAATAAAAGGGGGGAATGATGGAGGGGAGGGCAGATGGGGGTGGAGGTAATCAAAACAAACACTTTGGAATGGGGACAGGGTCAAGGGAGAAAATTCAATAAAGTGGGATGGGTTGGGAAGGAGCAAAATGTAGTTAGCCTTTCACAACATGAGTATTGTGGAAGGGTTATACATAATGATACATCTGTGGCCTAGGTCGAATTGCTTGACTTCTTAGGGAGGGTGGGTGGGAAGGGAAGAGGGGAGAGAATTTGGAACTCAAAGTTTTAAAATCAGATGTTCAAAAACAAAAAAAGTTTTTGCATGCTACTAAAAAACAAGATACACAGGCAATGGGGCGTAGAAATTTATCTTGCCCTACAAGAAAGGAAGGGAAAAGGGGATGAGAGGGGAGGGGGTGATAGAGGGGAGGGGGGTGATAGAGGGGAGGGCTGACTGGGGAACATGAAAACCAGAATATAAGCCATCTTGGAGTGGGGGGAAGGGTAGATATGGGGAGAAAATTTGTAATTCAAACTGTTGTGAAAATCAATGCTGAAAACCAAATATGTTAAATAAATAACTTTAAATTTAAAAAAAAAAGAATCCCATTGGGGTAGCTAGGTGTCACAGTGAATACAGCATTGGTTCTCGAGTCAGGAGGAAAGTTCAGATCTGGCCTCAGAGACATGAAACACTATCTGTGTGACCTTGGGCAAGTCACTTAACCCCAATTGCCCTGCCTTACCCCTCCAAAAAAATAATTTCCTCTCCCTCATAGTATCTTTTATTTAAGCCCTTCAATGAGAAATTTAGTAGTAAAAATAATAATGTGTAATTTTAAGATTTGCAAACTTTACATATATATATATATGCTATAAAATTTTATCCTAGTAAAACAATACGCTTTTGAAGTAGGTGCTATTATTATCATTTTACAGACGAAGAAACTAAGGCTGAAAGAGGTTGAGATTTTCTAGCTTATTTTAGTGTCTAGATTAGAATTCAGATTTCCATTACTCCAAGTCTGTTACTCAACTACTTTGAGACATAAATTCTACTAGATCCTGAATCATCCTATTCCACTTTTGACAAATCTGATTATTGGGAAGTATATCTTTCTCCCTCCCCCCCACCTTAAGACCAAACTTAAATGTGTCTCTTTCAAATTTATCTCTTAAACCAAATAGAACAAACTTAATCTCTCATCCAGATCACAACCCTTAAACATTACATTATTTTGTCATACACATAGACACGGACAGCACTAGATATCCTACCTGACTGAATTTTCCCATTGTGTTCTTACTTATCCATGGCATAGAATCAACTTTGCATAGAACCTGACTATATAAAAAGTTATTTACTTTGAGTAAAATAAGGACTAGTGTCAACATTAGTAAATAAATTACTTATAGACAAAATGGTAAAAGAATGATCTTTAGAGTAAATTTGCACTGTCATGAAACAAGGAGATTCTTAGAAGTCTAGACAGTTAGTCAAATTCAGCAGCTTTGTACCCTTGCTGTGTCTGTAATGCTTGAAAGAAGATTTCATCTCATTATGACGTATAGTCATAAAATGGTTTCAGAAAAAAAAGAACTTCATTATGTACTTTAGGATATTCCCAACATGAAGATAATCATTGCTGGTGTAGTGCAGTTATTCATATATTTCATGTACTTTTGAACATTTTTGTTATCCCCAATTAATCCATGATGTCTTCTGAAAACAAGAAAAAAATAGTATTTTATTTAAGGAATGACACTTTACAGCAAGACAGCCATATGATTTAGGTTAAAAATCAATGAGCTTCATTGTGATATTACTTGAAATTGAGCTTTCTGGAATACTAATGCTTCTTTCATAGAAATCAAGTTGACTATCTTCTGAATTAACTAATTCCATAGTTTTCTGAAATAAGATGGCTAGTTTTAAACTGCACTCTTACAAAAATGAAGTATTAATCTCCTGTTGTATCATTGCAGCTGGTATTTTCAATTTGTTCTGACTTTTCCATAGCATTATGAAAATGCAAAAAATTAAGTAAATATTGGCTTTTTGACAAAAATGATTGGAAAATGCAACAGATGTAAGTATGATGGTGTCCTAAAGTATTCTAGATATTTGCAATTTTCCTTTTATAGACAATTGTGTATGCCTCTTAGCCAGAAATATGGCCTGGGTCTCCATTTGTCTAATGAAGCTCATCTGAAAAAATTCAGGCAAGCAATGACCCAAATATTTGTGCATGCCTGCTTGACTTCCTCCCTCCCTCCCTCTCTCCCTCCTTGTCCACTTCCTTCCTTCCTTTTCCTTCCTTCCCCTTCCTTCTTGCCTGACTTCTTTCCTTCCTTCTTCAAGAAGAATAGCAAAGAGAGAAATCCCAGACCAAACGAGTTTCTAAATTTCTCACTATGAATACAAGAACTTTATAACTAGCTGATAGAATGCAATCCAACATCAGTCTACTCTTGCTGAGACAGAGACCCAATCCAAGGAAGTGTGTGTGTGTGTGTGTGTGTGTGTGTGTGTAGGTAGGGGGGTGGGGCATAAGGGTTCAGCAATTAGACTTTTACCTGAATTACAGCATTTGGGGATCACTGAAAGCTTAAAGACCTGGCTTTGTTCCTGAGACTACAGAATAACATATAATACTTGATATCCTAAGCAAGCAACAGGACCAGGCCACATCTGGAAGTGTGGAAGTGTGGCAGAGCCTAGGGCTTGCAATAATTTTGAAGTCAGGAAGTAGGCTGGAAAAACTAACAAAGATAAAAAATACACTATAATGAGCTATATGGTAGAAGCGAAAATAAAGACACAAATGCACGTGAAAAGAATGCCTTCAAAAAATTCATAAGCCATGCCTCAGTAAAAAAACACAGCTTGAGCAATAATTTCTGGAAGAGATGAAGTAGGAATTATTAATTTTTTTGTAAATGGAATGAAAGCCCTTAAGAAACAAATAGTTGGGACAGAAATGAGAAGCATTGAAGAACGTATAGGAAAGGGAACAAAAACATTTCACAAGCCAACTCCCTAAAAATTAAAATAGATCAAAGAGAAGCAAAAAACTCCACAAGACAAAGAGAAATAATAATGAAAACTCAAAAAAAAACTTTTTTAAAAATTAGAAGTACAACAAAAAAAGTCACCTAGAATATATTGGGAAGAAAGAAATTAAGAATCTCTTGACTACAGAGACAAGAAAAGATAGCAGAGTAAAGGAAATTAATCAGCAGAATTCTTGCATCAATAAAAGAGAGAACAAACAGTTCAATGAATTGAACATACAACTACAAAAAGTAAGGGAAAATCAAATTAAGACTTCATAATTACACACCAAAATAAAAATCCTGAAAATCAAAGGAAAGAGTAATAAAAGCGAAAATAAAAACAATTCAACTAATAAATAAAACTACGGATTCCTTTCATGAAAAAGTCCGACAAAATAAAGATACAACTGGCTAATTTAATTTAGAAAGAAAGAATGGGGCTTGAAAGCAGGGACTTGCCTAGGGCTGTCCCCCAGAACCCTCCAAACATCTATAAAAAATGGCATGAACAAATAGTAGATATGCAGAACACATGAAATAGCAGAGGGAAGCAGGGCTCCAGCTCAGGACAGCCTGGATGGTCCCTGGGTAAGGTCTATCGCACACGGAGCTGGGATCAGAGCAGAGCAGAGCCCAGCTTGGGCTGCACCCAGACCAACCAGTCTTTGGAGCTGGGTGGAACATGCCCTAGCACCCTGAATCAGTGAGCTGTGGAGGCTACCAGACTTCTCAACCCACAAACACTGAAGACAACAGAGAAGGTTAGTAGGAAAAGCTGCAGGGACAGAGTGAAAGGAGTTTGAGGTTTAGGCACCACCCCGGGGGCAGCAGAGGTGGTGCAGCTACAGAACTACAGCTGCAGTTGCTTCTGGTTCCAGGCCCACCTGCTGGGAGGAATTAAGTGCCAGAATAGAGATGGAGTGAAGAGCCTGCTTAAGATATGAGTTGCGGTCTAGGTTGGTGGTTCTTGGGGTGGGAGAAGCGCTGGTTTGGCAGAGCTTACTGTACAGAAATAACTCTCAAAACAACAGCACATCCCCTCAAGCTTGGAACAAAGTACTCTACCCTACAAGC
Source organism: Trichosurus vulpecula (assembly GCF_011100635.1). Classification (NCBI taxonomy): domain Eukaryota; kingdom Metazoa; phylum Chordata; class Mammalia; order Diprotodontia; family Phalangeridae; genus Trichosurus; species Trichosurus vulpecula. The sequence continues at coordinate 221,906,043 of NC_050573.1, read as the reverse complement.
AGTCATACCCCGACAAAAAACTCAAGGGTCAAGTAGTTGGTTGGGAACATGGCCAGGCAGCGAAAACGGACTCAGATGCAGACTCAGACTTTGGAATCTTTCTTGGTGAGAGAAGAAGTCAACAAAGTGAAAGATCCTACATCAAAAATCTCCAAGAAAAAACATGAACTGGTCTCAGGCCATGAAAGAACACAAAAAGGATTTGGAAAAGTAAGTTAGAGAAGTAGAGGTAAAATTGGGGAGAGAAATGAGAATGATGCAAGAAAACCATGAAAAACAAGTCAATAACTTGCTAAAGGAGATCCCAAAAAATGCTGAAGAAAATAGCACCTTAAAAATAGACTAAGTCAAATGGCAAAAGAGCTCCAAAAAGCCAATTAAACAAAAATGCTTTGAAAGACAGAATTAGCCAAATGGAAAAGGAGGTCCAAAAGACCTCTGAAGAAAACACTGCCTTAAAAATTAGATTGGAGCAAGTGGAAGCTACTGACTTGATGAGAAGTCAAGATATTATAAAACAGAACCAAAGGAATGAGAACATGGAAGACAATGTGAAGTATTTCATTGAAAAAAACCACTGATGTGGAGAATAGATCCAGGAGAGATAATTTAAAAATTATTGGACTACCTGAAAGCCACGATCAAAAAAAGAGCCTAGATATCATCTTTCAAGAAATTATCAAGGAGAACTGCCTTGATATTCTAGAGCCAGAGAGTAAAATAGAAATTGAAAGAATCCACCAATCACCTCCTGAAAAAGATCCCAAAAAGAAAACTAGAAATATTGTTGCTAAATTCCAGAGCTCCCAGATCAAGGAGAAAATAATGCAAACAGCCAGAAAGAAACCATTTGAACTTTGTGGAAACACAATCAGAATAGCACAAGATCTAGAAGCTTCTATATTAGGGGATCGAAGAGATTGGAATATGATATTCCGGAGGTCAATGGAGCTAGGATTAAAACCAAGAATCACCAGCAATACTGAGTATCATGCTCCAAGGCAAAATATGGATTTTCAGTAAAATAGAGGACTTTCTAGCTTTCTTAGTGAAAAGACCAGAGCTGAATACAAAATTTAACTTTCAAACACAAAAATCAAGAGAAGCATGAAAAGGTAAATAAGAAAGAGAAATCACGAGGGACTTACTAAAGTTGAACTGTCTTGTTTACATTCCTACATGGAAAGATGATGTGTATAATTCATGAGACCTCAGTATTAGGGTAGCTGAAGGGAATATACATATATATATACACACACACACGTGTGTGTGTGTGTGTGTGTGTGTGTGTGTGTGTGTGTGTGTAGACAGAGGGCACAAGTTGAGTTGAATATGAAGGGATGAGATCTAAAAAAATAAAATCAAATTAAGGGATGACGGAGGAACGTATTGAGAGAGGGAGAAAGGGAGAGATAGAATGGGGTAAATTCTATCACATAAAAGTGGCAAGAAAAAGCGGTTCTGTTGGGAGGGAAGAGGGGGCAGGTGAGGGGCAATGAGTGAATCTTGCTCTCACTGCATTTGACCTGAGGAGGGAATAACATACACACGCAACTGGTTATCTTATCCCACAGGAAAGAAGGAGGAAGGAGATAAAAGGGGGGGGGGCAATAGAAGGGGGTGCAGATAGGGGGAGGGGGTAATCAAAAGCAAACACTTTTGAAAAGGGACAGGGTCAAGGGAGAAAATTGGATAAAGGGGGATTGAATAGGAAGGAGCAAAGTATAGTTAGTCTTTCACAACATGAGTATTCTGGAATGGTTTTGCATAATGATACACACGTGGTCTATGTTGAATTGTTTGCCTTCTTAGGGACGGTGGGTGGGGAGGGAAAAGGGGAGAGAATTTGGAACTCAAAGTTTTAAAAGAAGATGTTCAAAATAAGTTTTTGGATGCAACTAGGAAATAAGATATACAGGCAATGGGACATAAACAGCTATCTTGCCCTACGGGAAAGTAAGGGAAAAGCGGATGGGGCGGGGAGTGGGGTGGCAGAAGGGAGGGCTGACTGGGGAATGGGGCAATCAGAATATATGCCATCTTGGAGTGGGGGGAGGGTAGAAATGGGGATAAAATTTGTAATTCAAACTCATGAAAATCAATGTGAAAACTAAAAATATTAAATAAAAAAGGAAAAAAAATAAAAAGAAAGAAAAAATTACCAGTCTCAAAAATGAAAAGAGTGAATGAACCTTAAATTGAAACTAAAGAAATTATTAAGTTGTTTTATGCAATTATATCCCCACAACTGACAGTATAAGGGAAATGGATGAGTATTCATTAAGAAATAATAAATTGCCTAGATTAACAGAAGAGGAAATAAGATTATATCAAACCTGTTTTTATAAAAAATAATAATTTATTTGTTTTTAATTTAGAACATTCAGTTTCACCAGCTTTTGAGTTTTATTTTTTTTCCACCTTCCTTCCCTCCTTCTGCCCAGAAGGAAATTGAGCAAGCGATAGACGAACTACTTAAGAAAAATCCCCAGGACCAGATGGTTTTATCAGTGGATTCTACTAAACATATGAGGAACAATTAATCCTAATACTTATGCAAACTATCTGAAAAACAGCAAAAATTGAGACCTACCAAATTTCTTTTATTATGCAAGTATAGATTTGAAGTATAGATTTGATACTTAAACCAAGAGAGGAAAAACAAAGAAAGAAACCTATGGACTAATTCCCTTAATAAATATTGATGTATGATTGTTAAATATAATACTAACAAAAAATTATAGGAAAGTATCACAAAGATGCCACACTAAGACAAGGTAATATCTGTACCAGGAATGCAAATCTCATTCACTATTAGGTAAACATTCAGCATAATGGACCATATCAATAACAACAACAACAACAAAAAACAGAAATGATGTGAATTTGTCAATGTATGAAGAAAATGCTATTGACAAAATTCAATGCCCATTCATATGAAAACATATAAAAGGGCAGAATTAACCAAGCCTTTCTTTTTATAAATATTTTTCTAATTATATGCAAAACAGTTTTTATCATTCACTTTTTTTAGAATTTTGAATTCCAAGTCCTGCTTCACCTTCCCTCCGTTTTTTAACCTCTCATTGAGAAGGAAAGCAATTTGATGTGATTTCTACATTTGCAGTCATGTAAAATATATTTCCTTATTAGCCATGTTGTAAAAGAAAACAAAAAGCCTAAAACAAAAACAAAAAGTTCAAAAGTATGATTTGATCTTCATTCAGACTTTCTCAGTTCATACTCTGGAAATGGAGGGCATTTTTCATCATAAGTTCTTCAGAATTGTTTTGGATCATTGTATTGCTGAGAACAGCTAAGTCCTTCACAGTTGATGAGTCTTACAACATTGTTATTATTGTGTAAAATGTTGTCTTGGTCTTTCCAGGTTTTTTCTGAAAGCATCCCATTGTCATATCTTATAGGACAGTTGTGTTCCAAAAAAATCATATATCAGGATACATTGTACGATTCCCCAAATGATGGGCATGCCTTCAATTTCCAAATTCTTTGACAGTACAAAAAGAGCTGCTACAAATATTTTTGTATAAATAGGTAATTTTCCATTTTCTTTTATCTCTTTAGGATATAGATCTGGTGATATGTGCAAAGTTTTACAGTCTTTCCTGACATCGTACCAAAATATTCTTCAGAATGGTTGGACTAGTTCACAATTCTACCAACAATGCATTAATTTCCAAATTTATCCACATTCCCTTCAACATTTGTCATTTTCATTTTCTCTCATATTAGCCAATCTAATAGGTTTGAATTATTTTATCTCAGAGTTGTTTGAATTTGAATTTTCTTATTAATAGGGATTTAGAGCTTTTCAAATATGACTATAGTTTTGATTTCTTCTAGATAATACCTGTTCATTTCCCTTGACCATTTATCAATTGAAGAATGTCTTGTATTGTATTCTAGTACATTTGAGAAATGAAGCCTTTGTCAGAGAAATTTGTTATAACTTCCTCCTCCCCACCCATGTTCCTCAGTTTTCTGCTTTCTTTCTAATATTATCTCCCAATGTGTGCTCTGCTCTTTGAGCAGTCACAAGCACTCTTCTCTGTCTTAGAAATGTGACCCGGACCCCTACCCCTCTGCAGCTGGGTCCACAACCCAGAACTGTGCATGAACAATGCAACAGGTTACTGTACCCAGTCTCCTGTAATCTCCTTCTTCCTTCTGACTAGTTTTCCAACCCCTTACTATCTCTGGGTTGAAAACACCTGAAGCTATGCTGTTGCTGCAGCTTCTTTCAAAGCTTGCTGCTGGCAGCCCAGTGTGGCCTGTGGTACATCATCTGTGCTGTGGTAGAGGTCTAACCATCTTCCAATCATGTATCTATGAGGCAGACATTTCCTGTTTGCCTCCTAAGTTGTTTTGGCCTGTTTGCCTTTCAGAATTGAATTTGAAGCATTTTGAAGCATTATTTGAAAGTTATTTTGGAAGAATTTTGGAATTTGGAAGAATTTGGAAATTTGGAAGAATTCAGGTGACTACTGCCTTTACTAGTCCATCTTGGCCTCCAATCCCCTGCCCACATGCAAACTTTCTTAAAATGATAAGTAGTAATTATCTAAAACAAAATTCAAGCATTATCTAAAATGGATAATAATAAATAATAAACTTGAGGACTTACCAGTAAGAAACATGGGAGACAAAATGATGTCTGTTATCATCATTATTATTCAATATTGTATTAGAAAAGGTAGCTTTAGTAATAAAATAAGAAAAAATATACAGAAGGAATAAAAATAGGCAATGAAGAAGTAAAACTATCACTCTATGCAGATGATATGATGGTATGCTTAGAAACCTAAAGAATCAACTAAGAAAGCTATTTGAAATTATTAACAATTTCAGCAAATGTACTGGATGTATAATAAATCCGCAGAATCCATCCATTTTGTAACAAAACCCAGAAGGAAGAGATAGAAAGAGATATTCCATTTAAAATAACTGCAGACAGTATAAAATACTTGGTAGTTTACCTGTCAAAACAAACACAAGGACTATATGAATTAACTTACAAAACACTTTTCACACAAAGACAGATTTAAGCAATTGAAAACGTTAATTGCTCATGGATAGTCCAAGAAAATATAATAATAATGACAATTCTACCTAAGGTAATTTGCTTATTTGTGCCATACTAATCAATTTGCAAAGAATTAGTGTACAGAGATAGAAAACTAATAACGAAATTCATGTTTAATTATGAAAGTTCAGTATTATCAAATTAATGAAAAAAAATGTGAAAGAAGGTGGCCTAGTAGGTCCAGATTTCAAACTATATTACAAAGAGATGATCATCAAAACAACCTGGTACTGACTAATAAATAGACTGGTGGGTCAGTGGAATTGATTAGGTATACAATACATAGGAATGAATCACCATAGCTGTTCTTTGTTCATGCTTCATTTTTGTTTTTGTCCTTAATGTTTGAAGACATCACTGGTGATATATTGACTTGCATGTGAGTTGAATTTAAGTGAGGTAGAGTTGTGCAAAGTCATAAAAATCAAGATGACTAGTGATGATCCTCCATGTAGTGCATCTTAATTGCCTTACCAAGCTCTAAGTGCTCCACAGTGCCTGCATCAGCCACCTGTATGCCTGTTGTGATAAATTCTTCTTATCTGCCCATTCTTCTGGGGAATCCAATGTTTGATAAACCCAAAGATGCAAGCTTGAAGGTGGGGTAAGAACTCAATGTTTGACAAAAATTGCTAGAAATCTAAGACACAGTTTGGCAGAAATGAGGCACAGACCAACATCTCATACTGCAAACCAGCATAAGGTCAAAAGGGGAACAAGATACAGACATATATCATGATGTCACAAACATTATAGGGGATCATGGACAAATTTTATCTGTCAGATCTTTGGATGAGGGAAGAGTTTATGATGAAAGAAGAGATAGAGGGCATTACTGGACACAAAATGGATAATTTTGATTATATTAAATTTGAATGGTTTTGCACAAACAAACATAATGCAGCCAAAATTAAAAGGAAAACAGGAAACTAGGGGAAAAAATCACAATTATTTTTGATAAAGGCCTCAATTGTCAAACATAATTAATTGAGCCTAGTTTATTTAAAAAAAGAGAGAGGAAATTTCTATTTCAAAAAATGATCAAAGGATAGGAACAGGCACTTTTCAGAAGATGAAATAAAATCTTTCAACAATCTGATGAAAAAAATGCTTTAAATTACTAATAATTAAAGAAATATAATTTAAAACAACTCTGAAGTACTACTTCACACCTATAAAATTGGCTTACATGGCAAAAAATGACAAAATTGTAGGTGAATGTGGAAAATTTTGGAAAGTAGAGCCTTGTTGTGGAATTATGAATTAGTCCAACCATTCTAATGAGCAATTTGGAGTTATGCCCAAAAGACTATAAAACTGTGTATATCCTTTAACAGAGCAATAATACTAACAGTTCTGTTTCCTGATAAGATTAAAGAAAGAGCAAAAGAACTCATTTGTACAAAAATGTTTATAACAGTTCTTTTTTTGTGGTAGCAATATATTAGAGTTTGATATAATGCCAGTTAATTGGGAGATTGTTCAACAAGTCATATTGATGGAATATTGCTGTAGTTTTTATCCTTCCTTTTTGAAGAGGACCAATGAATTCATTGGGATGGTCTTGACTTACACTTGAATTAGACTTAAGTGAGACAGTTGTGCAAATTTATCTACCCCACTCTCTCTCTTCCTGATTTTTCATAATTTGGTAGCAAGAGAAAAGTACAGATGCAATGAATAATCTTGGCATCTTCAAATTCTTTTCTTAAAATTTATTTTTTTTTTTATTTTTAGTTTATAATACTCAGTTTTGCAAGTTTTGGGGTTCCAAATTTTTTCTCCCTCCCACTCCTTCCACCAATCCCCCAAGATGACATGTGGGTTCTACATATACCTTCACATTGAACTTATTTACATAATTGTCCAGTTGAAATGTAAAATTACAACCAATGGAAAAAATCATGAGAAAGAAGAAATGAAACCAAAAAAGAAGGAAAAAGAAAAAAAAGAGAGCACGAAAGTTTGCCTCAATCTGCATTCAGGCTCCATAATTCTTTCTCTGGATGTGCATAGCTTTTTCCATCAGGAGTCTTTTGGAGCTGTGTTTGAACCTTGCATTGATGAGAGGAGCCAAGTTTATCAAAGTTAGTCCTTACAGATACCATGTGTATGTAATCGTGTATAATGGTCTCCTGGTTGTGCTCTCCTCACTCAGCATTTGTTCATATAAGTCATTCCAGGTTATAATGAATTCCATCTGCTCCTCACTTCTTATAGCACAATAGTGTCCTGTTACATTCATATACCATGATTTGTTTAATCATGCCCCAATTGATGGGCATCCCCTTGATTGTCAATTCTTTGCCATGACAAAAAGGAGCTGCTATAAGTATTTTTGTACATATGGATTCCTTTCCAACTTGTATGATCTTTTTGGGATATATCCCTAAAAGTAGTATTGCTGGGTTAAAGGGTATGCTCATTTTCATAGCCCTTTGGGCATAGTTCCAAATTGCTCTCCAGGATGGCTGGAGAGCAACTCCACCAACAATATAACAATGTTGCAATTTTCCCACATCTTCCCCAGCATTTATCATTTTCCTGTTTTGTCATGTTAGCCAATCTGACAGGAGAGATGTGGTATGTAAGAGTTGTTTTGATTTGCATTTCTCTAATCAGTAGTGATTTTAGAACATTTCTTTTCAAATGACTATAGATATTTTTTAATTTCTTTCTCTGAAAACTACCTGTTCATATCCTTTGATGATTTCTTAATTGGGGAATGACATGTATTCCCTGTATATTTTAGAGATGAGGCCTTTATCACAGACACTGGTTGTAAAGATTCTTTCCCAATGTTCTACTTCCCTCCTAATCTTTGTTGCATTGGCTTTGTTTATAGAAAAACTTTTCAATTTAACATAATCAAAATCATCCATTTTACACTATATAACACTCTCTATCTCTTGTTTGGTCATGAATTCTTCCCTTTCCCAGAAATCTGACAGGTAAACTATTCTTTGCTCTCTCAAATTGCTTATAGTATCAGCATTTATTCCTAAATCATGAACCCATTTTTAACTTTATTTTGTTATATGGTGTATTATATTAATCTACTCCCAATTTCTGCCATACCATTTCCCAATTTTCCAAGCAGTTTTTGTGAAATAGTTAATTCTTAGCCCAGCAGTTGTATTCGTTAGGTTAATGAAAGAGTAGATTTCTATTGTCGTTGACCTGTCACATCTTGTGTACTTAACCTATTCCACTGATCCACAACTCTGTTTCTTAGATAGTACCAAGTGGTTCCGATGACGGCTGCTTACAGTTTAATACCTGTTATGGCTATGCCATGTTCCCTATCATTTCTTTTTTTATTAATTCCCTTGATGTTGTGGACCTTTTGTTCTTCCAGATGAATTTTGTTATATTTTATCCAGCTCTATAAAATAATTTTTGGTAGTTTGATTGGTATGGCAGTGAATAAGTATATTAGTTTTGGTAAAATTGTGACTTTTTTTATTAGCTTAGCCTAAACACAAGCAATTGATTTTTTTGCACTTATTTGAACCTGATTTTATTTGTGTAAAAAGAGTTTTGTAAATGTGTTTATATAAGTCCTGGGTTTGTCTTGGCAGGTAGACTCCCAAATATTTTATAGTATTTATAGTAGCTTTAAATGGAATTTCTCTTTCTATCTCTTGCTGTTGGGCTTTGTTAGTAATGTATAGGCATGCTGAGGATTACGTGGGTTTATTTTATATCCTGCAACTTTGCTAAAGATTTTTATTATTTCAAGTAGTTTTTTACTTGATTATCTAGGATTCTGTAAGTAAATCATCATATCATCTGGAAAGAGTGATAACTTACTTTCTTCTTTGCCTATTCTAATTCCTTCAATTTCTTTTTCTTCTCTTTTTGCTAAACCTAACATTGCTAGTACCAAATTGAATAATAGGGGTGATAATGGACATCCTTGTTTCAGCCCTTATCTTATTGGGAATGCATCTAGCTTACCCCCATTACATATAATGCTTGCTGATGATTTTAGGTAGATGCTTCTTATAATTTTAAGGAAGGCTCCATTTATTCCTATGCTTTCTAGTGACTTTAATAGGAATGGCTGTTGTATTTTGTCAAAAGCTTTTTTGCATCTATTGAAATGGTCATAAGGTTTCTGCTAGTTTTGTTGTTGATGTGATCAATTATGCTGATAGTTTTCCTAATATTGAACCAACCTTGAATTCCTGGAATAAATCATACTTGACCATAATGTATTATTCTCATGAAAACTTGCTGCAATCATTTTGCTAACATTTTTTTTAAAGTTTTGCATCAATATTCATTGGGGAAATTGGCTTATATTTTCCTTTCTCTGTTTTGGCTCTTTCTGGTTTGGGTATTAACACCATATTTGTGTCATAAAAAGAATTTTGTAGGACTCCTTCTTTACCTATTTTCCCAAATAGTCTATAGAGTATAGAATTTAATTGTTCTTTAAATGTTTGATAGAATTCACAGTTTCAACCATCTGTTCCTGGAGATTTTTTCCTAGGGAGTTCTTGCTTGATTTCTTTTTCTGAGATGTTGTTATTTAGGTATTTTTCGTCCACTTCTGTTAACCTGGGAAATTTATATTTTTGTAAATATTCATCCATTTCCCTAAGGTTGTCACATTTGTGGGCATGAAGTTGGGCAAAATAATTCCTAATTACTGTTTTAATTTCTTCTTCTTTGGAAGTAAACTCATCTTTTTTATTTTTCATATTGTTAACTTGGTTTTCTTCTTTCTTTTTTTTTTAATCAACTTGACCAAAGTTTTATAAATTTTATTGTTTTTTTTCATGAAACCAGCTCTTAGTTTTATTTATTAGATCAATAGTTTTCTTTATTTCAAATTCATTAATCTCTCCTTTGGTTTTCAATATTTCTAAGTTGTTATTTAATTGATTATTTTCAATTTGTTCTTTTCCTAGCTTTTTCAAGTGCATGCCCAATTCATTGATTTGCTTTTTATCTATTTTATTCATGTAAGCATTTAGAGATAAAAAACTTCCCCTCAGAACTGCTTTTGCTGCATCTCATAAGTTTTGGTATGTTGTCTCATTATTGCCATTCTCTTGAATGAAGTTATTAAGTGTTTCTGTGATTTGATCTTTGACCCACTCATTCTTTAGGATTAGATTATTTAGTTTCCAATTAATTTTTAGTATATCCTCCCATGGTCCTTTATTGTAAATAACTTTTATTACATCATGATCTGAAAAGGAAGTATTGACTATTTCTGCCTTTCTGCACTAGTTCGTGAGGTTTTTATGTTCTAGTACAGGGCTGTCCAACCTTAGGTTTTTATTGAAACAATAGACAATATATTTTGATTTGCCATTTTAGTGAGAGCTCTGCTATAGCTTAGCTTGATTTACTAAAGCATTTATGTAAATTTCTATGTTTGTAGGCAGCTGCAAAATCACACCATGGGCAGTATGTGGTCCATGGGCCCAATTTTGGGCAGCCCTACCCTAGTACATGGTCAATTTTTGAGTATGTGCCATGTACTGCTGAGAAAAAAGTGTATTCCTTTTTTCCCCATTCACTTTTCTCCAGAGGTCTATCATATCTGCCTTTTGTAAAATTCTATTCACCTCCTTAACTTGATAAGAATAAATTAACATGGTTTCATCTGGAAAAAAAAAACCTGTTCACATTACCCTCAACAAAAATAAATGCATTGCAAATATTATTTCTTTAAACAAAGGTTTAGTGTGTAGAACTTACCTCATATCAGCTGAGTTTCAAGTCAAAGATCTTATTAACTTTCTATACTAGGTATGTAGCACGAAGTTAACCTTCCCCTCTCTTGCATTAAAAAAAAAGAAAAGCAGATGGAAGAGAAAAGGAAAAATGCTACATTATTTGATAAAATGTTCTCAGGAAGACATCTAGGTCCTGTGTAAACTAATTTCAAGGAAAATTAGAAAGGGAAGTCAAACTTTGTTATCTTTATATATTTCAGATTTAACATAAAATCACATAGCATTAGAACTGAAAAAAGACCTTCAACTTCATCTAGCTTAGATCCCTCATTTCACATGTGAATGAATTGAGGCTAAAAGGTGAAATAATATGCCAAGGTCATGCCTTTTAGAACTGACATATTTTTAAAACTAATACAGAAGCCAATTGGATCAAAAATAACATGGCTTTTATGCTGAAGAATTATAACTGGTGGCTGCTCCTTTGTTTATCACTCATATATTATGATTTGGGGTGTATTATTTCATATTTAAGCTTCAGATTCCTCAACTGTAAATTGAGGGCAGTTGGGCTATATTATCTCTAATGTCTTGTCCAATTTTAATGCTCTGTGATTTTCTATTAAAGCTCATGTGTGTCAAGCCACAGCTCCATAAATAATATATATTTTTTGTATTTTTCACATCATAGAAATTTCTCCCCTCAACTTCTTACTATCTAACATTAGCTGATGGTTGACTTTATCTTATTGACTCATCACAATGAAAATTATCTGGCCTCCTTTGATAATTCATTTCAATACCTTACAAAGCTAGCACCAAAAAAGGTAGTGTGTATTTAATTAAAATTTTGAATGATTTTTTTTAAAACACTAGTAGATTTATATAAAGAGAAAGTACTGAATAATTGACTTGGCACTTGACACTCCTTAGCAGAATATTTCCATTTTTAAATATACTTACATTATGAAAAAACAATATAAATAAGGTGTCATCATCCCTAATATCACTAACAATAATAATCTTAAACTAGATAGTCATAATTACATGTATCTAACAATGGTTCAGGCAATAACTACATGACACAGTGGATAGAATGCTGATTCTGGAGTCTCAAAGATTCATCTTCCTGAATTCAAATCTGTGTTCACATACTTATCAGCTGTGTGAACTTGGGCAAATCACTTAATGCTGCTTGCCTCCACTCTTCATCTATAAAATGAAGTGGAGAAAGAAAGGGCAAATAACTCCAGTATATTTTACAAAGGAAACACTAAATGGGGTCATTAAGAGTAGGACATCACTGAAAAGAACAAACAACAAATAGTGGAAAAATATTGACATATAGAGAAGCAATTTCAAGGAGCACCATTTGGAAGCCACTGATTATTTGAATAGCCTAGTTTAATAAGGAAGCAAGGATTCCCTGATATTTCTCTGATCTACAGTATTTTACTAAGAACATTGCCACTAATGTCCTTCAGTGTCATTACTGTCTATCCCCAAAGTGGTAATTGGTTACACATCCCATCAATGTTGCAGTCCATACATTAATTGGAATAGTCACTTGACAAAAATCTGATGTTTTTCTCTGTACCTTAAGTCAAAATATGATAAATATACTAAACGAGAAAAATATCTAGTATGTCTTGATGGACATCTAGAGCAACTGAAATTTTATTTAGCCCATATTAGCTGTGTGTATATGAATCTAAATTCTACCAGCTTTCAGTACACCAAATTTTTTATTTGCCCTACCATAAACCTACAAAATGTCCTTTGTGAAACATAACATATGATAAAGCAATACTGTGCAGGATTGATTTGTTTAATAAGATGGAGTTATGTGCCAAGAAAGAACAGTAAAAGCCATTGGATTCTCCTCATTTATTAATAGTTCCATGATCTCTGTACATCCTTAGTGATGCTAGATAAGCTGCCTCCTTGTGAAAGTATATAATCAGAGTAACACAGTTTCTTCTTCTTTTTTAGTCCAGACACTAGCCCAGAGAAAGGAAAAAGATACTTACAAGGCAGGAGTAGCTTGTGATCAGATTTCTTGACAGCTGTGACAGGAATAAGTTACATTCAACCTGAGGTGAGTATAAAATCCTCCTCTGTGTTACCTAACCATATAACTACTGAAGGTCAGAAACTTCATGGCTACAATATAAGAAGCATGACCATTTTTTTCCCTCACAATATCCCCTAAACACCCTCTTTCCAGACTATTTGGCTTATTTATGTAGATCATTGGCTCCTGGATTCCAGAAGAGCAAAGGCGGAGCTGAGAGATTAAAGCTGAAATAATAGAAGCATAGATTGTAAGGAAACGCAACAGTCATTTGATCCAAATTCTAATATTGAAGTTCTTTCTTCAACATCCCAGATCAATGGTTATCAAATCTATGTTGTGGAATACCACCAATTAATCACAAATCATTTATTAAGTGCCCATTTCAGCCAGAAATTGTGCTAGATACTGGAGATGCAATGGTAGAAAATAAAACAGACCCTAACCTCATAGAACTTGTACTATTAAATTGTTTGGATAGCTTCAAGAATAGGAGAGCACCAGGTATATTTGTAGATAAATGAAATTGTGCATTTCAATCCTGTCAACAATATTCAATCAATCAACAATACATGTGCATATATTAAGTATTTTTAGGCCACATGACCAACAAGTTCAAGTATTGGAAATTTTTTGAGAACCCATAAACTATTAAAAAAAACTACAAAAGAAGAATTATATGTCAAATATGGGAAAAAATATAGTTGAATCCATAAGAAAATAAAGTAGGAACCCTATCAACTGAAAAGCCTTGTGAATTAATACCAGCAAATGGTAATCCTTAAGGAATTCACTCAGACCTCCCTCAACAACCCCAAAACTTATGTTAGGTGAACACAAACAAAACCGTATGCTAGTGCCAAGAAATAAAATAAAGGATCTTCCTGCTGGTCCACATGCTGTCAGCTCATCTCAGAACTTGTCCTGCCCTGTCTCTCCCTCATATTCACTAAGGTATACACTGAGTCTACTCAGTCGGGTAGAAAGCTCTAGGTTAGATATCCCCTAGATTGCAGGAATATTCCACAGAATTCACTCCATAGACTCCCACAAACATAAAGAGTAATGGATACCAATTTAACCCAGACAGAAAAAGAAAAGAAGAGAGCAAGAGAAGGAACTTCTGGCAGGGTCAAAATGGGTGATTGTCTGAGGATTGAAGGAAGTGGAAGTGACACTCAACTCCTACCAGTCCTGAACCTCCAGAAGCTACTGTGGACACGGACTAAGGGCAACAAAATGAAAATTCTCCATAATGGAAAAAGACTAAAGAAACTTTTTGTAGTTCCACCCCTATCCAATTAGTAAAAGTCAGAAAGTTTATGAGGAGAAAATAAAATGCTATTATTACAATAAGAATAAAATTAGATTTAAAATGGGTGGACCAAGCTGATAAATTAACAGAGAAGGAACTGATACTAGAAGGAAGAATGAATACTAAATTCCCAAGGAGAATTCAAGGATGACCATGAACATGCCTGAATGGTTGGGAATCACAGAGTATGAAAAACTCTCTAGGTAGAAGGCAGAGGAATTATAACATTTATTTAGACTCCAGAGGATAAAATTCCAAGACCAGCTACTCCAATTCGATATAGCAGTAATTTTATTACAAAACCAGTAAGCCCACCTCAATGTAGCAACAAAGAAATTATAACACAGTATTATAGCAAGGAACCAAGTCATTCAGTAACCTTTCTCCCTAATAGGGCCTTCCTGTAAACAATCACTCATGAATCCTTACTCTCTGTTCAGCACTCTCTTCGGCAGTTCTGTCTATGCTGGACTTCTCAATGTTTGCTCTTCAGAGCCCTCTTGATGTCTGCTGCCTCAATGTCTTCTTGTTGTCTGCTTCTCAATTCTGCTTCCCTTCAGTTCTGCTTCTCTTTAATTCTTTCCCTATACCATTCTGGTCTCTCACACTCTGGGCTCTCCTTATGTATGGTCCTAGCCAGTGTCTAATTGGCTAGAACTCAAGTCTCCGGCTGAATTCATGAATGACTAGAACTCAGTGCACATACCATTGGCTCTGATCTTAACAACTCCCTTTAGGGCCTTGAGGGCTTCAAGCCCAAATAGTACCTGGTAAGTGGAGACTTAGGCCTACTTACAAACAGAGATATAATCAAGCTTTCCCACCTAGCCCCACCAGAGGCCTATTGAATGGGTGGGGAAGATCTTTGATGACATTAACACTACAGAAGAAAAGGGGGGAAGGGAGATTAATGATTTCTAACACACAAATACTTGTGTAAGGGCAATTTGGAAGGAAACTAGTAAAAAGTCAATTAACATCAAATATCATGTCTCTATACCACTGTCGCCAAAGACATGATGATCAGAGACAAATTAAGGTTCACTCGTCTCCTACAAGAATGCAAAGAGTCAAAAAACATGAATATAAGTGAGCAGAAATTAATACAAGTTTATCTAAAACTTCTAATTTTCTAAATTGTTCTTTACTTTTTTGTATTAGCCTTCTTATTTGTCCTCTTTTTTGTTTCTTTCATATCTTGTAATTTATAGATCCAAGTTATTCAAGTTTTAAAATTTTATTTTTAATTTACAGAATAAAACAATCATTTTCATAATGTAGCGTAATATAAAATATGAATGGAGGGAAAGTCTGCTGACAAGGAACACCAGACCCAGCTGTGTTGCAAAGAGTGGTGGGTGCAAGAAAGAAAGAACATATGCCAGGTGCCTGCAGAAACATTGGGGCAGAATGCCCCTGGATGTGGGCACCTACAGGAGGTTGGAGGTTTGGTTTTGGTTCCAGGCTAGAAGGGAGAAATGAAGATCTGGGATAAGGGGCACCAACCCCATATGCCCCAAGGCTAGAAATGATTACAAAAACTAAGTTGCTACCACAAAATAATGCACAGGTAAGGAAGAAAAAAGAATCCAATCATATTAAGAAATGGTAACAGAAAACACCAGGCTTCATTGTCAGAGGAGGATATTGAAGTCAAGAAATCCCCTTCTATCCCAGAGAGGAATGTTAAATGGTCACCTGCCCCCTCAAAAAAATTAATGGAAGATCTTAAAAAAAGACTTAAAAATCAAATGGCAAAGATGGAGGAAAAACTAAAAAAAGAGAATACTCCATGAAAAAACAAGAAGATTATGAAAAGAAAGTCAACCAATTATAAAAGGAGATACAGAATCTTAAGGAAGAAAATTACACCTTGAAAATTAGAATTGGGCAAGGCAAAGCCTAAGAAATTGTAAAAGATTAAGAAATAATTGAACAAAATATGAAGAGTGAAAAAATATAAGAGAAAATGAATCTTCTTATATATAAGAAAAACAATAGATCTAGAGAATAGATCAAGAAAAGGAAAACATAAAAATAATTGCACTAACTGAAAGCTATCATCAGAAAAAAGAATCTTAATACAATAATATAAGAAATAATTAAAGAAATTTGTACTGAATCATTAGAACAAGGGGGGGGTGGAAGTAGAAATATAAAAATCCATTGATCACCACTTAAAAGAGAACTTATGAGGAAAACTCATATGAATATTATAGTCAAATATCAAAACCCCTAACTCAAGGATAATATATTAAAAGCAATGAGAATAAAACAATTTGAATATGATGGTGCCACTATAAGAATCACATAAGACTTAGGGGCAGAGACAATGACTACAAGTCATGGAACACTATTGAAGATGAAAAGAACTTGGACTGTGGCCAAAAGTCTCATACCTACAAAAGTTAAGCATAATCTGAATGAAAAAAATAGCTGGACACTTGATCATCTGTGAGACTTTCAAGATGTTAAAAAAAACCTGAACTTAATAGAAGATTTCACACACGAGAGACAAGAGACAAATAAGGTACATACCAAAGACTGATTACAAGGGATTCAATGAGAACAGACTATTTACTTTTTATATATGCATGTATAATATTATTATTAATAATTGGGTAGCTCATGAGAAAGATTAAGGTAAACCTGAATATTAAATGAATTTTAAAAGTAAAACCATTCAGGAACAGCTATAAAGAATCATACCTATCTATCTATCTATCTATCTATCTATCTATCTATCTATCTATCTATCTACCTATCTATCTAGTTATATCTATCTGTCTGTCTATCTATCTTCATAGATATATGTCTATAACTAGATAGATAGATAAATAGATAGATAGATAGATAGATAGATAGATAGATAGATAGATAGATAGATAGATAGAGATAGATCTGTATGGTGCAAGAAGAAGAATCAATACAAAGGGATTAGATGGGGAGGAGGGCTGCTGGTAGTTCTGGTTACCTACTTTCATCGGCAATGGGTTTAAGAAGGAATGATACATAACTATTTAGAAGAGCGTAAAAGTCTTCTAAATTCAGAAGAAATAAAATTGTAAGGCAATAAGGAAGGAGGAGAGGGCAAGGAAAAGATCTTTAGAGAGGAATATGAGGGAATAGATGAAATGGTGGTATAGAATGGTGTTTAGATCAATGGGAATGGGAGGATAAGGGAGGGATCACTAGAGGGGAGGATGAGGGGTAGGTTATGGGTTTATTGTAGAAATAATGTACCCTATTGATCTACTTCTCAATTTCTTAGTACAATATTGCTTTGATGATTATCACTCTGTAATATAGTTCATTTATCTGTTAAAATTCAGAACAATTTTGTTTAATATAATCATACTGGACATAACTCATGAGCCCTTGACATTTAATTGACACAACCAAATCAAAGTTGAAAGGACCAAGACATTATGTTAGTAGTGTTTTCTATCTTAGTGATTGCCTTGTGAGGCTTTTGTTTGTTTATTTTTTCCTTATTTTTTAAACTCAGATTTATCAAAATAATTATAGATTTTGCAAATTGCTGATAATACCAGACATTTTCTAATAAAGAGAAAGGTAGGCTGAAAAAAGACAATATATAAGTATTTGAGAGAATAACTTGATAAAATACTATTTCATAAATGTTTGGTGTCAGTGCAAATCACAATTTTCAATTTGGTAAAAATTGCAAGGGACATAAATGGAAATTAAAGAGAAGCTAACCCATAACAGATGTTACCAAGACTTTTTTTCCCCAACTCAGAACATAATAAACATATGGAATGGCCTATCAGGCACGATTGCTGAGGCAAAACACAAGGATCATTCAAGAAACAATTAGATGCTGTTCTAAAGAAATGGAATACTTTACAGGGATGAGCCCTGGTGGGGCTATAGTCCTGATGGGCAAATAGCTCCAGCTAAACCACTTTATGTTCCTATATTCATTTGAATGTAAATATCACCACAATGCAGCTTATTTCTAGGTTTCAGAATGCTGTAGAGACCCTTTTCTAAAGAAAGGAAAGCAAGAACGTTTAGTTTTCCACATCCAGAATGAAAAAGGCCCTCATGTTGTGACTTTGTATATACTATCTTTAAAGTTGAAAGAAAAACTGTTTCTATCTATCTAGATTTCTTTGCTTTGGGATGGTATACAATTGAGCCAAGGGGTGTGTATTCTGAATGAAATATATGTAAGAGACTTTTTCCCCAGTGGACCTGCTTTTAAAATCTTCAATAGAGCAATTTATCTGGAAGAAAATGGAAGATTGTGGACATATGCATGGGAATCAACACATTGGGAAAAAAGTATATGAGAAAACTTTTAAAGGAAATCTAGATGACTTTTAAAGTCTCTTTCAAATCTAAAATCTTGTCATTATGTTATTTTCTGAATATATTTTCTGAAATATATTTTGAATCTGAATTTTCTGAAAACAATTAAAAATATATTATTAAAGCATATCTATTACACTGCTTGTAATAGCAGATTTGTAATGGAATTTTGTCTGAGTATTTGATTAAAACATGACTTATGCAGTATAATATAAATTCTAAAACAAAACACAAAAAATAGGAAGAACATTAAGAAACAAGTAGAGGAATGTGACCAGGAGTATTAGGGACATGGAAACTATATCTTAAGATTGTCCTTTGAAAGAACTAGAATATTCAGACTGAGAAAAAGAAGACTTAGCAATGACACAGGCGAAGGGGCAAGAAGAATGCAAGCTATCCTTAAGTATTTGAAAGGCTGCCATGTAAAAGTATTAAATTTCTTTTGCTTGATCCCAGAAGGCAGAATTGCAAATAATTAGTATAAGTTTCATAGAGCTATACATTTGTTCAAAATAAAGGGAAAAACTTTTTAATAATTATGATTATTGAAGAAGATGAACTGTTTTGGAAGCTGGTAAGTTTATCCTTATTAGACATCTTCAGTGAAAAAGGAAATAACAACTAGTTGGAAATGTTACAGAGAAAAAAATATCATGCCCAGGTACAAAATGAGTCAATGAGATTTTTCCCAACTCTGAGATTCTGTGAATTCTGGGCATCATAATAGTATTAATTCACCAGAAATATAAAATTCTTTAATAATAGTACACCAGTCTTCTTATAAAGCCATTTGTATGTCATTCCAAAATTTTGATTTTTCAGCAAGTTATAATAATCAGTGCAACTTTGCCAGTTTGTATATGTCAATAATGTGTTAATCTGCAAAGACATGGTATGAGGGAGAAGACAGATTTTTCTTGGAAAAAAAAGTGCAATTTAGGTACATATATGTGTTTATGTATGTTCATGTGTATATATATAGATATGTACTACACATACACAGACACAGACACACAGGCAGATACACAAACACACAAACACAAACACACACACACACACACACACGTATCCCTTTCCATAAGATTCTCCTTATTGGTTGAAATTGATTTCAATGATGCCTGCTTATATGAGGAGTGGAGTTGGTGAGAGCTAGAGAGAAGAGAAATGCTGGTCTTCTGGCTTCCAGCTTCACATGAGAAGACTTTATCTTTGACTTTCTTTAGGCTCTTGAAGGGAAAGAAAGAAGCTGAGAAGAATACAACATATAGAGAAGCAAGCACCTTCTGTCATTCCTATATCTCCAGCTTACTAATGTTGGAGACAAGTCAATTTCCCCTTGGGTGAGATAAGAGACTCTTTCATTTGAGCTGAGTCATCTAGCTTACAATGAAAGAGTTTATTCATTCTTTATATTGATTGGTATATACTTTTATATGTATAATTTATTTTTTTGCTTGCTATTAGTTTGGATAAATATTTAATTTGTTATTTGCTATATATATTCATTGTGGGTCAGGTATTTGTTGCAAAGGGAAACAAGCTTTGGACATACAACTTGGATTGCTCTTTCCCTATTGAACAGTAGAGCATAATGAAACACTTTGAACCTAAAATTTACTTATCTTATGTTTACAACATTTATGAAAGCAGATAGATATAATTCTTGCCTCTAGCTTCTTTCTTGGAGAAGATCGGAGTAGACAGCCTCTGGTTCTAACCTCCTACTTCCCTTCGTTGCAGGAATCAAAGTCTGCCTTTAGACAATTCTAAGAGGAAGACATTCTTGCAAGGGTGGGGAACCTGTGGCCTGGAAGCCACATGTGGCTCTCCAGGTACTCAGTTGTGGCCCTTTGACTGTATTCAAACTTCACAGAAAAAATGTCAATGTATATAAATTTCATAGATACACCATACTATGTGCACACATACATATAAGCATATATAAATGACTTCTATATTTTATATGAACTTCTTTACTTCTCCATTAGAATATAAGCTTGTTGAGAGCATGTATCATTTTATTATTTTTCTTCATATCTCCAGTGCCTAGTATAATATCATATATATATATATGTATATACATACATATATATTTTTGTGGTGTGTGTGTACACAGAAACATATATTTATATATGTGTATATGCATATACATGTATGTATGCACACATATATTGTATATACAGTTATGCATATATGTGTACATATGTATAATATATGTATATGTTTGTTTAGGTATGTGCCTGTATACACACACACATATGTATGTTTACATATAAATACATATGTCCATACAAAAATGTGTTTTGTGTGTGTGTGTGTGTGTGTGTGTGTGTGTGTGTGTGTGTCTGTGTGTGAAATCTCCAGTATAGGTATCTCTGAGTCAAAGTGTTTGCATAGTTTAGTAACTTTTCTTGAATAAATCTAAGATTAATCAGTTCTTAACTCCATCAGGAATATTCCAATCTGCCTCTCTTCATCACCCCTCCAACATTAACTATTCCCATTCTGCATCATTTTTGTCAATTTCTGTGGTCTGAGTTGAAATTTCACTGCTGACTTAGAGTGCATTTCTATCACTATCAGTGATGTGAAACAGGATTAAATTTAGCCACTCATACTTTGCAATTCTTCCTTAATTAATTTTTATATCCTTTGATCACTTACTTTTTCTGAATACCTCTTAGTGTCTTACGTGTTTTGGCAATTCCCTATATTTTTGAGCTTTAGTATTTGTTGGGGATGTTCAAGGCAAATATGTTCACATTATTACTTATCTTTGAGTTCTTCTTAGATATTTTACATTAAAAATTCATACAGTCACATTTCTCTACTTCATCTGTTAATTGTGTTCTATATTATTTCTTCAGTTAAAGGTTCTTTTATGCCATATAAGAGTGAATGATATCTGGTTTAATTTTCTTCTATTTTTATTTGCATTTTTGGCAGCATGATCCTTTATGTTTAGGGTAATTCTGTATTATGAGCTTATTGGATTATATAGTAACATATTAGTCTGAACTCAATTTTTGCAAAACTGTTGTTGAGTTTTCCAAGAAGGTCTTCTAAAAAAATAATTCCTACAGTAACTTATGTTCTTCTTATTATGAAACACTAGGCCTCTGTTTTCAGTCGTATATGTTTCTTATCTTTTCTTTGTCGATTTTGTGTTTCATTTTCTTTTAACCCATTATGAAAAATTTTGCTACTATTGTACAGTAAAGTATTAGGCCTTTTAACGGGAACCCCCTTATACATTTCATCACTGAGATTTTACAAGTTTAATTTTTACAGATAAAGAGATTCCCCCATTCACTGGAAAATAGGAAGGTGATGATATAACACAATAACTTTGGAAGAGGAACTCTGTCACTTAAAAACATTATCCATAGTCTAGACACACATCCCAAGACACAAATACATACTTTTGATTTCATTATTCTCTAAATTTGAACCTCAAGAATGGAAAATTTTACTTATTGCATGTTGAATGATTTTGGTTAATTTTTGTCTTCACACACCATACACACACACACACACACACACACACACACACACACACATACACAGACCTTGGGTAGGTACTATTGGCAGCAACTATAGGCTAATGGCTTGTGTGTCAATATTAAGTGGAACAAAAATAACTTTTAAAAAAATCTTAATCTTGTGAGGAAAGGCTAAATGAATAGCTGTTATTTAAAGTGGAAGAGATAAAATCAGAGGATATTTGTAAACTGCACAAAATAGGTACTTAGCCAATGCTAAATTGGCTTAGATAATAATGTTCAAGTATTATTGTACAAAAAGCAAATGTAAGGATGGTATTGCAGCTGGATAGGTTTAGGTGCACTACAAAGAAGAAATCTCTCACAATCTGCTAGAAGCATGCACTTTTCAATGCGGGTACTTCAAATTCAAGCATATATTGTAATAAGAAGAGGACCAATGACATCAGGAAGGTGATGTCCTGACTTGCAAGTGAATTTGATTTAAGTTAAGCAGGGCTGTGCAAAATCACCAGTCTCACTCTCTCCTCCATAGCCATCTGAATTCAGTGGCAAGATATAGATCAGGATGAGTGGAGATGACCGTGAATGTAGTGGAAGACTTTGGCCCTTTCAAGATAAGTTCTTCCCCAAGTCTCAGTTTGTCTGAAGTAGTGATTAAGGCTAGGTAAGAAATGAGGCCAAAAATGACCTCTTTTACTCAAAAAAAAAATATCAACCTGAGAGGGAAGACCCTCAGGATTTCTGGCCAGAATGGAAACAATTACTATTTACATTCACTCTGAGCCAACAAAACCCAAAGAATAACTAACTGAGGCTTGGGTTGGGACCCATTATTGACCAATCACTGAGAGCCAGAGTGATTTGGGTTTAAGGCATAGTTCAGTAACTCCATGTGAATCGCAATGGGTTTTTATCAAAGCATGGTTTCTCAGAGTGTTCTTTCAAGAAATTTATATTCCTTTGGGCAGAGCACCTGCATGTAAGTGTATCATTCCCCAGGGAAAGGAAGGGAGGAAGGGAGAAAAGGAGAGTGGGAAAGAGAAAGGAAGAAAAAACCAAATGTTAAATAGCTGGGGTCTATGGGAAATAGATTGGAAAAAGACATGCAGATTTATTATAGTGTACCCATCTTTCCCATGAAATCACTAAATAAATAGTCATGTATTTTTTTTCTTTTACTAAATTTAAAGGATCTCACCACTTTTGTAAGTTTGCCTCTCTCCTAATCCTTAGTAATAGATGTTTATGAAATAGATAAAATTGTAGGGATTTTGAACTTTCATAAATGGTTTATTGTTGTTGTTCATTGGATTAAGCCATGTCTAACTCTTCATAACCCCACCTGGGCTTTTCTTGGTGAAGACAATTGAGTGGATTGTCATTTCCTTCTCTAGCCTATTTTGCAAATGAGGAAACTGAGAGAAACAAAGTTAAGTGACTTGCCCAGGGTTCAGCACCACCTGGCAGAACAAAACAAATATTCCATGAAGTCAATAAATGAATTAAACATTTAGTAAATATCTGTCATGCTTCTCTTACTGTGCTAGACCCTTTCAGTATAAAACCACAAGTAAAAGCAACTGACCCCCCATAAAAAGGTTACCTTTTCCTGAAAGGGGAGGGAATAAACATTTATATAGCAATTACTGTGTGCCAAGCACCGTGCTACTGGCTTTTATAGCTATTATCTCATTTAATTCTCACAATATTGTGAAGAAGATACTACTACCTTGAATTTTACGTTTCAGGAAACTGAGGTAAGAGAAAGTTAACTAACTCGTCCAGTGTTACGCAGTTAGGTATTTTAGGTAATGTGAACTCTAGTCTTCCTGGCTATTGCCCTAGTTCTCTATGCATTGCACTATTTGGTTACTTCTGGAAGAATACATATCCACAGGTAAGTAAATTCAGATGACACAAATAAATTCAAAGTGATAAGAGGAAAGAGAAAAAAGTAGGTTCAAGGGGGTGATAATTGACCTCTTCCTTAGAGCAAGCTAGTATCTTTATAGTTAGAAGTAAGAAGAGAGAGTATTTCAGGCACAGGGGAAAAGATTGTCATAGTTCTTTATATATGGGCAGAAAGTGTAGATAGACAATTAACTTGACCCAGAATTGAATAGGAGGAAGATAATGAGCTATATGACATTTTGCAAATTGTTCAGCATTTTTAATGACCTTAAGCTTATCACTGAAACAAAAGTCTAGTTTTTTTAACTCCAATGTTCTTTAATATAGCTTCTATAGAGTTGTAAAAGGCCAAGAGGCAGGAGATAGAATGTTGTGTATGGAGAAAGGCAAGTAGGCTAATTTGACTACTGGTAGACAAAAATGGAATATTGTATAATAAGCCTGTAAAGGTAGCCTGGAGCCATATTTTGGAGGGTTTTAAATGCCACAAAACTACAGAGAGTACTGAGAATTCCAAAACTGGCCAGTGACTTTAGATATCATTTATCTCATTTAAATCACAGTGATGCCATTTATTGGCTATGTTATTGAATAAGTCACTCCCTGACCCTGAAAATGTATTTTCTCATTTTGTGAAATAGGGATCATATTAGGCTGACTAGTTATTTCACAGGATCATTATGGAGGAAAGTTCTTTATAAAGATTACTCTGCTATTAAAATATGAAACATTTGTTTCAATTCTACCAAAATGTAAAATGTTGAATAAAAGTATTTGTTTTGCCTCTTGGGAGAATGGCAAAAATCCTATCATTAAGTTCCTCCAGTGAGATGTCTCTGCGTTGGTAACTCCACAGGGATCTCAAATTTGGAAATACAACAACTAAGTTAATACTTAAGGATGATGCAAAACATGATTCTTAGCATTCTCAATTTCCTTTCCCACTTACAGCGAAGGAGAAGAAAGGGATCATATAGTATCAAAAGCCATTTTGTACTTTTCTTGGCTTCAGGGGTTTCGTGGCTTAAAAATTCATCATCAGATTGACAACATATTGAAAGGTTATAACCTTTTTTAGCTGCCCTACTATGGATTAGGCACATTTTACAAATATTGTCTCATTTGGTCCTTACAACAACCCTGTGAGGCAGATGCTATTATTAGGCAAACTTTATAGTTAAGGAAACTAAGGCAGAGTTTCAGTGACTTGCCCAATGTTACATAGTAAATGTTTGAAGCAAGATTTTGAAGTGCTCTATCCAGTGTACTACCTAGCTGTTCATGTGAAAAATTTTTATTTAGCCAAGCTATGCCTCAGAAATATAAAACTACCAACTGATGAAGTTTAGATTGTGGAAGCCCCTTTAACTTCCCTTGAATCTTCCCACTACTTGAGGTGTTTGCCTGAGGCCGTAAGCCTTTCATTATTGCTAAGCCCAAATCTCTAGGCTATGTTACTCTAACCTAGCCTAGCCCTCCATTATCTGGCTCGTTTCCACCCTTGATCTTGTCAAAGTGTCTATGCCTGAATATGTTACCCTTAAACTAGCCTAGCCCTACCTTGTGTGTTATCTCCAGGTAGATTTCAGCTACTTCCCACCCTTATTCTATTCTCTTAGTTCCTGGAGTCTGACCTCATTCCAGTCCCATCAAGCTCTTCCTTAGGCTCCTCCTCAACACACTCCCTAAACCCCTTCTCCCATCACCCCAGGACCACCCTAGATCCCTCCCACAATCTTTGTGCATATAAGTTTCATCTTGCCTCTATGAAGGTGTTCAAATCTAGCCCGCTTGCGAAAACGAGCATCACAAAGGGTGAGATTTCTTAAGACAACTCATTATGGCGAATCTGTAATAAACTTTTTTTCCGTTTGGCTGAGAGAAGTCTTGAGTCGAATTCTTTCGAGCAGGACCCAGCATGTTGGTATTTCAGGGTCTCAGGCACCCCTAAAAACATATAGTTTCTTTACCTCTTCATATGGTTCCCTGACCTCTTCACAACCACCTGAAGGATACTCAAAGATATTTTAGCATGATAGATTCTCCAGAGTTTATGTTTCATAGTCAGAGACTTCAAGAACACAAGGTCATCTTCACAGTGGCTAAAGTACAAAGGTGGGCTTGTTAACTATTGATTATCAGCAGAGTAAAATGAGTACAAGTGGGGAATAATTTGGGGGATAAAAAAATAATTAAATTCACATTTTAGAGTACTCAGACACACTAGGGCTAGATGGGATGAGCTCTTAAAGATCTTTCTAAACTCATGTTTGATACATTCATTCATCTGTTTTGCTTTGTCTTGTTTTATTCGCTTTTTTGGCTTGTTTTTCTAAGAAAGGGAGTTAGTGCAAAATTGTAGCCATGTAAGTTAAGCCAGTCTCTTAATTTATGAATATATTATATTTATCTGGGTATGTAATTAACAAACAAACAGAAAGGCACAGTGAAAATCAGTGCTTTACTCTCTCTCTCTCTCTGTATATATGTATACATATGGACACACATATATACTTATGTGTTTATATGGATATGTGTGGGTGTATGTATTTTGTATGTATGTATTGTATACACACATACATATATCTGAGGCCTTATGTTGCTACCTGCCATTTTCTTCTCTTACCACTCATATTTAACCTAATTTTCAATATAAATTACAAATTTCACATAGTATCAATGGATTACTTTTAGAATCCTTAAGGTCAAGTTTTTTCAATTGTTTTTTTCTCCTTAATAGCAATTAAAAGCATTTATTAAGCATGTTCTATATGACATGTACTATACCTTCCATCTAGCAATTTGTCATTGTTATTCAGTCATTTTTAGTCATCTCCCATACTTCTTTTTAACACATTTGGGTTTTTTTTGAAAATATACTTAAATGTTTTGCCATTTCATTCTCCATTTGATTTTACAGATGAGGAAACTGAGGCAAACATGGCTGAGTGATTGCCTAGGGTCATATAGTTAGTAAATGTCTCAGACCATATTTGAAGATGAAGATGAACTCCAGGCCCAGCACTCTATCCAGTGAGCAAACTAGCTACCTGATTTTCTCTAGCAATATTTTTATTAACAATATAAACACATAATATATCTAAAGGAGACTTTATCTCCTAAGTTTGTAATTTCATAGCGTATACAAAACACAAAATGAATTTTAGTGAAAATAATGTCAAGTGGAGAATTAATGATCAATCATGTAACTTAGAATATTGAAAATAGGGAAAAGATATCATCTACTAAATTTTATGGGAAAATATTCCGTATTTTCTTTCAGAAAATCTAAAAAGATTTCCTTTAACATTATTTTTAGCCCTTGTGCTGTAGAGTAGATATAAATAGCAATAAACCAATGAGATAGAACTTTTAAAAATAGCTTACTATCTCAGTAAGGAACAAGACATTCTTAGGACTAAGAATAGCTTCTACCTTTGAAGTACCCTTAATAGGTCATTTTCAGGGATAGAATATATAATATTGGTCAGAATACAGGACACACTTTTTAAAAAGTCTATTGTCACATACTTGAGAAGGGTCTATAATTTCATTCTTAACCTTATAAGTAGAGAATCTATAATTTAAGATAATAACCACAAATGCATATAGAGTATCTGTATTCTTTGGTAGTTTCATAAAAAGATGACTCACTTCTCAAGCAGTGTTACAGACTGTATAACGTACTGCTCATTGTGGGTTAATTTTAGAAGTTGAGCCAGTTTTTTTTTTTCAGGTTGTTAAAATAAGTTTGATTGTATTTCAACCTCTATGTATATATTACTTATGGTTTGAGATTAATGTGAATTACAAAATAGAAATTTTTAATTACACTAAAATTGCAAACAATAGGAAAATAGAAATAATAATAAAGATTACTTCTATAGTATTTTTAAGGTTTGCATAATGGGTTCCTCAGAAACAATTATAAAAATTTGGGTAGTGCATATACCAAGATTCCCTCAAGTGACTATATTATTCTAAATATACAATACTTTTTATAAAAACAAAATAATTTGAGAAACATTGTGGTTAAGTTGAGCCAATATTCTAAAATGATCATACTTGCAAAATTAATTTGCTTATTCAGTGCCATGTCAATAAAACTTTTATACACCTAAAAATATTAATAATGAAATTCACGTGGAGGAAGTAATGGTTAAGGATCTCAAGGGGAAAAATGGTAAGAAGGAAGAGGGTTTATCAGTTTTGGACCTCAAAGTATAATACAAAGCAGTTGTCATCAAAATGATTTATTGCTCGTAAGGTGCTAAAAGATGGAGTGTAGGTGTAGAAATAGACAACAAAAGGGAGACACACACACACACACACACACACACAGAGAGAGAGAGAGAGAGAGAGAGAGAGAGAGAGAGAGAGAGAGAATGAGAATTAGTGGAATAAAGTGTTAAACATACCAAAATTACTGAGGAAATGACATTTTAAAAACTTTAGGGAAAACTGGATGGTAGTCTGGCAGAAATTATGAGAAATAAAGTTTATACCAATACTTTACACCATATACCAAGATTAATTCCAAATGACCTAGATATAAGTAGTCACATCGTAAATAAATTAGAAAAACAGATCTATCATTAGGAAAAAGTTTCATTATTATAGAAGTAATAGAGAGTATTGCAGAAGAGAAAATAAACAATTTTAATTATGTAACACATTTTGTACCAACAATTTAATTTCAGTAAAATTGTATGGGAAATAGCCACCTGGGAAAACATTTGCATCAAGTTTCACTGATAAAGCTATATCTGAAATAAAAAAGGAGTTGATTCAAATTCATAAGACTAAGATCCATTAGAGGCAACTAGTGGCACAGTGGAAAGAGTGCTGGGCTTGGAGTCAGGAAGCCTTGATTTCAATGACAGCCTCAGGCATTTACTAGGAGTATGATCCTGGCCAAGTGACTTAACTTTTTTTCTTTTGGCCTCAAATTTCTCAACTGTAAAATTGGGATGATAATAGCATCTACATCACAGAGTAGTTGTAAGGACCAAATGAGATAATATTTGTAAAAGACCCTTAGCACAGTTTCTGGAATATTGTAGATGCTATATAAATGCTTATTCCCTTCCCTTTCCCCATCCTCCAACAGTTAAGTGAACAAAACAAATGAACAAGCAGTTTTCCAAGGAAAAAAATCATCAATCATGTGAAAATAGTCCTAAGTCACTAAATAATTAAGGAAATTAAATTAAAGGAACTTTTTGGTTCTACCTGCTACCTATCAGATGGGTAAAGCTGATTAAAGACAAAAATGACAAATTTTTAGGGGATATGGAAAAATATGTACATTAGTACACTGTGGATGGAACTGTGAATTGCTCTAGATATGCTGAAACCAATTTGGAATTCTGCCCAGAAACTTAGCAAACTCTGAATTCTCTTTGATCTGGCAATACAACTATTAGGCCGATCCCCTCAAAAGAATCAAAAACTAGGAGACAAAATTATATGTATAGAATTATTTACAGTGACTCTTTTCATGGTAGCTCCTAATTGTAATCTATTGTGATATCTTTCTACTCTGGAGTATCTGGAGAAATTGTGGTATATGAATGGAATGACTCCTATACTAAAATATAAAATGGATAGTTTCAGAAATGGCAAGATTTTTATGATGTGATGTAAAGCTAACAGAATAAGGAACACAATGATAAAAATGTTAGAGAAAAAAAAGCTTTAGAAGGCTTTAGGATTCTGACCAATGTGATGAAAAAAACATGAGGTCAAAAGAATTAAATTATGCCACCAATCTCATAACAGTGAGGTATAAATATAAAGTGAACAAAGAGATAATATTTTAACAGATAGCCTATGAGGAAATTAGCTTTGTTGGATTACTGGACTATGCTGCTATGTGTTAAGTGCTTTATTTTTCAGGGCTTCCTTTTTTTCCTCAGCGGAGCTGGTATAGTGGGAAGGGCATTAATTAAAATGTTTATTGAAAAAAAGTATTAATAGTTAAAGATTGAAAACCAGGTCCAAGGCAGGGTGCCATCATGACTACTATTCTCTAATGAGGTTCTGAAAGCATTCTTCAAGATCAAATGGAGTGCTAGGTCTTATTAAAGGAAGGTATGCTCTGAATTCAGCTGAAAAAATTAATAATTAATAAATCTAATACGTAAGATGGGGAATGGGGTTAGATACATATTCTAAGGCTTCAAAAATTATCTTTCATACACAAAGGATGGATGAAGATGACATTTTGTGAAAACATTAAGAGAATAACAATAAGAAAAGCAGCAAATAACAATACCAAAGTAATGAAAACAGAAAGTAGTAATATAAAAAATGAATAAAAGTTTTATTTGAAAATGAACAAAACTAAAATGCTTTCTCATAAAGTTTTGTACAGTATTTTTGTCTAATGATTTTTCAATATAAACTTCTTTTTTTCTTTGCAAAGAAGTTTTATTTTAGAACTATGACCTACATGCTAAGGTGTCCTACATCCAGACCAATGCTGTGTTCTCTTTTCTATAGAGTTATGTATTCTCTTTTATTTAACATAGGCATACGTGCTACATCTGCACAAAAAAGTTGCATATAGTTTGACATTTAGAAAAAAAGGTGATTAATGTGAACTCTGTGTTGATAATCTACATGGTATATAAGACATTAAACAATTTGATAATGGTAGACCTCCAGTAGGCTGACTTGGGACCACCTAATAATGAGGACTCTCATCCAAAGCAAGGATGAGAAGGAATGGCACACCTAAATGGCTGCTGAGAATCACACTAAAACAATGTTTACATCTCTAAAAGTCCTTTTCTTTTCCTTGTTTTCTAAGAGACGTTAATAATCCTTAGATGTTGTGACTGCACTTGTGATTTCATTTATTTAGTGAAAACTCAGATGAGAGATCCCTTGTTTGTTTGCAGGTTGACATCTTCTTTGCATCTTATGATTTTAGAGAGTTTCTTAGAGCATTGATAATTTGATTGATTTGTCCAGGATCACACAAAGAAATTTTTTTTTAGTAGTAGGAGTTGAACATAGGTGTTAGCATCACTGAGGCCAGGTCTAAAACCATTATATCATGCTGATTCTCCATGAGACTAAGGTACTATTGTTTGTTTGTTTTTTAGAACTAATGCTTGGGCAGGTGGAAGCTACTGAGAATATGAAACATCAAGAATCAGTCAACAAAATCAAAAGAATGAAAAACTAGAAGAAAATGTAAAATACCTCATTGGGAAAACAACTGATCTGGAAGAGAGATCAAGGAGAGACAATTTAAGAATTATTGGACTACCTGAAAGCCTTGATCAAAAAAAGACCTGGGATAGCATCTTTCAAGAAATTATCAAGAAAAACATCACTGATATCCTAGCACAAGAAGGGGGTAAAATAATTATTGAAAGAATCCACCAATCACTTTCTGAAAGAAATCCCAAAACAAAAACTCCAAGGAATATTGTAGTCAAATTCTAGAACTATTAAGTGAAGGAGAAAATACCAAAAGCAGCTAGAAACATGCAATTCAAATATCAAGGAGTCACAGTCAGGATTACACAGGACTTAGCAGCTTCAACATTAAAGGATCAGAGGCTTGGAATATAATATTCCAGAAAGCAAAGTAGCTTGAATTACAACCAACGGTTAACTACCCAGCAAAACTGGGTAAAAAGTGGATATTCAATGAAATAGGGAACTTTCAAACTTCCCTGGTGAAAAAACCAGACCTGAGCAGAAAATTTAATCTTCAAATACAAGACTCAAGAGAAGCATAAAAAGGTAAATAGGAAAAAAAACATGTTATTCAATAAGATTAAACTGGTTACATCCCTACACAGAAGATGATACTTATAACTCTTGAGAACTGTATCTTTATTGGGTCAGTTAAAAGGGGTGCACATACACAGAGGGTATGAGTATAAGTTGATTTTGATTCAATGATATTAAAAAAGGGAGAAAAAATGATTGTACTAGAAAAGGAAAGGGCAAGGCAGAATAGGGTAAATTATATCACAAAAAGGGGTGCAAAGGACTTATTACAATACAGGGAAAGAAGGAAAGGGGGTGAACATTGTTTGAATCTTACTATCATCATATTTGGCTGAAAAATGAAATATCATAAAGACACAGGTATAAAAATTTATCTTACTCCACAGGGAAGTAGGAGGGGAAAGGTAAAAGAAAAGAGAGTGGGCTCAGAGGTGGTGTGCAGATTGAGGGTAGCAGTGGTCAGAAGCAAAGCACTATTGAGGAGGAACAGAGTGAAAGGAGAGAAAAAAAGTATAAACATGGGGGAAATAGGATGGAGGGAAATGTACAGATACTAATAATAACTGTGAATGTGAATGGGATGAAATCTCCCATAAAACAAAACTGGACAGGAAAGTGAATTCAAAACAAGAATCCTGGGGGGCAGAGCCAAGATGGCAGCTGGAAAGCAGAGACTTGCATGAGCCCCACCCCCTCAGGTTCCTCCAAAAACCTATAAAAATGGCTCTGAAAAAATTCTAGAACTGCAGAACCCACAATATAGCGGAGGGAAGCAGGGCTCCAGGCCAGGACAGGCTGGATGGTCACGGGGTAAGGTCTATCACATGGAACTGGGAGTGGACTGGAGCAGAGCCCAACATGAGCTCTGCCTGGACCAACCAGACCAGAGCCCAGTGGAACAGGTAATACCACCCTAAATCAGTGAGCTGTGGCACTTACCAGACTTCTCAACCCACAAATACCAAAGATAACAGAGAAGGTTAGTGGGAAAAGCTGTGGGGCACAGAGTGAAAGGAGTTTGTGGTTCGGCCACTGCTCTGGAGGTAGCCGGGGGTGGTGCAGCTACAGAAATACAGTTGCAGTTGATTCAGGCCCCAGGCCCACCTAGTGGGAGGAATTAAGTGGCAGAACAGAGCTGGAGTGAAGAGCCTGCTTAAGATCTGAGTTGCGGTCAGGGTTGGCAGTTATTGGGGGAGGAGAAGCACTGGTGTGGCAGAGCTTACTGTGTAGAAATAGCTCTGAAAACAACAGCACATTCTGTCAAGCTTGGAACAAAGTACTCTCTATTCTACAAGCAGTCATATCCCAATGGAAAACTCAAGGATCAAGTAACTAGCTGGGAACATGGCCAGGCAGCAAAAAGAGTCTCAAATTCAGACTCTGATTTTGGAATCATTCTTTGGTGACAAAGAACCACAACATACAGCCAGAAGAAGTCAACAAAGTCAAAGAGCCTACATCAAAAGCCTCCAAGAAAAACATGAACTGGTCTCAGGCCATGAAAGAGCTCAAAAAGGATTAGGAAAAGCAAGTTAGAGAAACAGAGGAAAAGTTGGGAAGAGAAATGAGAATGATGCGAGAAAACCATGAAAAACAAGTCAATGACTTGCTGAAGGGGACCCCAAAAAATACTGAAGAAAATAACACCTTAAAAATAGACCAACTCAAATGGCAAAAGAGCTCCAAAAAGCCAATGAGGAGAAGAATGGCTTGAAAGGCAGAGTTAGCCAAATGGAAAAGGAGGTCCAAAAGACCACTGAAGAAAATACTACCTTAAAAATTAGATTGGAGGCAAGTGGAAGAAATCAAGATATTATAAAACAGAACCAAAGGAATGAAAGAGTGGAAGACAATATGAAATATTGGAAAAACCACTGACCTGGAAAATAGATCCAGGAGGGAGAATTCAAAAATTATTGGACTACCTGAACGCCATGATCAAAAAAAGAGCCTAGATGTCATCTTTCAAGAAATTATCAATGAGAACTGCCCTGATATTCTAGAGTCAGCGGGTAAAATAGAAATTGAAAGAATCCACATATCACCTCCTCAAATAGATACCCAAAAGAAATATTGCTGTCAAATTCCAGAGCTCCCAGATCAAGGAAAAAATATTGCAAGCAGCCAGAAAGAAACAATTTGAGTATTGTGGAAACACAATCAGAATAACACAAGATCTAGCAGTTTCTACATTATGGGATGGAAGGGCTTGTAATATGATATTCCGGAGGTCAATGGAGCTAGGATTAAAACAAAAAATCACCTATCCAACAAAACTGAGTATCATGCTCCAAGGCAAAATATGGATTTTCAATAAAATAGAGGACTTTCAAGCTTTCTCAGTGAAAAAACCAGAGCTGAATAGAAAATTTGATTTTCAAACACAAGAATCAAGAGAAGCATGAGAAGGTAAAAAAGAAAGAGAAATCACAATGGACTTACTAATGCTGAACTCTTTTGTTTACATTCCTACATGGACAGATGATGTGTATGATTCATGAGACCTCAGTATTAGGGTAGCTGAAGTGAATATACATACATATATATGCATATATGCACATATATGTACATATGTATGTATGCATATATGTACATATATATGTATATATAGACAGCGGGCACAGGGTAATTTGAATATGAAGGGATGATATCTAAAAAAATAAAATCAAATTAAGGGATGAGAGAGGAATGTATCGAGAGAGGGACAAAAGGAGAGATAGAATGGGATAAATTATCTCACATAAAAGTGGCAAGAAAAAGCAGTTCTATAGGAAGGGAAGAGGGGGTAGGTGAGGAGGAATGAGCAAATCTTGCACTCATTGGATTTGACCT
This sequence comes from Trichosurus vulpecula, assembly GCF_011100635.1. Lineage (NCBI taxonomy): Eukaryota > Metazoa > Chordata > Mammalia > Diprotodontia > Phalangeridae > Trichosurus > Trichosurus vulpecula. The sequence goes on along the minus strand of NC_050573.1, from coordinate 221,871,512 downwards.
CAGGAGGGAATACCATACAAACTCAATTGGGTATCTTACCCCACAGGTAAGAAGGAGGAAGAAGATTAAAAGAGGGGGAGACAATAGAAGGGAGGGCAATAGGGGGAGGAGATAATCAAAAGCAAACACTTTTGAAAAATGACTGGGTCAAGGGAGAAAACAGAATAAAGGGTAATAGTTTAGGAAGGAGCAAAATATAGTTTGTCTTTCAGAACATGAGTATTGTGGAAGGGTTTTACCTAATGATATGCATGTGGCCTATGTTGAATTGCTTGCCTTCTTAGAAAGGGTGGGTGGGAAGGGAAGAGGGGAGAGAATTTGGAACTCAAAATTTTAAAAACAGATGTTCAAGAAACAGTTTTTGCATGCAACTAGGAAATAAGATACACAGGCAATGGGGCATAGAAATTTATCTTGCCATACAAGAAAGTAAGGGAAAAGGGAATGGGTGGGGAGTGCGGTGACAGAACAAGGACTGACTGGGGAATGGGTAACCAGAATTCTATGCCATCTTGGAATGGGGGGCAGGTGGAAATGGGGAGAAAATTGATAAATCAAACTCCTGTGAAAATCAATGCTGAAAATAAAATATATTAAATAAATTAAATATTTTTTTTAAAGAAAGAATATAAAAAACCAAGAATCCTACAATATATTGTTTACAAGAAACACCTTTGAAACAGAGACACACACTGTGTCAAAATAAGAGGATGTAGCAGAATATATGCACCAAGTGGTATAGCATACAATTTCTTAGAGAAGCACTTAAGTAGGCTACAGGAAGAAACAAATAGCAAAACTATACTAATATGGGTCCTGAGACTCCCCCGCCCTTTCAACACTAGATAAGTCTAACCACAAAATAAACAAGAAAGAAGGTAAGGAGGTGAATAGGATTTTAGAAAGATATGATAAAACTGCAGAAAAACAAATGTGGATAGAAAGGAATATAACTTCCACCAATAGATGCACCTTCAAAAAATTGACCATATGTTAAGGCATAAAGAAACCTGACAATCAAATGCAGGAAGGCAGAAATATTAAATACATGCTTTTCAGATCATGATGTAATGAAAAGTACATGTAATAAAGGGTTCATGGAAAGATAGAATAAAGATTAATTGAAAACTAAATTATCTAATCCAAATGAGTTGGTCAAACAACAAATCTTAGAATCAATCAATGATTTCATCAAAGAGAATGACAATAATGGGACAACATACCAAAATTTATGGGATGCAGCCAAGGGAGTCCTTAGGGGCAATTTTGTATTTCTAAATGCTTATGAGAATAAATTAGAGAAAGAACACTACAGTGAATTGGGCATGCAACCAGAAAATCTAGAAAAAGAACAAAATAAAAATTTCCACTTGAATACAAAATTAAAAGTTCTGAAAATCAAATGGGAGATTAATAAAATTGAAAATATTAAAGCTATTGAACTAATAAAATTAAGAGCTGCTTTTACAAAAAAAAGAACAAAACAGACCAACCTTTGGTTAATTTCATTAAAAGTAAGGAAGAAGAAAACCAAATTAGCAGCATCAAAAATGTAAATGGTGAATGCACCACCAATGAAAAGGAATTTAAAACAATAATTAGAAGCTATTTTGCCCAACTGTATGCCAGTAAGTTTGACAATCTAAGTGAAACATAGGAATATTTACAAAAATATAAATTGCCCAGATTAACAGAAGTAGAGATAAAATACTTAACCCCATTTTACAAATAGAAAATGAATAATCTATCAGTGAACTTCCTAAGAAAAAAATCTCCAGGTCCAAATAGATTTACAAGTTAATTCTATCAAAAATTTAAAAAAAACAATTATTTGCAATACTATATGAAATTTGGAAAAATAGGCGAAGGAATCCTACCAAATTCTTTTTATGACACTAATATTGTGTAGATACCTAAACCAGGAAGAGCCAAAACAGACATAGAAAATTATAGACCAATTTCTCTAATAAATCTTGATGTAAAAATTTTAAATAAAATATTAGCAATAATGAAATATTTAAGTAAAATATAAATCTTCAGCATTTTTATATATAACCAATAAATTCCAGCAACAAGAGAAAGAAAAATTCCATTTAAAAAAATGTAGACAATATAAAATATTTGGGAGTCTTCCTGCCATGACCAACCAAAGAAATTTATGAACACAATTACAAAACACTTTTCACAAATATTAAGTGAAATCTAAACAATTATAAAAATGTGAATTGCTCATGGGTAGTTTGAGCTAATATAATAAAAATGACATTTATACCCAATCAATTACTTATTCACTACCATACCAATCTAACTACCAAAAAATATTTCATGGAACTAAAAAATAATACCAAATTCATCTGGAAGAACAAAAGGTAAAGAATTAGTCAAGCAAATTAATGAAAAAATACAAAGGAAGGTTGACTAGCTTTACCATATCTAAAAAGATAAAGTAGCAATCACCAAAACCATTTGGTATAGAAGAAGAAATCAAACAGCAGCTAAGTGAAACAGGTTAAGTACACAAGACACAGTGTTCTATGACTGTGGCAATTTATTATTTGAAAAACCCAAAAACTCCAGCCTCTGGGTTGAGAGCTTACAATTTGATGGTAGAAACTAGGTGTAGACCAACATCCCACTGTATACCAAGATAAAGTCAAAACGGGTACCTGATTTAGACATAAAGGGTTGATACAGTCAGATTCATGGAGAATGGAAGAATTTATGAGCAAACAGGAGATAGAGAACATTATGAAATACAAAACGTATAGTATTGATTATGCTAAATCAAAGTTTGTGACCAGAGGAAGGGGACCGAGGGAGCTGCGTCAGTACTGTCCCCTGAGCCGAAGGTCCCTTCCAGCCATTTCCCGTCCCGGTCCACGGCACATAGGCCGCGGAGACCCTGGTGCCCAGAAGGAAATCATATGGTATAGAGTGTTTGGGTGACATCTACTTGACGGATCCTCAAGAAACTGAAGAAAGAAGTACCTAATGCATTTGAGACAGAAGTAAAGTTGAGGGGAGGGGTGAAAACAGCAACTGCTTTCTCGGTCTGCAACCTGGCAGGATACTAAAATGTCTGGACATGAATAGCCAGGGATCTAACAGCAATGAAGAGGACTATGACCCAAATTGTGAGGAAGAAGGCAAGGAAGAGGATGAGGACCCTGGGGATAAAGAGGATTATTATGATGGGGTAGCAAATTATGTGGAACATCAGGGAGCAGATGTCTTTGATCCAGAGGAATAGCAGTTTACCTGCCTGACCTACAAGGAGTCAGGGGGCACTCTGAATGAGCACATGGTCAATTTGACCACTATGTTAAAAGTATCTCATTCACTGGCTAAACTTGTATTAGTTAATTTCCACTGGCAAATCTCAGAGATACTGCAAAGACACAAGTCCAATTTTGCTCAGCTGTTAGTTGAAGCTCAAATTCAGCCCAGTCCATTGAAACATGTAATGGTACATTCCTTCCATCACTGTGCAGCGTGCGTGCAGTTTGTTCGAAAAGAAAATTTACTCTCTTTGACTTGTGAGCACCAGTTGCTGTTGGGAGCAACATTGTACAGTGCTGGTAAAAGACAGTGTAGGAGTTGGAGTCTCCTGTATGGCTCAGGACTGCCTTCTCAGAACACCAGAGGATTTTGTGTTTCCTTTGCTGCCTAGTGAGGAATTGAAAGACAAATACGGGTGCTACCTCTTCCAGCACTATGTGGAGAGCCATTATCAGCTCCAGCTGTGTCCCAGTGCAGACTGCCCCATGGGCATCCAGGTACAGGATCCTAGAGCTCCGTGAGTGTAGTGCAATCAATGCAACAAGGTGTTCTGTTTCAAGTATTGCCAGATGTATCACACCCCTACAGACAGCAGCACAATCTGGAAATGGTTCACAAAGTGTGCAGATGACTCTGAAATTGTAAACTGCATTAGTGCTCACACTAAAGATTGTCCCAAGTGCAATATCTGTATTGAGAAGAGTGGAGGCTGCAATCATATGCAATGTTCTAAGCTAAACATGATTCTTGCTGGACGTATCTAGGAGACTGGAAGACCCATGGCAATGAGTACTATGAGTACAGTGGGTGCAAGTAAAATCCTTATATTCTAAACCAGAGTCAGCAGTCCCAGGCAAGAGAGGCCCTTAAGAAGTACTTGTTCTACTTTGGGAAGTGGGAAAATCACAATAGAGTTTACAACTAGAGGCACAGACCTACCAGCTAATTCATGAGAAGATACAAGAAAGAATGATGAACAATTTGGGGACTTGGATAGACTGGCAGTACCTGCAGAATGCTGCTAAGCTCCTAGCCAAGTGTGCTTGTACTCTACAGTACACGTATCCATATGCATACTACATGGAATCTGGACCTAGGAAGAGGCTGTTTAAGTATCAGCAGGCCCAACTGGAGGCAGCAATTCAGAACCTTTCATGGAAGGTAGAGCCAGCAGATAGCTATGACAGAGGGGACTTGGAGAATCAGATGCACATAGCTAAGCAGTAGAGGAGGACTCCACTGAAGGATTTCCATGACACATAAGTCAGTCCCCAAAAGGATATGGGTGAGAGGGGAGAAAGCATTGAGAAAACAAAGTGTCCAGCAGCCTTGCTGGAAAGGGCACTGTCCCTGGAGAGCAGAGACCAAGAACAAAGCCTACCCCCTCAAAGCTCTCCAATTTTAGTCACTTTTCAGTTTTCTTCTCATCTTTCTGTTTTGTTCGTGACAGGATAAAGGCCATATTGAATCGGCCTCTTTATAGGACTTTTTAATTCTCCCCTGGATTGCTGTTGGGAGCAAGGGAAAGTTTTTCTGAATGGCTGTTAATAGTATTGGATTATTACAACTCTGTAATTTTTGAAAGTTTTAAAACTACACAAAACAAAACAAAACACTAGAATAACAGAGAACCCTGTAAAAAAAAAATAAAGTTTCTATGTGAACAAAACCAATGCAACCAAAATTAGAAGGAAAGTAGACAGGTGGGAAACAATTTTAAAGTCATTGTTTCTGATATAACCCTCATTTCTCAAATACATAGAGAACTGAGTCAAATTTATGAAAAGTCACTCCCCCAATTGATAAATGGTCAAAGGATATGAACCAGCAGTTTTCATATGAAAAAATCAAAGCTTTCTATTGGTATATAAAAAAATGCTCTAAATCACCCTTGATTATGCAAATCACTCCAAATCACTTTTATTAATGCAAATTAAAATGATTCTGAGGTACCGTATCACTCCTATCTAAGTGGCTAATAAGACAGAACAGGAAAATTATAACTGTTGGAGAAGATGTGGGAAAATTGGAACACTAATACATTGTTGGTGGAATTGTGAACTGATCCAAACATTCTGGAGACCAATTTGGAACTATGCCAAAGATCTATAAAACTGAACATACCCTTTGACCTAGCAACACCACTACTAGGTCTGTATCCAAAAAGAGATAAAAAATCAAAAAGGAAAAGGATCTATTGTTTCAGTAAGGCAAGTGTCACAAAATCGATGGTGACCATGAATATGCCTGTATAATTCTGTATCACAGAATATGAGACTCTCCATACATAGAAGGCAGAAGAAGTGAAACATTTATTCAGACACCAGAGGATCCAATTTCAAAACCAATAACTCCAACATAGCAGCAATTGTATCCCCAAATCAGTAAGTCCACTTCATTATAATAGCAAAGAATTTAAAACACAGTATCACAGCAGGTAGCCAAGCCATCCCATAACCTTCCCCTCTGCTGGTGAATACTAACTCATAAATCCTAGCTGCCTGCTTGCTTGTATCTTCTCCTCCTGCAATTCTGAGAGACAGCTTAACTGCTACTCTCAGAGTATATAAACCTATACATACCTACATACATATATACATATATGTGTATGTATATGTATGTGTATATATACACACATATATATGTACACATCTACACATATATACATATATACACATACACACATATACAAATATACACACATATATACATCTACATCTATACATACATATATACTTATACAAGTATATGTATACATATGTGCATGTGCACGTGCATCTGCATATATATATATATGTATATGTATACACACACACATACACCCTTTTTAGAGTCCCAGGGATTCACAACCCTTGTTACCTAATTAGCAAAATGATGTGGGTCTTCCTACAAATAAGCCTCCCCTAATCAAGCTTCCCTTAACTAGCTCCACCTGAGACCTATTAATGGGATTAATGGATTAATGGACAGGGAAGACCTTTAATCATATTAACATCACACCTATATCTAGAAAAAATATTCATAGCAGCTTTTTCTTTCCTGGGGGAAAAGAATTAGAAATTGAGGTGATGCCCATCAATTGCAGAATGACTGAACAAGTTGGGATATGTGATTATGATTCAATACTATTGTACTATACGAAATGATGAGCAGGTAGATTTCAGAAAAACCTGGAAAGACTTATATGAACTAATAATGAGTGAAAAATGCAGAACCAGGATGACATTGTGCATAGTAAAAGCAACATTGTATAATGATTAACTATGATAGACTTAGCTCTTCTCAACAATACAATCATCTAAGACAATTCCAGGACTCATGATAGAAAATACTAACCACATCCAGAGGAATAACTATGGAGTCTGAAAGCAGATCAAAGCATACTATTTTCATTTATTTATTTGTTATTTTTTTCTTTTTGTGGTTTTTTCCTTTTGTTCTGATTGTTCTTTCACAACATGACTAATGTGGAAATATGTTTAATATGATTCTATATGTATAACCTATATCAGATTGTTTGCCTTCTTGGGGAGGAGTTTTGAGAGGCAGGGAGGGAGAAAAAAATTGGAACTCAAAGTCTTATAAAAGTGCATGGTTAAAACTATCTTTAAATGTAATTGGAAAAAAAATTAAACACTGGAGAGGTGAAAATAATAACTAATGTTCTTTAAGTGAAGTACTCCAGTGGCTTCTCATATCATGGAAATAATTCTAGCTTCCTAAAAGCTAATACAGTAGATTATGAGCTTTGAGAGTTTCTTCTACTCTAGAAAAAATTTCATTTCTAGTCCTGGCAACATATTACTGTGTGGTATCTGAGCATCAACCTTAGTATTAAAAAGGCTGATATAATGAAATAGGAAAACATGAAATGTCATTCAATCTCATGCACCTCCTTCAACTTCTGTAGTAACAGTGACTCTGTGTATGTTGTTTGCGTTGGGGCTGGGTGGAGGGGTAAGGAAGTTTTTAGAAGAGCTTTGACATGAGTTATTAGTATTAGTATTTTAAATTTGAGACCATAAAAATTCAGTGCAAGAAATTGCTAGTGAAGGAAGTGAATTATGTCAAAATTGATATTTTCAGTATAAATGATATAAAAGAAAATATAAGGAAGTTACAACTAAAGGAAAAAAATCACTCTCAGTTTCTTGTTAAAGAAGCAAATAAAGGAATTGATGAAATTCACATATGATTAACTCTAGGAATATAACTTTGCCTTCTAGATTAAGAATGTAATAGGGAGTGGAGAGATTATATTCTAGGAAAAGGGTTCATGACAAAGATGAAGAAATGACAGTGACAGAAAAAAAGAAAGCAGCAAAGCTGAAAAATGAATACCATAGTTTTGTTTGAACAGAAAGGTAAAATACTTTAATTATAAACAGTAGCCAAGACTACTGATTCATGAATCTCTTACCTTGGTGACACCAAGAGGCACTATCATAAATCTAATAATCAATGAAGTATGCTTTCTTTAAGGGCTGTGCTTTTGCAAGTTATCTTGAGTGAGATCCATCCTTTAAAAACCAGTTAATTAGCCCATTAGAGGCCTTGATTTTGACATTGGTAGGATGAGGAATGTTTAGTGTGGGCACTCCCTCAAAGTGGAATCTATATGAAGAGCTCCCCAATGGTAGATGGGGCCTGTAGGGACAGAGGGAACAAGCAACTGTAGAATAGTGGTGAAGTCCAGATAATGAAGGAGGCTACCTGGTTTCTTCCTAGGAATAGAATTTCTGATAACATCTCATCAATGTGAGAAGTGGGGAGAAGGAGGAGGCAACTCAGGCATGATGGTGAAGTCCAGAGGATGAGGGATGGCTGATCCAAACCTTTCCCAAAAATGAAATTTCAGTCACCAATTGTAGAAGAGGAGAGAGAGACAGAGAGAAAGAGAGAGACAGACAGACAGACACACACATGCATACACACACACACACACACACACACACAGACAGAGACAGAGACAGACAGAGACAGAGACAGAGAGAGGAGATACAGAGACAGAGAGAGATAGAGAAAAACAGAGACAGACAGAGACAGAGAGGCAGATACAGAGACAGAGAGGAGAGAGAGAGAGAGAGAGAGAGAGAGAGAGAGAGAGAGAGAGAGAGAATATTCTCTTTTCCAATAGAACTCAAACTCTTTGAAGTGTAGAAATTTTTATTATTTTTTGTCTCTCTCCATCACCTAGCATGCTCCTGGTACATGATAGGTATTTAATCGATGCATACTGAATGAATTAAATCAAATAAATGGTCCTAGATACAAAGCCTTTCCTGATCCCCTCAATTTCTAGTTTCCCACCTACCAAACTACCTTATATTTAACAGCTTTTAATATATTTTATTTATTAATTTTAGAATTATGATATATATGTTTATATACATGAACACTTATACACAAACATACACATATTGCTTCCTATTTCATCATTGAAATAAAAGCTCATTGCAACAAGAATTTTTTCACTGTTTTTATATTTGTACACCCAGTGCTCAGCACTACGCCTAGCACATAGCAGATAGTCATTAACACTTCTTGATTCATATAATTGTGATTGTGATTTGTATAATTTTAATTGATCAATTACAGGTGCAATGACTGGTACTTGTCCTATTGCATTCATAAATAACCATTAATTCTTAATTATGTACAGATGAACCCACCATTTTATAATTACATGGTTTTCTATGACTTGTTTGAATTTCAAATATTACAATATTTTTGTACGTTTACAAAATATCACTTGCCAAAGAAAACCTTTTCATGCTGTATCACAGAGAGGAGGAAATGTTGCTGATGCCAAATATTCTGTCTCCCTAACAATGCATTGTGTAAAAAACAGATAAAAGTGGAGTTGTATTCACCTTTAACACCGTGCCTCTTTCTTGTGGGATTGGAATCCTACCTAGTTGAACTTTCAACTGCTTTGCTATAATGGGATATTAACAGAGAGAGTTTATGCTGTGAAAAGAAAGATCACCGGCCCTGGTCAGGTTGTGATCTAGAGAAGTTAGTTACCCAGCAAAATCTGAAATAAAATGATGTATAGAGGCAGTGGAAAGAAATCATAGCATCTAAATGTAACATTCTATATAGTTAAAAGCTCTGGGGCAACAAGTGACATGTTATGCTTGACAATCTATTAATCACTTTGCCTACAATACATTGGCTTACTCGATCCCCTCATTGACCTAGGTAGTATGTAAAATAAGATTATCTTTATTTCAGAAATGTGGAAAATTTCATTCAGAGAAATTAAATGACTGAAATCATAGAATCGTCTATCTAAAGTTGGAAGATCCTTTTCATCATTTATTTCAATCAGCTTATTTCATAGATGAGGAAACTGAGGTCCAGAGAGGCTTATCCAAGTGTTATTAACATGGAGAACTAGGATGTAAATGTAGGTCATGAAGCTGTAAATCCTTTTATCTCTTTACAATTTCACAGTAGTACACAGATTCCTTGAAGGTAGGAAGCATTTAATGTTTATTAATTTTGAATTTATTTAATTCAATTGAATCAACTTGAATTATAGGTGAACCCTTATGAAATATAGAAAACCTGCCAGATTGAAATAAGTACTTGTTAATTCCCTCTCTGAGTTTCAAATAAGTCTAGCAGAAAGATGAACAAAACAGAAGATATAGAGTAGAAAAAACATCACTTGATCAACTAGAGTGAAAAGATTTGTGACATCTAAACAGGAATGCTAAAGAATATATTTTTTATCAGCAACACATGAAAATTCTGCATAAAAATTGATCACATATTATGACTTTGTGATATTACAAATGTGTTAAAATACAAATATCATTGACATGTAATTTATAGACCATACTGCAAGAAAAACAATGATCAGTTCAGGGAACACAAATAAAAGACATAGACTATTAAGTGCAGAATTAACAGTGAAAGGTTTAACAAATCCCCCACACCATTTCTGGGACTGTTCTCTCAATACTGGCATAGTATGTGAAGAATTTTGATAAACAGAGGAAGATTTTTATGAGCTGATAACTTTTGCTCTTTTAAATATTTGTTTCTTGATTATTTACTCTATTCTGGCTACATTTATTTTTAAACCAATATCCAATATTTTTGATAACTTTTTTAAAGATATTATTTGATATCTGGTAATTTTATGCCCCTCTACATTCATACTTCTCATTTCCCCCTCATATTCTCTAAGCATTCTTTCTCAAAATTTGTATTTGTTATTTTACCTAGCTTTATTAACACCTTGATAATTTGTTTATTTTGCATATATGGCAGTCAGCCTATTAATTAAATTAGGTACTTTTGACAATTTTATTTTGTTGGTCCAGTCTAACTATGATGAGTAGATTTTCCCCATTTATATACCTCCTTTTATCTGACTATGAAGTATCTTGTTGACTTCAATTTATCTTGTTTATTGCTTTTATCCCCCCTGTGGATTCTCATGATGTTTGATTTTTATGCCTGTCTTTAACTTCACCTGATGGCTTCACCTGAAATCTCATCATCTGGTAGATTGACTTAGCTTTTGCTATGGAATACCTTTTTGAATACACTCATCTGCCTCCCTGCTCTGATTAGATAGCTGATTGTTATTCAGTTCTTTCAATCTTGTCCTTTTTAACCCTATTTAAGATACTGGAAGGGCATGCAATTTCCTTGTTCAGGTCATTTTATAGATAAGGAAACTGAGGCAAAGAAGGTTAAGTGGCTTGCCCAGCTAGTAAATGTCTGAGGTTAGATTTGAACATACAGCCTAAAGAAGACAGCAAAGTCATAGAGCCTACAACAGAAACCTCCAAGAAAAACATGAACTGCTCCCAGGCCATAGAAGAACTCAAAAAGGTGTTGGAAAAGCAAGTTAGAGAAGTAGAGGAAAAATTGGGAAGAGAAATGAGAAGGATGCGAGAAAACCATGAAAAACAAGTCAATGACTTGCTAAAGGAGACCCAAAATACTGAAAAATACACTGAAGAAAACAACACCTTAAAAAACAGACTAACTCAAATGGCAAAAGAGCTCCAAAAAGCCAATGAGGAGAAGAATGCCTTGAAAGGCAGAATTAGCCAAATGGAAAAGGAGGTCCAAAAGACCACTGAAGAAAATACTACTTTAAAAATTAGATTGGAGCAAGTGGAAGCTAGTGACTTTATGAGGAATCAGGATATTATAAAACAGAACCAAAGGAATGAAAAAATGGAAGACAATGTGAAATATCTCCTTGGAAAAACCACTGACCTGGAAAATAGATCCAGGAGAGATAATTTAAAAATTATTGGATTACCTGAAAGCCATGATCAAAAAAAGAGCCTAGATACCATCTTTCAAGACATTATCAAGGAGAAGTGCCCTGATATTCTAGAGCCACAGAGCAAAATAGAAATTGAAAGAATCCATCGATCGCCTCCTCAAATAGATCCCAAAAAGAAATTTCCTAGGAATATTGCTGCCAAATTCCAGAGCTCCCAGATCAAGGAGAAAATACTGCAAGCAGCCAGAAAGAAACAATTTGAGTATTGTGGAAACCCAATCAGAATACCCCAAGATCTGGCAGCTTCTACATTAAGAGATCAAAGGGCTTGGAATGCGATATTCTGAAGGTCAATGGAGCTAGGATTAAAACCTAGAATCACCTACCCAGCAAAACTGAGTATCATGCTCTAAGGCAAAATATGGATTTTCAATAAAATAGAGGACTTTCAAGCTTTCTCAGTGAAAAGACCAGAACTGAATAGAAAATTGGACTTTCAAACACAAGAATCAAGAGAAGCATGAAAAAGTAATCAAGAAACGGAAATTGCAAGGGACTTACTAAAGTTGAACTGTTTTGCTTACATTCCTACATGGAAAGATGATGTGTATGATTCATGAGACCTCAGTATTAGGGTAGTTGAAGGGAATATGCATATATATATATATATGTTTATGTACATATATATAAGTGAATGTGTATGTATGTATATATCTATGTGTATATGTATGTATGTGTATGTATGTGTATATATGTATATATGTGCGTTTATATATATATATATATATATGTAAAAGAGAGAGTGCAGACACAGGGTGAGTTGAAGATGAAGGGAAGATATCTAAAAGAAATAAAATCAAATTAAGGGATGAGAGAGCAACATACTGTGAGAGGGAGATAGGGAGAGATAGAATGGGGTGGATTATCTCGCATAAAGGTGGCAAGAGGAAGCAGTTCTGTGGGAGGAGGGGAGAGGGCAGGTGAGGGGGGAATGAATGAAACTTGCTCTCATCAGACTTGGCCTGAGGGGGAATACCATACATACTCAGTTGGGTATCTTACCCCACAGGAAAGAAGAGGGAGGAAGATAAAAAAAATAAAATAAAAGGGGGGATGATGGAGTGGAGGGCAGATGGGGGTGGAGGTAATCAAAACAAACACTTTGGAAAGGGGACAGGGTCAAGGGAGAAAATCAATAAAGCGGGATGGGTTGAAAAGGAGCAAAATGTAGTTAGCCTTTCACAACATGAGTATTGTGGAAGGGTTATACATAATGATACATGTGTGGCCTAGGTTGAATTGCTCGACTTCTTAGGGAGGGTGGGTGGGAAGGGAAGTGGGGAGAGAATTTGGAATTCAAAGTTTTAAAATCAGATGTTCAAAAAAAAAAGTTATTTCATGCAACTAAAAAATAAGATACACAGGCAATGGGGGGGTAGAAATTTATCTTGCCCTACACGAAAGGAAGGGAAAAGAGAATGAGAGGGGAGAGGGGTGATAGAGGGGAGGGCTGACTGGGGAACAGGGCAACCAGAATATAAGCCATCTTGGAGTGGGGGGGAGGGTAGAAATGGGGAGAAAATTTGTAATTCAAACTGTTGTGAAAATCAATGCTGAAAACCAAATATGTTAAATAAATGAATTTAAATTAAAAAAAAATAAATGTTGTCTTGAAGTATTTGAAGGATTGCCATGTGGAAGAGAGTCTGTTAGGTGTTACGCTTGTTTTGTTTGTTTATTTGGGGCATTAGAGGACAGAACTTGAAGCAGTGTGTAAAGGATTGAGAGTAATCCTTAGCCTCAATATAAGGAAAAGCATTCTAAAAATTGGAGTTGTGCCAAAGTAGAAAGGGCTGCTTTAAGTGCTGGTAGACTTCCTTTTACCAGATATCTTTACGTAAAGTAAAATGTCTTTAAGTAGTCTTGAAGACCACTTGTAATATAAATTATAGAGAGATTCTTGTTTAGGTATGACTAGATGGCATCCAAAGTTTATTCCAACTCTGAGACACTGATTCTGTTAATCAAGATGAGCAACTCTTTACTTAATTTGGTCAGTATATATCAGAGGTTGTCAGATTTGCAGCTTATACAAATAGCCCACCAACATCTGAGTATAGCTTAAACTAGATGAAAATATAATTGGGAAATATTTAACAACATAAATGGAAATATAATACAACAGAGATAATGTTAGTTTGTGGTTTTCTCAGTCATTGGGTGGCCCATAAATATTTATTTCTATTTGAGTTTGACACTGCTGATATAGGCCATCACTCTGCATGATTGTATTCCCTCAAAACTATTCTTTAAATACTTGCCAGTTTTTGCTACACTTAAATTTTCTTAGAATCATTTTGTTGTCCAATAATGTTATATGACATGATATTTTATACAACTAAAATTTGTGCACCTTGAGATCAGGGCCTCCATCTTATTTATCATTTAATCTCCCCACAGAGTCTACCATAGTTTCTTGCATGTGGTAAATTGTTGATATGAGTTCTTTTTCTGAGTGAATATTTTAACATTTTTAAAAACACCAGTTTTGCTTTTATTAGTTTTATGCAAAGAGATATACTATTCAGTATTTTGAATGTACTTGAAATCACTAAATTTGTTGTGCAATTTCAAACATTAATATTATTTTGGAGCCCTTACTTGGTATTCATTTTTAGGGAAAAATGATTTTGGCAAAGTGATTTAGTGCAGGAATCATTTTTCTTCAATTTCGTATTTGCGTTTTTCCCCATACACCGACTTCCCAGTTTGGATCATTCACTTGACCTTGGAAATATGTAGTTTCTCCTGTGTAGCTCTCAGGGTAGCAGGATAACATTGAGTTCCCAGGAAGAGATGGTAATGTCAAAAATTACAGCCTCATAAAAGCTTTAATTCTCACCATAAAAATAATATATAAAGTAGAGAACTATGAGTGTGCCTCACATATCGCAGTGTCAGGTTTAGGAGCACTGCTATAAAATTTATAATACCTATCTCTTTGATAGTGGGTAAGAAAGTAAGAAAGTGTTGCTTAAATATGGCTATGTTATAAACAACTGAATGCTTTTTAAAAGAAAACTTTGGGCCCTGCTTTGTGTTTTGAACACTTTTTAAAGTGATATTTAAGAGTCCCATCTCTTCAAGATGCAACTTTTACAAACAGGTTTTATCATTTAGACATAATGAGCTAAAATTACAAAATACTGCAAGCCATATGCTCTATGGTTGCAAAAGTGAAGAACTGGAGTAAAGTGGATATGTAAGTGCAGAGAAGAGATTAATGAGTCCATTGAATAGCTACCAAATATGTCATATCCCTCAGAGTTGTATGATGTGGTATCCCCAGGGAACACTATTGTATGTCCTTTACCCAGAGCAGGCAATGTGACTTCACATTCAAGGGATATGTCCTAATTAGCACAATGGGATTAAGATATGAAGTGCTCCTGGTCCATATGGCCTAGACTCTGGGATGGTCTCTCATTCTAAAGAATTCTTATAGTTGTTCCATAAAAGCACAGCTGGAAATGAAGTTTCAGTGAGCCATCTACCAAGCTGTCTAACTAGTGGTACTCAAGGCATGGAATGTCTAGAAGTCCTCCAGATAGGCAGACTTTTTTCATAGATGTTAAAAGAGGTTTTTTTTTTTTAATCACCTATTGGGGAGGCATAAAGATCAAATCTAAACATAATGGAAAGAGGTGGTGATTTTCAAGGAAAGTTCCTTATCAACTTAATGAGTTGCTCCAATCAAACTGATGTGTTTGTAGGACATAAACCTTTGTGTGAAAGCTACATTGCATGAGGGTCAAGTAGAAGCAGAAATGTACTAGTAAATTTTTAACAATTGGCTCTCTTAAAAAATATACCCCCAACAGACTTTTAAGTGTAGTTTGCATTATTAATATTTTTCTGTCAACTTCTAAAGACAATCAATGAAACAATAAATCAAACCCTGAATTTGTAGCTTTTAATGATTTCCAAGGTATAAATGCTCATACTGAAAATCTAACAATTGGCTCTCATTAGCCACTTTCACTGGCTACAGTAACTCAAAGAAGCTTCAAAAGAATACAAGGGAAATTTCTTTAATTTATCTGATTGGAGAATGGGGTTACCTCCTATATGATTAGCAATTGTGATTCAAGAGGCAAAGTCAATTACTTATTACAACAGTCACCTTTTGCCTCTAGTCTATAAAAATGATCTATGAAATGCATTGGTCATCCCTCCTCTCTCTCTCTCTCTCTCTCTCTCTCTCTCTCTCTCTCTCTCTGTCTGCCGTTATCATTTAATCAATATTTATTAATTGTCTACTATGTGCTTTGCATTGTAGTAGTCATAGGGGATACTAATTTTTTTTAAATGAAATCTTCCTTAATACCATGGGATTGGAGGATAATACATTTAGAGATATAAGGAAACTGACCCCAGAGAGAAAGAGTACCTTTATCGTGATACTATTGGAGAAATAATTAGACTATCAACAGAGGATCAATCTTTTGTGGAGGAATGGGGGAGGGGACCGGGTACAAGAGGTCTGGACTTTGCAATTCTACTACCACCATGAGTTTCTTTGCAGTTTAGATCTTGTGTGAAGAGGAATTATTTGTTCAACATTTCTACAATGTATCTTTGCCTTCTGTAGGGAGTCTATTGACATAGTGGAGTGCCTGATAGTTCTTTATTTCTTCATGGTATCCTTTGAGTCTTTTGCAGCTAATGCATTTTCATAGTGGGTAAAACAAAGTTTGCTCCATATCAATATTATACATTTTTTACAATGTGGAAGTTAAGGACATTGTTACAAATATTTGTGGAAATTTATACATAAGATATAAACTTTATTCAGATTTTTCTTAGAGGTAAACTCTGGGATTAAATTAAAGAAAAAGAGAGAAACTAACCCTTTTGGCTCAAGATACCAGTATTGGACTAATCTTTGTTAGCCTACGGCCTTGGATGGCCGAGTCTGTACTGTGGGTTACGTATACCTGAACAAATATAACTAACATAGTCAACTCAACTCTGAAAACATTTATCAAGCACTGAGAATGTGAAATGGTATGTGTGTGGTGGAGGGAAGACAAGAGAGAGAGAGAGAGGCTGCCCTTAGCACCCTGCACTTAAAATGGAGCTTCTGAGAGGAACCAGCCCTTCAAAGACGCATTTCCAATGGAAGAAGGCAGGGGTGAAGTGAAACTTCCAAGGTTAACAGGTTTCTGGAATATGACAAAGAATGTCTGGAGTGTCAGGAGTGCAACCTGGAGAGGAAGAACTCTTTTATCCTAAAGATATGCTGTTTAACAAATATAATTGAGTGAGATCAATTTGAAGGTAGGTTCTCAGGTATTATAATATATAAAGTTTCTCAGTAGCTCTTCTCATCCTTTTTTTTGTGAGTTGAAGATGAATCAAGATAATCTCATAGCTTCCATTTATATTGAAGATCTATGTTAATATCATTCTTTGCAAGTTTTATTTTATTTTAAGTTACACATATATTTTCCCAGAAAGCACATGTATTATGCAAAAAATGTAACTATTTGAGGAAGAAACAAATTACTTCATTATACACTTGCCAGAGAGGTCTCTTCTCAGTAACATACAAATACATATTTGGAATGGTAAGGGACTATAGAAATCTCTCATTTTATAGAAGAGTCAACATGATAGATAGGTAGGTACATGGATTTGCCCATGATCATGCATATAATAAATAGTAAATATGAGATTCATGTGTAGACATTCTATCCTTAATTTAGGATTCTAAATACTCAATTTAATATCCTTTCCAAAAGTCTCATTGCTTCCATACTTGTTGTATTCTGGATAATGTCATATACTAAAAATAAACTTTGGCTTTGAGGTGGGAATTTGGGTAACACAGGAACTAGAGTTACTGTATCTCTCATCCCTACCTAACTTCCAGGATGTCTTCAAATCCCACTAAGCATCTACGCTTTGCAACTTTTCCTTAAAAGGCAGCATGGGGTAATACAGTAATTGTCAACCTTTTTCATCTTAAAACACATTTACACTCTTAAAAATATGAGGAGATACAAAGAAATTTTGTTTATGTGGGTCCGCTTATCTATATTTATCATTTTAGAAAGTAAAATCCCTGGTGGAGCCAAGATGGTAGGCAGCAACCCAGATGAATTCTTCCAACATTCCCCTCTTAACAACTTTAAAACAGCACCTCAAATTGAATTCTGGAAGGACAGAGTCATTAAAAGATCAGGGTGAGACATTTTTCCAAAATAAGACAATTTAGAAAGTCAGCAGGAAAGGTTGGTGACACCAGGGTGGGGACCAGCATGGAGTGCACATAGCAACACCAGCTGTGGGATTTAGAGATGGCTATGATAGCACTTGCAGCATTGTCTAGAGCTCTAAGAGCTCTAGACAGTCATAGTTGAGAAGTTGGTGTAATTGGTAAAAAGAGATTAGATGGGACCCTGATGACACTAGGCACAGGACCAGGTGCTAATTGGCAACTAGATTTCCCATGCACAATTCTGGGTCACACTTTCAGGGCAGAGATGAGTGCCAGCACTTGCATCTGCAGGACAATAGGAGCCCTTACTGGAGAAAGACCAGAGCACAACAAGGAATCACTTCACCAAGGATCTCAATACCTTGGAAGCACCAAAAATTTGAAGACCCTCAGAACTAGCTCTGAAAAGAGAGACAACAACAAAAAAAAAGTTGAAGCTTGGGACAGAGTCTTAATACCCCACATAAGCAGATCCCAACTTTAAAGTTCCAAATCATGATATAAAATGGAAAAAGGGCAAATGACAACAAAAAGCATTTGACCAGAAAAAGCTATAAGGGTGAAAAGGAGGACCAAGACAGACACCTACAAGATGACAATAGCTTGAAAACAGCTATAAATGAAGTTTCAAAGGAAAAAAAATCCTGCAAAGTAAACATAAGCCCAATAAGAATTCCTGGAAGAGATAAAGAAAGAACTAAGTGGTAGAACAAAAACTGAGAAAAGAAGTGAGAATTATTCAAGAAATGATAGAAAGACAATTAACAGTTTAGTAAAAGAGGTACAGGAAAATACTGAAGAAAATAACATCTTAAAGAATAGAATTAGTAAAAGAGATTGAAAAAAATACTGAAGAAAAGCCTGGGAAATGGTGAAAGAGATTAAAAAATACTGAAAAAAGACCCTTTTAAAAATAGAATTGATGAAATTGAAAATAAGAATAACAAAAATTCGGGGCAGCTTGGTGGCATAGTGAGTAGAGCACCAGCCCTGGAATCAGGAGGACCTAAGTTCAAATCTGGCCTCAGGCATTTGACACACTCACTAGCTGTGTGACCTTGGGCAAGTCACATAACCCAAATTGCCCTGCCTTCCCCCCTTCAAAAAAGAGTAACAAAAATTCACTGGAGAAAATAATTCCTTAAAAATTAGAATCAACCAAGTGGAAGCTATTGACTACAGAAACAACTTGAAACAATAAAACAAAGCCAAAAAAACAAAAAAAGCTAAATATTTCAGAGGAAAAGCAACTGAACTAGAAAATAGATTGAAGGGAGGTAATTTAAGAATTATTAAATTACCTTGAAGCCGTGATTTAAAAAAAAAAGTGCCTACATATCATATTTTAAGAAATTATCAAGATAAACTACCTGAATATCTTAGAACCAGAGGGTAAAATGCAACTTGAAAGGATTCCCCTATCATGTCCTGAAAGAGATCCTAAAATGAAAACTCCTAGATATAGTATAGATAAATTCCATATCTACGAGGTCAAGGAGAGAATATTTTAAGCAGCCAGAAAGAAATAATTCAAATATCATGGAGCCACAGTCAAGATCATACAAGTTTTATTAGCTTCCACCTTAAATGAGTGAAGGGCTTGGAATATATTTTAGGAGGCCAAGTGAGCTAGTAGTAAAATTAAGAATAATGTACCATCCTAAAATGAGTATAATCCTTCAGTGGGGAAAATGTGTTTTTAATGAAATAGAAGATTTCCATTCATTCCTGAAGAAAATATCAGAGCTGAATAAACAAAAACAAGTACTAAAGTGGTCCAACCTGGAAAACAATTAGAAACTATTCCCAAAGGACTATAAAACCATCCAGACTCTTTGACTGGCAATACTACTATTAGGTATATATCCAAAATGATCAAAGGAAAAGGGAAAAGGATCTATTTCTACAAAAATGTATCTCACCCATCAGGAAACTAAGAAAGAAATGCTATAAGAAAAAAGAAGGTAGGGTAATAAAAAAGAGGGCAAATTAAGAAATGCAGTGGTGAGAAGCAGAATAAAGAAGGGACATGGTAAAAAGAAAGAGAGAAGGACAAACAGGCAAAATTAGGATGAAAGGAAATACACAATTATCGTGGATGTATGGGGGATGAATTCATTCATAAAATATAAGCTATAAGGAAAATGGGCTAGAAAATGGAATACAACAAATTGTTCTTAAGAGACACACTTGAAACAGAAAATGCAAAAGGGTTAAAATAAGGAACTGAAGCAGAATCTGTTATGCTTTGACCGAAATAAAAATAAAGGCAGGAGTAACAAAAATGATCTCAGACAAAGGAAAACCTAAGATAAAACTAATTAAAAGGGAATAATAAAAAACTACATTTTTTTGTTTTTTGTTTTTTGTTTTTTTAAAAAGGTACCATAGACAACACGGGCAGCTAGGTTGCACAATGAATAGTGTTGGGCCTGGAGTCAGAAAGACTTCCTGAGTTCAAATCTGGCCCTAGAGACCTGCTAGCTGTGTGACCCTGGGCAAGTCAATTGATCTTGTTTGTCTCAATTTCCTCATCTGTAAAATAATCTAGAGAAGGAAATAGCAAACCATTCCATTATCTCTGCCAAGAAAAATCCATATGGGGTCATGATACGAAACTGAAAATGACTGAAAATAAACACAATAGAAAGCTATAGACAATGAAGTGATATTAAAAAAAAATTACTGCAAGTTTTTCTGATAAAGTATTCATTTCTCAAACATATTGAAAACTGAATCAAATTTATAAAAAAAAAACCATTACCCAGTTTATAAATGGTAAATGATATGAACAGGCAGTTTGCAGAAAAAAGAAACAAAAACAATTACATAGAATAAAAGCTCTAAATCTGTGTCTACTATAGAAACATAAATTAAAACAGCATTGCAGTATCAACTCATACCTATCAGATTGGCTGACATGATAGAAAAGGAAAATGACAAATGTGGGAGAAGATGTGAAAAAATAAGAACGTTACTGTATTGTCCATAGAATAGTGAACTGGTCCAATCTGGAGAACAATTTAGAACTATGCCCAAAGAATTATAAGCCATCCATACATTTTGACTGGAAATGCTACTAAACTAGGTATGTATCCCAAAAAGATAAAAGAAAAAGGAGAGGGACTTATTTATACAAGAATGTTTAAAGCAGCTCTTCTTGCATTTGTAAAGAATTGGAAATTAAGGGGATTCCCTTCAATTGGGGAATGCCTGACCAAGATTTGGCATATGTTTATGATGGAATAATATTCTGCTATATAAAATGATGAAGGGAATAGTTTCAGAAAAACCTATCAAGATCTATATGAACTGATGCAGAATGTAGTGAGCCTAACTAGGATATCACTTTACAAATTAACAGTAATATTGTAATGATGATCCACTATTGAAGTCTTAGCTACTCACATCAATACAATGATACAAGATAATTCTGAAGAACTCATGATGAAAAATGTTATCCACCTCCAGAGAAAGAATTAATGAAGGATGAGTGCAAATTGAAATATACATTTTTTTGCATCTATTCTTATTTTTGGAACATGGTTAATATAGTAATTTATTTTCAATGATTTCACATTTATAATAACTGGTACGATATTGCTTGCATTTGCAATGAGTGGGTGAAAGACTGGAAGGAAGGAGAAAATTTTAACTCAATTTTTAAAAAAAAATGTTAAAAGGAATTAATTAAGAAAAAGAAAATGCAAAAAAGCAGTTAAAATATTTTAATGTGCCAGTCATAGAATTAGAAATGCCAGAGTTCGGATCTGTCCTCAGATACTAGTCGTGTGACCCTGGGCAAGTCATTTAACACTACTTCAATTTCCTCATCTGTAAAATGAGTTGGGCAAGGGAATGGAAAACATTCCAGTGTCCTTGCCAAGAAAACACCAGATGGGGTCACTGATTCAGTCACAACTGAAACAAATTAATAAAGCAACAACAAAAAATCTTAATATTGTTATGAAACTAGTTTTGATTTCATAGATCCCCTGAAAAGTTCTTGGGATGGATCCTCAATGATTCACAGACCACACTTCAATAGCTGGTGGTTTAGGGGAAGAGATTTAGAGTCAGAAGGACATGACTGCAAGTTTTACCTCAGATAATTACTATCTGTGTCACCCTGGGCAAGTCATTTCACTTCTTTATGCCTAAGTTTCTTCATCTATAAAATGAGAAGGGTTAGACCCTTTTAACTCTAAATCCATTACTCTACCTTTTTCCAAAGTCTATTTTTATCTGTTACAAACTTGGTCCCCTATTCCTGTTGAATTTTCAGGTAAAGCTCCTGAGCATCAAAAAATCCCCTTTGTTAGGGACTTTGGAAAAATTGCTCCTTACTTTAAATATTTGATTGCTTACATCTCATACTTTCTCCCCCTTGAGCCTCACATCTTACACATTTACATTATACCAATAACTTCTTTGTTTATATCATCCAGTTTGCCAAGATTTTCCCTGCTCTGTTGCTTTGGAAGACAGAATGCCTCCTCCTAGGTTTCTACAACCTACTATCCCCAATAAAGGAAATAATTCCAGTGCTGTGATACTGGTGAGAAAACACACAGGTGGTAACAGCAATATAGTTCAAAACCTACAAAGAGGTAGAAAAAGGTGATGCCTCACACACTACCATGAAGGAAGAGAAATTCAATGTCACTTGTGGTAAGGCTCAAGATGAAATGAAAAGATTACTTCTTTCAGAGCCCAAACCTGTTTGGAGGTGCCCCTCTCCCTGTGCACCTGGGTTTAGGGTTTAATGTGCTACTCTGTTCCCATTTGTGCACAAGACTGTAGTCATGAAACACATGCCATATTGAACACCTGCTTTCTACCCACATGAATATTTTTGAACATTGCAAAAAATAGCAAGGAGTAGGTACAGATACAATTATTGCTGCAGATTTGGAATTTTCAGTGGAAAATTGCAGCTTTCACTACTGCTGTCTAAATTTATATGAATGAGTCCATCATCAGAGGAGTGATTTTTTGATATTATATGTATATAAATTAAGAAGAGTTTGCATTGACAGCAAGGTTTGTCATTTTGCTTTTTTCCTAATTTTAAGTGAATACTCAGGAAGACTTGGAAGGCCTGGTAACACAGAAGATAGCCAAAAGTGTGGTTTATTTTTCTGATGTGATGTACTGAGCACCTGGTTGCTGAGTCCAGCATCAAAAGAAAGCAACTGTAAATTAATAAGGATGTTAATGTCTCCAATTTTTTTCAGTGTTCAAGTCTATATCTAAATCTTTTGAGACAAGTAGGTGTCTTTTTCCTCATTAGCAAACTTTTGCTAAATTGTTAAATAAATTCAGAATATAGAAAGATAAGTAAAAGACATACAATTATTACACAGATAAAATGTTAAATAGAACATCAAACGACATAGATTACACGAACTCCCTTAATACCTTCTTGTGGCACCCAAATCATTATTAAAGTCAATAAGTGCTTCCTCTGCATGATTAAGCGACTAAAAAAAAACAAACTAATGTAAGCCCACTTCTTGTTCCATCCTCTGTGTATACTGAAGGTTGACTAGAAGCCTCCTTAAAATAATTCTCAGTGTACTTGAGGATCCTTAGTCCTCCAAGGTAAAGTAATATAAAAGGAGAGTGCTTAATAGCAGCCTAGTGGCCTTTTTTACTCCTCTTCTTTATGATTAGGAAGTGACCTAATCACCAGGGAGAATGAAGTCAAGTGTAGGTCTGGGGACTGCTTTCCAATTTGGTTCTCTGCCAAAGGCATGATGATAGCTTTTGTAAAGATAATCAAATTATAGAAGCTCACTTTTTTTAAAATAAACTTAGAAGACTCGAAAGAATATGAGCTTCCTGGAGATAAGGAATATTTCCTTTTCCCCTTCATATTCCTTGTGACTATTACAGTGACTGGTACACACTAGATGTTTAATAAAGGTTTTTTTTTTAATCTAAAGGAGCTGACTTGATTTACTGACGATAATTCCCTAAAATAATTCTTTTCTCTTCAGTTAAGACCAAATGTCTGTATTTAACAGGACATAGTGGATACAGATGTTAGTATTAAAGGTTTGGAGCTGGAATATTATCGGTCATCTAATCTAAAACCCTCATATTACAAAATGCAGAAACTGAGGCCCAAGAAGAATACATAACTGCCCAATATTACACATATGGGAATTGCACAGAAAGGTTTCAAGCTCAGGTCCTGTGATTCCAAATTCCAAGCTCCAAATTCAGACTTTTTTTCTTGTGTACCACCTTGACTCCCATCAGGAAGCCCTGATTTCAAGTCCTGCCTCTGACATACACTGTGAGTGTAGCCCTAGGTAAGTCACTCTACCAATCGGGTATAGCTAATGGAGGAATTGCTGACCTATATCAATAGAAGAAAGGTCTTCACCTGTTGTTTACAGATAATAAAAGAAAAAAAATACAATGATATAATACTAATTTTAAACAGGACAGCTTTTATTTCTGAAGGAAAAAACAGCTGAGTATTTATAGTGTGTATATATAGTGGTCACTGTAATACTTTGTACTCCAGCAAAAGGAAAAAAAAAGTAGCCATTCATCCACTTTCTTAGACTCCTAGAAAATGAGAGTTGGAAGGGACCTCAGAGACAATCTTTTTTATTCCTTCATTTTAAAGAAGTAAAAACAGGAAGGAGGTTCAATGATTTGCTTAAGGTCAGCGCAGAACCAGAACATTTCAACTCATGAATCCCTTTTGACTGCACTATGTGAGTAGCATCATTTGCTAGGATATTATTAAATGCACTAGTTTTATTTCTCCCCCTACTAATCTTCTTTTTTAGAGCATACAGGAAAAGGAAATGGTGAAGAAAGTAGATTTGACATTTCTTCAACTGGTAAAGGAACTTTGAAGGTTGGTCAAAGCCACACACAAGGCATTTGGGGTTACCGCTTTGTGTGGCAACATGGTGCACTAGGAATTGAATTGAAAGTGCCCTAAACTGAAATAAGATATTCTATTTCTGCCATTTACTACCTGTGTGACTTTGGGCCATTCAGGTCATTTCCCTGACTATCAATTTAGTTATCTGCAAAGTGGGAGGGTACGGACAAGATGGACTCTTAAGATCTCTTTTAGTTTATAGTCAGTAATCCTGTGATTCAGCCTCTATCCCTGCTCTGAGAACTTGAGTATATTTAAAAAAATTTTTGATCTTTTTCTATTAATCAGTAAAGTCATAAGAAGGAGGTAAATGAGCTGTAAGTTATATTTAACTTTTAAAAACCCATTATAAAATTATAGCTAATAATAGCTAGCATATATGGATAGATAAATACATAGATAGACAGATAGATGTTTTAAAGACTTACTGTGGACCAGGCACTATGCTAAGTGCTTTACAGTTATTATCTCAATTGAGTCTCCTAATAATCTCTGGGAAGTAAGTGTTATTATTATACCCATTTTCCAGATAAGGAAACTGAAGCAACCAGGGAGTAAGTGACTTTCCCAGAATCATACAGCTTGTGTGACTAACTCACACTAGCTTGCTAAATAATACACTAATTCACTCCTGAATCCAAGCCTTATACTCTGCCCACTTTGTCATCTGTCTGCCCTTGAAGTTATTGCAATTTACAAGAATATACTTTATTTTTTTTTCCTGAAATCTCTTCCCAGACCCCAATGTCATTCTTGATTTATCAAGATTATTATTTTTGTTTGATTGGTTTTTGTTAGTTGCTTTTTTTTCATCTGGAGCCACTTAGGTTTTCTCCCATGAGTTTTCCTATTGTAAAAGTATATATTTAAGCTGAGAACTGTTCAAAAAGCTAGAAACAGGTGATATCTATTAGCAAACTCATTAACTAATGTTCTATTCAAAATCTTTGAAAGATATAGATGGATAGATAGGTAGATAGATAGATAGATAGATATAGGTAGATAAAGGGGAGGGAGAGAAGCAGCCTAAATACAGTGCTGTACTTTCTTAAGAAGTATTGCCTCAATTTTTTCTTTAGCTTGCTTTTTCAGTTTATTTTTTTTAAAACATCTTGGCAGAAACTCTTTCCTTGCTAGGAAAATAAGAATCGATGTTCTTTACAAGGTGAAATTGGAGCTCATTGTCTTTTACTGAAAGGCAGTAATAATTATAAGAAACTGTGGAAACCTGATTGCAAACAAAAACATAAACTAATTAATTAATTTTGTTTTGTTTTAAATCCTCTGTGTATTTGTTCCTTAAGCTATGACAATTAAGAGAAGGAGAATGGGCTGGATAAGTCCAGCTGTGTCCCTTTACTCAATGTTATGTATTGTATGTACATGCATGTTACTCAGCTTTTAACTAACAGAGGCCTATTTCCTAGTGGAAATGAAGACTCTTCAGAAGAACTTTTGAGGACAGCTAGATGGTGCAATGAATAGAGTGGCAGGCCTGGAGTCAGGAAGATGAGTCTTCCTGAGTTCAAATGTGACCTCAGACACTTACTAGCTATGTGACCCTGGGCAAATCACTTAAGCTTGTTTGCCTCACTTTCCTCCTCTATAAAATGAACTTGAGAAGAAAATGGCAAACATCCCAGTATCTTTGCCAAGAAAACCCCAAAAGGGATCACAAAGAGTCAGATACCACTGAAATTACTGCACAATGAGAAAAATAGAAGAGCTTTTACCAAGCTTTTCTTTTCCAACAATGGGGAAAACATTTCTGAGTCAAAACTTCCAAGAAATCATGTGGACAGAGGGAGTCCACTTTTAGAAGAGGGAACTAATTGCTGCTATGGATGTGCATAGATTTTCTTGATGCTCATTTAAAGTTTCTGGAAGAATACGTTTTTCAACATCAATTATAAATTCACTCATTTTGTTTTAACACTACTTTCCAAAGTGACCCACTCCCATGGCCTTAACAACAGCATCAGTGATGTGTCAACCTCTGTACCAGAATTAATGAATATCATACCCATTATGCATGTAGGATGGAAATTTCAGGCAAGCTAAATATAAATATATTAAGTGGAGACTCACTTATCAAAGCACATGACTGTGTAATGGCAAACTAAGTGAGGATGTCTGAAACAAATCCAGGAGGATAATCATTCCTACATTGAATAATGGGCTGCAGGTGAAGCAAAGCAGGAAAAAAAATCTGTCTTCTGGCCAAAGTGGTAGAATGTTATTCTTTTTGCTTATGCCAAGTATTATATTTTGATGAAGATAAAGTGATTTTGAATGTCTCAGGTACTATAGCTTGGCTATAGCATCCTCACAAGTTCTCTTAATTAAAATATGGGTGGAACAAAACTAGAACTTTCTTAGCCAACCTTGAGAAATTACTGGATATGAATTATGGGCAGATAAAAAGATGCTTGGTATCTGTGGGAGTTTTCAAGATTCAGTTCTGCCCCAAATCACTCCAAAAGGTTTTTATCAGCTTGGGGCAACAAGGATCCAAAATGGCTAGAATTCAGCATTTGGAGTCTGGAGGACCTGAATTTGAATCCTGCCTTAGTTCCCTAGTTGTTCAATGACCTTGAGCAAATCATTTAATCTCTTTCAGTCTTATTTTTCTTATTTCCAAAATGAGGACAATAATAGCACCTTCCTCACAGTGTTATTATGAGGATTAAATAAGGTGCCATATAAAAAGCACACTGCAAAATAAATACATGTTAATTACTATTTTTCATTATCATCACCATCATCATTATCAGATACCATTATATCAACTTCAAAACAACAAATATGGATAAAGAATTTTAAAAATATTATTGAGAATTATATCCACATCGAGGCATGAATGCATTTGCAATACAAAATGTATCTAGGCACACCAATATGTCTCAGAAAAAAATGATATTTTGTGTCTCATTTTAAATTTGTTTTTTTAAAGATAAGTTGGTAATTTTTTTAAAAAAGTTATATTTTAGTTACATCAATTTGTTCAATGAATAAAAATAATGCCATTTATGATTGAGTTTTCAATAAAGATCCACCTTAAAATTCCCTGTTTATGATACACAGAATCTTAGACATGGAAAAATAGATTCAATACATAAATAATAACAAATAACATTAAAAGAGTGCCATGTTTGCCATAGCTGGACTTGAGTTTCAACCCCTATTTTTCCAGTGACTTACCTGATTATTCAAATATTTAAATACAGAACCTAGGTTATTCATATTTGAGCTTGGTCTAGATTAAGAAATATAATGGTAAGTTTTTAATAATTGATATCTGAAAAAATATATACATACACATATAGGACACACTTTTAAGTTTAATCTGAATTATGAACACTTTTTTCAATCACTCTCTTAAGTCTACACAATGAATAAAACAATAAACCAAGCCCTGACTAGTTGCATTTGCTTATTTCCAAGTGGTGCATGTCCACATTGAAAATATAGCAATAGGCTCTCTAAAGTTGGTAATAACTGGCTCTAGCATACCCCTGTAGGACAAATGTCAGATCTGAGTTATTTCACATTTTTGATCTTGGGCAAATCATACCACTGCTCAGGTAAAAATAAGAGAATTAGACTAGAGGGCCTCCAAGGTTGCTTCTTGTTTCAAATCAATTATCACATGATAATTATTTAAGTCTCACAAACTGTCAATATATTGTAATTGTGATTGTATTGTAATCCTGAGCTTTCCCTTTCTTCTTGCCAAGGAGACTATAAATAATACATGATTAGACTTTTTCCAAAAAGCACCAGCTGTTCCTGCAACTCTATTCTTTATATCATCACTTATCAGAAGTACCCCCCAACAAAAGATCACAGCAGCACAAGGACCTTTCTGAGATTATCTTTATTCCCTTGAAGTCTGAAAAGGAATAACCCAAGAAAAAAAATCTATCATTTTATTTAAAGCAATCAGGGAAGATGATTCTACAGGTACCAATAAGCACTCGTTATATTGTGCACTAAGATATCTATTATGAAAACTTGAGAACTACAGAATCATGCAGAATCTCAGAGGTGAATCAAATAGTACCTATTCAAAAAAACACTCATGGAATAAAAACGCTACCATCATTTTACAATTATTTTAATGGTACTACAACATCAACCGTTCTTTTTTATATCTGAATAGCTCTAGTAAGAGCCTCAATGAATCAGAATTCTGAAATAAGCTAAGTTTATCTTTCAAGTCTCAAGGTTCTCCATTCAATGTTATTCTCCATCCCTGCCCCATTAGTGGATTGATAAAAACTAGATTCCTCACTTCTTTTATATATCTAGTGACACTTTTTTTTTCTCCTCCTTGTCTTCTGTTCTCATAATACCTATTACAATAGTATTAGAGTACGGCAAGCTCTAAAAATTTAAAGGAAATTAAAGCCTTATGTTAAAGGAATACATTTCTAAGAATAAAATATCTGGTTTCATCTGGAAGGCAGAAAAGATATTTGGTAAGGACAAGAATAGAAGTAGTGGAGAGAAGGCCTTCCCATTGTTATAGGCAACATACACTATAGTCTTTTCCACATAAAACTAGACCTGTCTGCAGTTCAACTCTAAATGGATGCAGTAGACAAAGAAAAGTGAACACCACTACTTTCATGAAAGTTATGCCTCTGATGGTCCCACAACGTTTCCATCAGCCAGCATCTAGATGTAGCCGACAAAACATTTCAACTACTCAGAAGAGTTGGTATGATGTTTACTCTTTGACACTTTAAGAGTTTCTTTTTTGAGGGTATTTTTACTACAACAGAGTGTTGATTTTTTCAACTTTGTGAAAGACTGGCAAGACAGGGCGCTCATTCCTTTATGTGAGGAAAACAATTCTTATTACAGTCTGCCAGCTGGTCAGTTAAATATTTAAATACAGCACCCAGATTACTCACATTTGCCAGCGGCCCAGTTGTTATTATACCCACATCTAAGTTGTTTCACTGACTTCCAATTATCCAGTGTGGGGTAAATGACATTCTGCCTTCAATTTTTAATGTGCATCTCCTGTGGACTGCAGCCCACTACGTGTGTAGCAAAGTGTCAGAATATACTGACTTTAAGAGGGCACTTAGAGTTTTATAAGGCAGTAAATGACATGAAGTTTCCTTATGTGGATATTTCACTGCATGTTACATTATTAAAGGTACAACTACTCACTGCTCTGGCATACAGGGCTATGACAGTTAAGGAGGGACTTTCAGCTTATAAACATTTTTAAACATTGACCCGTAAGGGACAATAAATTTTAATGTTTAATTTTATTATTTAGGATTGATATTCTAGGCCAGATGTTAAAAAGGCAGGTGAACAAAAATGCTGTTTCACAAGGTGGCTTGGGGTCATAGCTTCCCCCAATTTGTGCTAGCAAAATGGCCTATCAGGTCCTTTAGGAACAGGGCAGTGCAGCATTCCAATTGCAGTCTGAGAACAAAGAACACACAAAGGCAGTTGTAAAGCCACAGATACTATTTAGAAGATCTGCCACCATGCCTATGGTGATTACTCTGATTTCAACTATATGTCTGATTGTCATATATGTTTAAGATTCCATTGTATATTTATTATGCAAAATCACTTTAATTGTTCTTTTTAAAAAAAACTTTGTTGTTGTTCTGTCATTTCAATCACACCCAACTCTTCAAAACCCCATGTCGGGTCTTAATGGCAAAAAAAATATGAGTGGCTTGCCATTTCCTTCTCCATCTCATTTTATAGATGAAAAACTGAGGCAAACAGAGTAAGTGACTTGCCCAGAGTTACACAGCTAGTAAGTATCTAAGACTGGATTTGAATTCATGAAGATGAGTCTTCCTGATTCCAAGCCCAGTTCTCTACCTAATGCACCACCTCATTGTTGAGGTTTTAATTTAGATACACATTTGAAATGTTTGGAATAAATATTTTCATTATATTGTTCATTATTGTTATCAATCTGCAACTGTCATTTCATTGGTTATGAGTACTCATGATGTGGAAACTCCATTGATTAATGTTGAACATTAGCCAAATAATCTTAAAGAGTGGGCTGAGGTTATCAGAGGTTAAATGATTTACTGATGGTCACACGCCAGTATGTGTCAAAGACAGGAATTGTTCTCAGATCTTTAACCCAAGACTGAGACCCCTATTTACTATACAATGTTGAGCTATTCAATGCTACTGTGAAAGGGCTTTCCTGAAAGTAGAGAGGGTTCCAATACTATGACATGTAAATAAGCCTCTCCTTTCGAAAACATGTCAGATAAAGATTGTTGAAGTATCTTATATTGCTACATCTTGCCTCCCATTATATCCTTTCATAGGATTAGTTCATCATTCACACTCTTCAGCTAGTTGTGTGTGCTTTAGAATTAACTTATAACAGCAATGACAACATCAGGACCAATAACAACATTAGTAAATGTTTTACTCCCCCAATAGAATTTGATTTGGGTTAGGAGAAAGAATCATAAGTGATATTGTTGTGAGCTTAATTAAAACTCCTATGTAAAAATGGAATAGAGGTCAAAAATGCTGGTAAGACATTGAACGGGCTTGAAAAGGACATAGACTTACTTTCCTCTCAAATTTAAATAAATGCCTTGTTGAACTTCAATTAGCCCCTCTATCAAAATGGAATAATTCAAAGTAAGTGGACATTTTCCACCACGAACAAACATTTCACAGTATACATCTATGTCTATAGACAGAACTAGACATATATACTTTGACATATACATACACACATGTATCAAATTCTTACACCAGTTGTGAAAAACTCAAATAGAAACAGGGGCTATAAAATGGTACACAAGGATTCCCGTGGGCTCATATTGACTTAGAAAGCCATATAATATTATTTTATAGTTAAATATTTCTCTTTTACATTTTAATCTGGTTTCAGACACACTCAGGAGTATTGTAAGCCATGTGGGGCACACAGGCCATGTGTTTGACGTCTTTGTGATACACAGCATAATCTTTGACAGCAATTGTCACGATACGAGTCATAAGAGGGAAAGCAGATTATTAATAACACTTTAAAAACAGGGATTAAATACCATCATGGTATAGGTGACTTGAAAAAGCTGTCAAGAATATATAGAAATGCATAATGTTAATGTAAAGTACTGTATCACCCAATTAAAGGAAATGTGTACATACCTACACCCACACCCACACACAGAAAGGAATCCAGAAAATAACAAAAAAATAATAATTTTGCTTCTTTTAATCAGAAATTAAAATTAAAAGTGAAATTTATGACAATACTAGTTAAAACAATGCACAGAACAAAAATCAATGTCAAATATTTTAAAAATATAATGGTTGAAAAGCAAACTTATCATATATGAGATAGACCCCCCAAAAACAGAAAAATAGAAAATTTCGGGTAGTTATAGTTGTATGAAGTCCAATACCACAAAAAATTCAACTTGGATTGACAAACAGGCAAAAAGCTTGCATACAAGTTACAGAATGAATGACAGGTCACAGAATTCAAACTTTAGCAGCTCTGTAAAACCAAAAATTGAGAGAACAGATGTACAATTATTTGCTTAAATCTTAACAATGATACATTGATTACTAGCAAAACATTTTACTAATTTCTTCTGAAATATCAACTTGACTACATTTTTCTTAATAGAAGGTATCACATTTCTACTACTATCAGAAAAAAATGTAATCCCTCCAAATATAATGCAATTACTTGTGCATGTACACTACAAAATACATTCATAGCTTATACCTCACCCTCCCAAAAATGTATGCATTCTATAATGTACCTACTCTCTGTATGCCTGTGCAAGATAGTGCATCATAAAGTCCCCAAAGTGTAAAATGCTTTTTTATTGATTTATTAAGTAATTAATTTATTAATTATTGAAAAACACAGCAAAAAGTGTTATAACATTATGCTACCTGTATTGATGAAGAAGTTCTCTCAGTACTTCACTTGTGCTTTATTCATGTAATAAAATGTGCAAAATAAATTCAAGAATTGTGAAGGTGATAGAATAGGCTATGTCCACATAGAAAACTGTTTTCTATTTAAAACATACCACCAACAAAATAATGTCAAGAATTATTTAAAAATTGTGGCATTTTCAGGTGGATGCTTTGAACGCAGTGTGATATTGCTAGTCTTGCATCCATTATTCTTTCTGCTAAATATAGCCAATAAAGTTTCTAACAAAAAAAGTGCATAGATTAAAATTTTTCATCTATCACTTGTCATTCATGAATGACACAAATCTCTATGGTTTCACATCCAAAGAATTATTTCTTCACTAATATTAATATGACATTTGGACTCAATAGAAATAAAAGTTCTTAATATATGTTAAGAAAAGATTGATACCAACATCTACCAGAATGAGTCTGGAGTCATAGTAAACCAGTAACCAGTACGTATTTCAGGTAATCATACCTGGAAGTTATAGAAAGATTATTCTTAAAGAGCCCTAAATTACTGACCAATGCAGATAATGCAAATATAACATAGCTACATAGCTAAGATTAGAAAGGTAAACAATTAGAAAAATAAAAATCTTTTCAGCAACTCTCTCTGATAAATGTCTGCTTTCTAAGCTACATAGGGAACTAATTCACATTTTTATTCATGTGTTATTCTTCACTTGATTTCCATTAATGAATGGTTTAAAGATATGAACAGGTAGTCCTCAAGAGGAAAAAAGAGGGTATATTTAGCCACATTTTTTAAATGCTCTGTATCACTAATAATTTGAGAACAAAAGATTAAAGAAATTCTGAAATTCTACCTCATATACATCAGAATGGCAAAGCTGATGAAAAATTCCAGTGTTCAAAGGGTTGCAGAAAAACAGGCACATTGATGCACTGTAGGGGGAAGCTGTGAATTGGTATGTCAATGTTGGAAAGCAATTTTGAATTAAGCACAAAAATTTGCCAAATAATGTGTGTTCTGTGAGCTAGTTATGCCATTGCTG
Source organism: Trichosurus vulpecula (assembly GCF_011100635.1). Classification (NCBI taxonomy): domain Eukaryota; kingdom Metazoa; phylum Chordata; class Mammalia; order Diprotodontia; family Phalangeridae; genus Trichosurus; species Trichosurus vulpecula. Next base: position 221,837,802 of record NC_050573.1, on the reverse strand, counting down.
GGCTTATTCCTCAAGGAGATCCAAAAGAGAGAAAAAAATTCTTATATATACAAAAATATTTCTAGAAGTTCTTCCTATAGCAGTAAAAAAAATCCTGGAAACTCAAGAGATGCCTATCATTTGGGAAACAGTTGAATAAATGATGGTATAGAAATGTAAGGGAATGCTATTGTGCCTTAAGAAATGAAAGAAAAGAGAGTTTCGAAGTGACATGGAAAGACATGAATGAACTCATGAAGAGGGAAGTCACATGAACTAGAAGCACTATTTTGGAGCCCTGCATTCAAGTTTATGCCTTGTATTTTCAGAGGATCACTGCCCAATTACAGGCAGCAGGTGGCACAGTGAATTGAATGAAGTTCTTAGTTCAAATTCATCCTCAGATATCTACTAGCTATGTGATCCTGGGCAAGTCACTTAAATCTATATTTGCCTCTGTTTCCTTTACACTGTGTTACTGTGAGGTTCAAATGAGACAAAATTTGTAAACACACTTACCTAGGCACTTGATACATAATAAACACTATATAAATGTGTGCATGATTCCCTTCCCCTGTTAACTGAACTATTTCCAGAAGAAAATGAGAAACAGCTAGAGTAACTGGTAATGTTTAGTTGTGAAAATAAAGATTTAAGGAAGATATGATGTCTATCTTCAAATATTTGAAGGTCTACCATATAGACTAGAGCTTTATCCTGCATTGTGCTGGAGGTAGAAACTATAACTAATGGACAGCAGACCAGTAACCTAGTCTGATTGGAGCCTTTTGCTGTTGTTGTTGTTAACTTCTTTTTCAGTCGTATGTGACTGTTTCTGAACCCTTTTGCAGTTTTCTTGGCAAAGATACTGCAGTGGTTTGCCATTTCCTTCTCCAGCTCATTTCATAGATGGTAAAACTGAAGAAAACAGTCTTAAGTGACTTGCCCAGGGTCATATAACTTGTAAGTGTCTGAGGCTAGATTTAAACTCAGGAAGAGGATCCTTCCTGACTTCAGGCGCAGCATATTATCCATTGTGCCACCTACATGCCCAGATTTCAGCCTAGTACAAAATAATGTTTTCTAACAATTAAAACAGTTTACAAATGAGATGTGGCATCTTGTTAGATAATGATGGAAGAGGAATCTCATTAAAGTATTTTGTGGGTATCTGCTAATGATTTTCCTTAGCTCCAAAATAAACCAAAGTCCAAGGAGGGCTTACTGAATGGTTTAAGATAATTGAACATGAGTGGAAATATTCAGGCAAAGGCTAGATTATACCCTGTGAGGAGTGGAGAAGGAGGAACTGCTGTAATAATTATGAGGTTTTACTAGGTGTTCTCTAGAAAGATCTTCAACTTTAAGAGTTTATGTTCTCTCTAAATACTCTTAAAATGGTTTTGTGAGGGAAAGGAATATAAAAACTTTATGTTAAAATGAAGGGGTGAAAATAAGAACAACTCTAAAACTTAAAATTTAAACAAAGTACTTCCATTTCTGAGAGAAATGTACATCATTCTCTTCAGCTAACATCCCACAATGTCCTTTCCTCACCTACCTTTTTATGTGTGATATGAAGCATGTATCTCTAATTGGATTGGAAAAGAAAATTGAGGCCATCTCAATTTTCGGATATCCTCTAACTTTGAAGTTCCTTTCAACATAAGTTTATTTATTTCTTCTTCTTTCAGAATTAATACTCATCAAAGGAGCATGATTCTTTCCCAAGCCTTTAAATGAGTTTTTTAATTATTATTTTCATGAATGATTAATCCGTAGCATAGGAAAATTGAGAGGGTGCAAATAAGCCTATAGAAAAATTAAATAAAACAAAATGTTTCTTGGTGAAGCAGCAGATGTTGAATGTTTTACAGACTTCTTGATCCCAGTGGTGGGGCTGTGGCAGAATCGTGGTAACAAGTGAAGCCCGTTTTGCCAGCCTCACTGCGAGAGTTGATCAATGCTCCAGTGGCCAGTGAGCTTCATTATCATGATGTCCAGCAGGTGTCGGCATTCAGAAGGGGGTTGTCATTAAAGTTTTCTTCTTTTTGTGGGCATCTGCTAATTGTTTCCCTTAGTTCCAAATAGCAGCCTTGTCATCCTTGTAGCATTTTTCATCCTTATTGCAGGGAGTAGGGGGAAAATGAAGCTATAAAATATTACTCTCTTGATAGTGTATGTGGAGCTGTGCCTGAATTCTAGGCAATGTTTGTAATACACTGTTGAGAGTTTGCAAGGGTAGAATGAGCAGGAAAACTCAGGAAACAGGTCAAAGAACCAAGCTGGAGTAGAGGAAAGAACTTCTTTTCTCTATTTGTTTTAATTCTGACTTTGGTACTTGAAATCATTTCTTAGTTTCTCATCCATGGTTTTATTTAGGTTTGTTGCCAAAACTTCAAATTGAGATAAATAAATAGTAAACATTAAAGAGGAAATAGAGCAATATAAAGCCTTCTGAAATGTAATTGGATTTGCCCTATGCACATCATCAATACTCAATTTGTTTTATTAGTTTTGTAATGTGTTCTACAATCAGTTTTATATACCACTCTATTTGTTTTTATATATCCTTTCCTGTCTCCCAATACAAAATGATTTCAGAACCATAATTCCAAGTTTTAGCTCTTTTTCATTATGTTTTTGTTTGCCTACCAGTTTTTTTCTAATTCTTCCTATTTAGTTAAAAAGGGAATTAACATGATCTGCAGAATTGTGTTTGCAACCATTTGAAGCCCAGAGCCCCCACCTTATCTTTTATTATTAGAACCAATAATATTTAGAGTTGAATCTTAAAATAATACGATATTTAGAAGGTAAATAAGGCATGTTTCAACATTATTAGACCTAGCCAGAAGTAAACTACTTTAATAGACATGAACAGGAATTTTGAGATATCATGATTATGAACGAAGGCCTTTGTCATCCACAGTCCTCAGAAAGTCAATAATAATTTTTGTTTGTTTTTAACAACATACTTTTGGCAATTCTCCAAATGTCTAATTTTTAGATAAGGTGCCAACCTGAATAGGTTAAAGGAACTTTATGATCTGGAAATTCTCTATCACTAAATCATAGTTCCTGCCCTTATCCTTTTATCCTTGTTTTAATATTGGATTTTTTACTTTGTCAGTCTCCAAAATGAGACTAGTTCTACCAATGCTGTTAAGTATCTGCTCTGAAAGTTCTAGTATTAGAAAGATGTATAGGACACTAAGAGGATACACTACTTTTCCAGGGTCACACTACCAGAATGTGTCAGATTTGGGACTTAAACCTATGCCTTCCTAATTCCTGAGTACTTTACACTGCTAAACATTATTTTCTTTTTCAGAAAAAATATATTTTTTCATTTTTTATTTTCAGCTACAAAATCTCTTCCTCACTCCAACCTGCATAGACATTGAGAAGGTAGGAGTTATGATACCATTTAAATATATGAAGTCATCCAAAACATATTTTTGAATTAGTTATCTTCCAAACATAAAAAGCAAGAAAATAAAGGGAAAATAATTATGTTTCAGTTTACACTCTGAGTCCATCAGTTCTCTATTTAGAGGTGGATAGCACTTTTTATAAAAAGTCCTTTGGAGTTCTGGTGATTCATTTCATTGATCAGAGTTATTAAATCTTTCCAACTTAATGATTTTGTGTAATATTACTATCAGTATGTACATTGGGCTCTGTGTTCTGAAGCTCATTTCATTTTCATAACTTCATATAATTCTTCTTAGGTTTTCTGAATCTATCCTCTTCAACATAGTATTCCACTGCATTTACGTACCATAACTTCTTCAGCTAGTCCCCAATTGATGGGCATCCCATCAGTTTCCAATTCTTTGCCACTACAAAATGTGTTGCTATAAATGTCTTTGTATATATAGGTCCTTTTCCTTTTATCTCTTTGGGATACAGTATGAGTAGTGCAGGGTCAAAATGTATGTACCATTATTTATAGCCTTTTCCACATAATTCTGAATTGTTCTTCAGAGTGCTTGGACTAGTTCATGGCTTCACCAAAAGTGCTTTAGTATATCTAGTTTCCAATACTACATCCAAGATTTGTGATTTTACATTTCTGTCATCTTTTTTGTTTTTTTGCCAAAGAAAAAAGACAAAGTTTATTAGGGATTGACCATAATGGGTTGTCTTAAGCAATCCCACCCTTTATGATGCCTGTTTCCACAAGTGGGACAGATTCAACCTACTGAATTAGATTGAATCTGAGCCCCTTCATGGAGGTAAGATGGAAATTATATACACAAAGATTGTAGGAGGGATTGAGGGGTGGTCTGGAGTGACTAGAGGAGGGCTTTAGGGAGGGTCTTGAGGAGGAGTCTAAGGAGAACAGATGAGGTCAGAGTCCAGGAACCAAGAGAATCCGATTAAGGATGGGAAGTAGCTGAAGGTATGGATACTGATAGTATCAAGGTTGGGATGTAACTGAACAATAAAGGGTGAGGCTAGGTAGAGATTTGGGCCTAATGATAATGTAAGGCTTATGGCCTTAGGGGAAGGCCAGATCTAGTTGGAAGATTCAAGGACAGTTCAAGGGGGCTCCCAGAGACTGTATTCCAGATTGGAACTACCTGGTGTGTCCTTTACTGTATTCAAGTTCTCAGCCATCCTCCATCCAAATGTTTCCATACTTCTCTTTTCTGCCTTTTTAAGCACCCCTGAGCTTCAAAAGTTGACTCATTGTAACTTTTCCTTGACTTTCTTTCTCAGAATTAGGTTTGGCACATTTTAAAAAAGTTGCTATAGAGAAGGTGTATTTGGAGAGCTCAGCAAAAATGCTAGCTTGACTCTGCTACCTTGGCTCCACCCAACAACATTGCTTCTTAAGAGAGATATTAAAATAATTTCTGTGTATAAGCGTACATATGTATACACAAACTATATATATATATATATACACATATATGTATATATATATATATATATATATATGTATGTGTGTATATATATATCCTAATGAGAAAACATATATATTTATATATATAATATACATGCACACATTCATATATATAGTGTATATGTATAGTATAAACAGAGTATATATAGTGTTCTCTCTCTGTGTATATATATATATATATATATATATATATATATACATACACACATATATATGCATAATATGTATATATGTATGATATATTTGTGTACCTGCATGGGTATAACCATTCTCACATATCTGTTCTGGTAGTTGCCAGAATTAATTCAGCATTCATTCTGAACTTCTGAGCTTCCATCTTAGACTGATGCGTTTAACAAATGAGAGGTTGGGATTAAAGGAACTAGTTTCTGTACTAAATTGAGGAGCACAGATGGGAAGCTATGGCATCTTTCTATTTTCCCCAAATCTTCATTCTTTTTATTGAAAAGACATAAGGAAATTATAAAAAAAAATTCCCTCCACCAAAAAAGTGAAAAAAAACCACTTTCATCAATGTTTCTTTTGTATCTGTTCTATCTCTTAATTTGTCAGACAATTGAACTCTGACTCTATATATGTTTTCTGACTGTAGAGGTCTGTATAGCAAAAGTGAAATTTTGAATGCTGTGGGTAATTTCCCTTACCTTGGCATTATACTTTCCAGGGAAATACATATAGATGATGAGATTAACATACACATTTCTATAGTTATCTCATTGAGAGACTCCAAAAGATGGTGTGGGAGAGAGACGGAGAGAAACAGTGTTAGACTGCCTACCAAACTGAAGGTTTATAGAGCTGTGATGCTGACTTAATTGTTATATGCCTACGAATCCTAGACAGTCTACTACTTCCATGCCAAAAAACTGAATAGTTTCCATTTGAATTATCTTTGGAAGATTACAATGATCATCTGTCAAGATAAAGTACCAGACACTGAGAACCTTTGTCGAACTAATTTGCCAAACATTCAAACTGTACTTCAGAGAACACAACTTCAATGGGCTGGCCATATTGTTCAAATGCCAATTGTACATTTTCCTAAAAGATTACTTTAGAGAGTACTCACACAAGGTAAGCACTGACACAGAAGTCAGAAGAAGTGCTACCAAAGACATTCTCAAAATTTCTCTGAAGAACTTTTGAATTGATTAAGAGACATGGGAAGCACTAGCAAAGGACCACCCATCATGGTGTATCCACACCAAAGAAAGTGACATGCTATTATAAGCAAAGCAGGATTGTAGTAGCTCAAGAGGATTGTGAGACATGTAAATTTCAAACATCTAAACTTCAAATATTCATGTGGACTAATTGTGCTTGACTTCTGGTATACCTTCTTATCTCATGTTGATTTGATCAGCCACAGTCAGACACGTTATACCTTTACTCCAACATAGTTATGCCATTTTCGTCCTCTTTGAGCACAAAAGAAAACAATTAGCCAAAAGTTTAATGTAAGGTAATATTTTGCTTCACAGAGGTGATGGTTGTAGATGGACTTACCTGAATATCAATTCACGGTTGGTAGGCAAAATTGTGAAGTTTATCAATTTCATTTGAGGCTTTCCCTTTTATCATTCCAGCCATTAACATTCTCTCTCAATAACTACTTTATATGTTACTTTTTGGTATATATACTTACATACTTATTTGACTCCCCTATTAGAATCCAAATCCTTGAGATTAAAGACTTTTTCAATCTTTATATTCATCATATAAGCCTAGTACAACACCTGGAACATTCTAGGAGCTTAATAAATATTTGTTGATTAGTTGTTTTTTCTCCTCTTTCCACTCATTATTTCTCTATTTTTTAAATTTTTTTTAATTTTATTTTTAATTTTTAGTTTACAACACATGGTTCTACATAGTTCTGAGTTCCAGACTTTCTCCCCTCCCTCCCCCCTCCCTCCCCAAGATGACATGGAATCTCATATAACTACCGCGTATAACTTCGCATTGAATTAATTTATACACTAGTCAAGTTGTGGAGAAGAATTATGACCAATGGAATGAATCATGAGAAAGAAGAAACAGAATCAAAAATAAAACCCAAAAACAAAAACAAAAGAAAAAAAGGTGAGCATGAAGTGTGCCTCAACCTGAATTAAAATATAGTTCTTTCATAGTTCTTTCTCTGGATGTAGATAGCATTCTCCATCGTGAGTCCTTTGGAGTTGTCCTTGCACCTTGTGCTGCTGAAAGAAGCAAAGTCTGTCAAGGTTGGTCCTCACGGAATCCACATATCTGTGGTTGTGTACAATGTTCTCCAGGCTCTGCTCCACTCAGCATTATGTCGTGTAGGGTTTTCCAAGTTGTTATGAAATCCGTATCATCCCCATTTTTTATGGCACAATAGTATTCCATTACCGTCATATACGACAGCTTGTTCAGCCATTCCCCAATTGATGGGCATCCCTTTGATTTCCAATTCTTGGCCACCACAAAAAGAGACGCTATAAATATTTTTGTACATAAGGATCCTTTTCCCGCTTGTGTGATTTCTTTGGGATACAACCTTAGAAGCGGTATTGCTGAGTCAAAGGGTATGAACACTCCTACGGCCCTTTGGGCATGCTTCCAAATTACTCTCTAAAATGGCTGGATCATCTCACAACTCCACCAGCAATGTAACAATGTTCCAATTTTCCCACATCCTCTCCAGCATTTATCCTTTTCCTGTTTTGTTATTTTAGCAAATCTGACAGGAGAGATGTGATATCTAAGAGTTGTTTTCATTTGTATTTCTCTAATCAGTAGTGATTTAGAGCATTTTTTCATATGCCTATAGATAGCTTTAATTTCTTCCTCTGAAAACTGCCTGTTCATATCCTTTGACCATTTCTCAATTGGGGAATGGGTTGTATTCCTATATATTTGGCTCAGTTAACTGTACATTTTAGAAATGAGGCCTTTATCAGAGATACTAGTTGTAAAGATTTTCTCCCAGTTTTCTGCTTCCCTCCTAATTTTTGTTGCATTGGCTTTTTTTATACAAAAACATTTAAATTTCACATAATCAAAATTATCCATTTTGCATTTTGTAATGCTCTCTCTCTCTTGTTGGGTCATGAATTCTTTTCTTTTCAGTAGATCTGATAAGTAAACTATTCCTTGCTCTCCCAAATTACTTATAGTATCAGCCTTTACTCCTAAATCATGAACTCATTTTGACTTTATTTTGGTACATGGTGTAAGATATTGGTCTATGCCCAGTTTCTGCCCTACCATTTTCCAATTTTCCCAACAGTTTTTGTGAAATAGTGAATTGTTAGCCCAGAAGCTGGCCTCTTTGGGTTTATCAAAGAGTAGATTGCTATAGTTGTTGACTTCTCCATCTTGTGTTGCTATCCTATTCCACTGATCCACACCTCTGTTTCTTAGCCAGTACCAGATAGTTTTCATGGCTGCTGCTGTGTAGTACAGTTTAATATCTGGTATGGCTAGGCCACCTTCTCTAGCATTTCCCTTCATTAATACCCTAGATATTATAGACCTCTTGTTTTTCCAGAAGAATTTTGTTATTATTTTGTCCAGCTCAGTAAAATAATTTTTTAGTAGTTCAATTGGCATGGCACTGAATAGATAGATTAATTTAGGTAAAATTGTCATTTTTATTACATTAGCTCAGCCTAACCATGAACAACTGATATTTTTCCATTTATTTAAATCTGATTTTATTCACGTTAAAAGTGTTTCATAGTTATGTTCATATATGCCCTGGGTTTGTCTTGGCAAATAGACTCCCAAATATTTTATAGTGTCTACAGTAACTTTGAATGGAATTCCTCTTTCTATCTCTTGCTGTTGGGCTTTGTCAGTAATGTATAGGAATGCTGAGGATTTATGTGGGTTTATTTATATCCTGCAACTTTGCTAAATTTGTTTATTATTTCAAGTAGTTTTTTACTTGATTCTCTAGGATTCTCTAGATAAATCATCATATCATCTGCAAAAGTGATAATTTAGTTTCTTCTTTTCCTATTCTAATTCCTTCAATTTCTTTTTCTTCTCTTATTGCTACAGCTAACGTTTCTAGTACCAAATTGAATAGGAGGGCTGATAATGGACATCCTTGTTTCACCCCTGATCTTATTGGGAATGCATCTAACTTATCCCCATTGTATATAATGCTTGTTGATGGTTTTAGGTAGATGCTATTTATGATTTTAAGGAAGGTTCCATTTATTCCTATGCTATCTAGTGTTTTTAATAGAAATAGGTGTTGTATTTTGTCAAAGACTTTTTCTACATCTATTGACATGATCATATGGTTTCTGCTAGTTTTGTGGTTGATATGGTCAATTATGCTAATAGTTTTCCTAATATTGAACCAGCCTTGCATTCCTGGAATAAATCTTACCTGGTCATCCTGTATTATTCTTCTGATAAGTTGCTGCAATCTTTTTGCTAATATTTTATTTAAAATTTTTGCATCAATATTCATTAGGGAAATTGGTCTATAATTTTCTTTCTCTGTTTTGACTCTACCTGGTTTGGGTATTAGTACCATATTTGTGTCATAAAAAGAATTTGGTAGGACTCCTTCACTTCTTTTCCCAAATAGTCTACAAAGAATTGGAATTAGTTGTTCTTTAAATGTTTGTTAGAATTCACCTGCAAAACCACCTGGCCCTGGAGATTTGTTCCTAGGGAGTTCATTGATGGCATGCTCAATTTCTTTTTCTGAGATGGGGTTATTTAGAAATTTTACTTCCTTTTCTGTTAACCTGGGCAGTTTATGTTTTTGTAGATATTCATCCATATCTCATAGGTTGTCAAATTTATGGGCATACAATTGGGCAAAATAATTCCTAATTATTGTTTTGATTTCCTCTTCATTACAGATGAACTCACCCTTTTCATTTTTGATACTGGTAATTTGATTTTCTTCTTTCTTTTTTTTAATCAAATTGACCAAAGTTTTATCAATTTTATTGGTTTTTTCATAAAACCAGCTCTTTGTTTTATTTATTAATTCAATAGTTTTCTTGGTTTCAATTTTAATTAATCTCTCCTTTGATTTTCAGTATTTCTAATTTGGTATTTAATTGGAAATTTTCAATTTGCTCTTTTTCTAGCTTTTTCAGTTGTATGCCTAGATCATTGATCTCCTCTTTCCCTATTTTATTCATGTAAGGATTTAGCGATATAAAACTTTCCCTAAGAACTGCTTTCCTGCATTCCATAAGTTTTGGTGTGTTGTTTCATTACTGTCATTCTCTTCAATGAAGTTATTAATTGTTTCTCTGATTTGTTCTTTGGCCCACTCATTCTTTAGAATTAAATTATTTAGTTTCCAATTAATTTTTAGCTTATTTTTCCATGGTTCTTTGTTACAAATAATTCTTATTTGCATCATGATCTGAAAAGTGTGCTTTGACTGCTTCTGCCTTTCTGCCCTGGATTGTGAGGTTTTTATGCCCTAGGACATGGTCAATTTTTGCGTATGTGCCATGTACCGCTGAGAGGAAAGTATATTCCTTTTTATCCCCATTCAGTTTTCTCCAGAGGTCTATCATATCCGCCTTTTCTAAAATTCTGTTTACTTCCTTAACTTCTTTCTTATTTATTTTGAGGTTAGATTTATCAAGTTCAGAAAGGGGGAGGTTGAGGTCTCCCAATATTATAGTTTTGCTGTCTATTTATTCCTGTAACTCCCTTAACCTCTCCTCTAAGAACTTGTATGCCTTACCACTTGGTGCATATATGTTAAACAATGATATTACTTCATTGTTTATGGTGCCTTTTAGCAGGATATAATGTCCTTCCTTATCTCTTTTAATTAAATCTATCTTTACTTTTGTTTGTCTGTGACTAGGATTGCTACACCTGCTTTTTTTTTACTTTAGCTGAGGCGCAATATATTTTACTCCAGCCTTTGACATTTACCCTGTGTGTATCCCCCTGTTTCAGATGCGTTTCTTCTAAACAGCATATTGTAGGATTATGGTTTTTAATCCATTCTGCTATCTGCTTCTGTTTTATGGTAGAGTTCATCCCATTCATGTTCACAGTTATGATTTCTATCTCTGTCTTTTTCTCCATCCTATTTCCCCCTGTTTATGCTTTTATTTCTCCCTTTCCCCTTCTCTTCCTCAACAAAGTTTTGCTTTTGACTACCGCCTTCCTGAGTTTACCCTCCCTCTTTATTCCCCTCTCTAATCTTACCGTTTCCCACTTGCTACTTCTCCCCTCCCTTCTGACCACCCCCTCCCTTTTCCCCCCTTCCCCTCCTACTTTCTGTAGGACAAGTTAGATTTCTAAACTTATCAAGGTATGTTATTCCCTTCTTGAACCAGATCAGATGACAGTGAAGCTCAAATTCTGCTCTTCTCCTTCCCTTCTTTCCCTCTACTATAATATGTTTTTGTGCCTCTTCATTTGATGTAATTTACCCTTTTCTACTACCTCCTTACCTCTTCTCTCATAGCCCTCCCTTTACATCTCTTAGTTGTGTTTTTTTCCTTACTTCAGTTAATTTATACAGGCATTCACAATCTATGTGTATCCCTTTCAATTGTCATAATAGCTGTACCACTCTCAAGACTGACATATATATATATATATATATATATATATATATATATATATATATATATATTCATAAGATGATATAATCCCACATAAAGATGGAAACAATCTGCCCTTATTGGTGAATAAGGTTTGTGGGGATTTTTCCCCCTGGTTACCTTTTTATGTCTCTCTTGAGTTTTGTATTTGGAGATCAAATTTTCCATGGAGTTCTGGCCTTTTCATCAGGAAGGTCTGGAATTCCCTTATTTCGTTGGATGTCCATCTCCTTGCCTGAAAAATTATGCTTAGTTTTGCTGGGTAGTTGATCCTTGGTTGTAATCCCAGTTCCTTTGCCCTTTGGAATATCATATTCCAATTTCTCCTGTCTTTTAATGTGGAAGCTGAGAGATCCTGCATGACCCTGACTGTAGTTCCATGATATTTGAATTGCTTCTTTTTGGCTGCTTGCAGTATTTTCTCCTTGAGTTTATGGCTCTGAAATTTGGCTATAAGATTTCTTGATGTTTTCAGTTCGGGAATTCTTTCAGGGTGTGATCGGTGAATTCTTTCAATGATTATTTTGTCCTCTGGTTCTAGGACCTCTGGGCAATTGTCTTTTACAATTTCTTTGAAGATACTGTCAAGGCTCTTTTTTTCATCGTGGATTTCCGGTAGACCAATAACTCTTAAATTGTCTCTCCTGGATCTATTTTCCAGGTCAGTTGTTTTCCCAATCAGATGTTTCACTTTTTTTTTTTCTATTTTTTCATTCTTTACATTTTGTTTTACTACTTTTTGGTGCTTCATAGATTCATTAGCTTCCACTTGCTCAAGTCTAATTTTTAATGAGTTAGTGTTTTCATTTTGCTTTTGAGTCTCCTTTTCCAGTTGGTTGATTTTACCTCTCGGGGTGTCATTTTCTCTATTTAGATTCTGAATCTCCGTGGCCATTTAGCCAATCTCATTCTTTAGGGACATTTCCATTTTTTCCATGTTTTCTTTTACCTCCCTAATTTGGTTTTTAGAATCCTCCTTTAACTCTTCCAGCAATGCTTTTTGGGCTGGAGACCAGTTCACATTATCTTTTGAGGTATCAGATGTATCTATAGTTTCATTGCTTTCCTCTTCCAAATTGGTATTTTGATCATGCCTGTTTCCATAAAAAGAATCTATTGTCCTCAGTTTTTTTTGTGTTCTTCTTCATGTTGGTTTGTCTTTTCTTGGCTTTACAACAAATTTCTGTTTTGGGGGCTCAGGGCTCTCTGTCCCAGTTTTCTTATTCTGGGGATTGTCGCCTTTGGTTTTCTGAGGTGTGGGGGAGGGGTCTGGCTCCCTGATGCCTCACTCCCTATAGGTGCTCTCCAGCTTTGTTGCTCTTCAGCAATGGTCTCAGCTGTTGGTTGTTTGAGCTGAAGTCTGGCATTGCGCTGCCTCTCGTCACTTCCACAGACTGCCGTCATGTTTTGGGATTCCTCGGGATCTCCGCCGGTTTCAGGTGCCCAGCTTTTTCCCAGCCTGTCTTCAACGTGGTTTTCCCAGCCAGCCACTTCCACTTTGGTCTGGAGCAGTTCCGCACACCAGCACTCTCTGAACCTACAGATTCGTGCCTTCGGCCTTTCAGACTCTCCCAGCTCGGAAATTTGCCCCACTCAGACTGCTCGCAGTTTCTAACTCTCTCAAATCTGCTCAAATTCACTTTTTTATAGGAATCTGACAGACCTTGTGAGAGAGCTCCGGTAAGATGCTGTTTTCATGTGGCCATCTTGGCTCCGCTCCCTCTTTTAAGCCTATTTCTCTATTATTAATCTATCTGGTATTAATTTCCATACTTCTTCATAGGATCACAACAGGGGAATTTTTAAGTTCTTATTTGATGAATTAAAATATGATTTTTTTAAATTGTTATTGCTTCTTAGGCCAGTGTAGGAGAATGGAGGTTATCTAATTTCTGACGTTCCTATTACAAACTCTCAATACATTTACTGTTGTAAGCATGAGATTCAAGGGAGACTTACCCTAAAGGATTCTTCTTCCTTCCACCACTTTCCATATCCTCACTCTCTTCCCTATCAGGCAAAGACTATTGATTTCTTATAGATAACTACAACAAATATTAATTAACTATGTACTATTCTCAGAAAACTGTTCAAGATCCTAGGGTAGATATAATGAATATTTACTTTTGCCTTCGTGAAGCATACAATCTGGTAAGGTAATATGACATAGACAGTTAATTGCAATTCAAAATAATAACTCAATAGTGAGAAGCAAACTAAGATCCAAAACAGGGAACAGGTTTTACTTCAATGAAGAACATTATGAAAGTTTCATTGAAGAGGTAGACAAGAAAACTATTCTCAAAGTATGATATATAGCTATTGCTATTTCATAGAACAGAAAATCACCATTTGGATCCATATAAAAACCTTTGGGGCTGAGGGAGATCACATTAACTTTAAAGGGTCCGTGGGAAGATTTATATATTGATGTAACTGAGAGAATGATGTGGTTTATCACAGTCATTTATTTTTATTATGCTTATGTGATAGTCCTTATGAGAAATTTGATTGTCAGATAGACAGGTAGGCTATACTCAAATTTCATGAATCACTTAGTGCAATTCAAAAGTCTAGTTTTTATATTCTTTGAAATGTTTTTGTCTCTTGCCTTGAGCAAAACAGAATAAGTGTATCTATAGAAAGAGACATTTGAAAGACAGTTAAGGTATGATGAATATACATATAAAATTTTAAATAATATTGGAAGAGTTGAATATAATTATTAATTGAATAATTAATAACAATTGAATTAATAACATAATTATATCCATTACAAGTCACATTAAACATAATTTTTGGTCAGATTATAAGGAAAAAGATCCAAAGTTTTCAATGGCCCTGAAGGATTCTCTGAACTTCAGCATTACTATTCTAGCCAAGTGGGAAGTTTTCTACATGACGGGCATATTATATATCAAACTACATATATTTAATATGATTAAATATTATTCCCAAACTCCAGTAATGCATCTGTGGTCTCTTCAGTGAGTATGTTCCCTCCAATGATCACAACGTATCCATTTCTAACCATATTGTGTGAGTTTTCCATGTCCTCCATTAAATCCACCATTTGGAATCCTTCCAATGTGTTGGGGTCTTCTTCCAGTATTTTTGACCTCATAAGGATATCAGTATTTTATATGGGTTGCCAATCAGTCAACTATTAGTCCCAGTTGGTAACCAGATATTCTTTTTGACTTTAACATTATTTTGACTTTACAGTATTTCTTTCAATAAACCTGTAAACAGTTACCTCAAAGTGAATGTTGAAAACTAAAATAAATAAAACTAAAACTAAATAAAAACCTAAAAAATATTAAAAAAACAAATAAATGAATAAATTAATGAATGAATAAATAAACACCTAAAAAGAAATCTTAAAAAAAATACATTACCTAAATAACTGAGGTATTATGTAACATTCCTGAATGCACACATTTAAAGGATAGATTTTAACCCAGGTCTTCCTGACACCAAAATCAACCTTCTATCCACAATGCCATACTGCTTTGCTAACCAAGATACAAACTGAAAATCTTGAGTTTTTGTTCCTGCAGCTGTCACTTTATGTTACTTGATACTGGCATACATTCTTAGCCAGTGTGCTATTGTAGTTTTAAAAAATTAAAATTAAAATAAATTTTCAAAACCTAGTGATTACAGTGCATACCCCAGGAATAAGTTAATTCATTCTCAGGCAGCTTTAAGAGCCATATTGTTAAGGTCTTAAAAGGCCATCACCTTGTTTTAATCTGCACCAGAAAAACCACATCTAATGTTCAGCTTTGTATTAGGAAGAATTTTTGTAAGATGGAAAATTTACCAGGAAGGTAAGAGCCTATAATAGGTGACATGGGAGAATGGAATAAGAGTTGCCTCTGAAGTTCATGGATATACTTTCACATATCACATCAAATCATAATTGTCTATGCATTCTTGAGAAAATCATGTATTTTATGTGATAATTACAAATAAATCATAAATAAGATTATGACAATAATAACAAAAACAAAAATATATGAAAACAATCCAGTACAAAGTTGAAGCAAAAAAAATGGTTTAATATGCCTGAATATTGTGATTTTTTTCACTTTTCATCTCCATGCTTTGAGATCATGTAACCACAAATTTAAATGGAACTTCTTAAATGATAAAGAACCAGGAGATAGTAATGACAGAAGGGCTGAGAGAAGAGCAAGAAATACAGGATGAATAATATTGTCAGATGTTGCAGAAGGGTCAAGGAGCCTAAGGTCTAAGAAACATTTTCTTTGGATTTGTGAATTGTTTTTTCTTTGTAGTTTAGCATTTAAGGGGAAGGGAGAAAGAGTGTGATACCTTGAGAAGGTGAGGGCATTAAAGGAAAATTGGTTGGCTACTTTTTCATACATATATATTTTGTACAGGGAAGATATGAACATGTTTCTAGTCACCAGGGAAGAAGTCAAAAGAGAGAAAGGTTGGAGAAGAGATACAAAATAATTGTAGTAGTAAAGAGCTGTAGGTTAAGATGCTGAAAGCAGACTAATAGTGACTCTTCTGACTTCTTTATGACCTGTCTCCATCAATTGTCCCTTTTATCTCATTTATCTTCATTCTCTGTCTACTGGATGTTTTCTACTGCCTTCAAATATGTTAAGGTGTCCCCTATTCTACACGAAATGTACATTTGATCCTGCCACAACCTGAAGATATATTTCTCTTTTCTACTTTCTTAGAAAGCAATTTACACTAACTGCCTTTACTTCTTGCTCAGCCAGTCTCTTCCCTACTTCTTGAAAACTTGCTTTTATCTACAAAACTATTGAAACTACTCCATTAAATATCACTTATGATTCTTTAACCTTCTATCCATTGGTCTTTTCTTCAGTTCTTATACCTTTTTAACAATGTTGAACACATGCTTAGAGCTATGCCTAGCAATATTAGGTATTTAACAAATGTTTCTTCCTTTCTTCCTTCTGGATAGCCTTTTTTTCTCTTTATTCCATGATATTTTAATCCTATTCTTATCTTACCCATGATCTCTCATTTTCCATCTCCTTTGCCATCAGAAAAAAACAAACCAAACAAACCAATCTCTTTTATGAGGTTGTCAAAGAGTACTTAGCTTATTTCCAGTTCTATATCTAAAACAGTTCTTACATCAGATCAAGTATTTTCTAAACTACTATAACAGCCGTCTGATTGACATCCTGTCTAAATTGGTCATAAGAGGGCAAACTATAGATGCATGCTGTGGCTAGAATGGCCTTTGTTTCCGTTAGGTGGCTCAGTTTATCTCATTGGGCCTTTCTGGGCAATGGGCTTGCTGCTCCTCTTCCGGGGCAGGAAGCCCAGAGACCCGTGCCTGTGAGCAGAGAACTTCCTGTGTGATGAGTCATGGGGCTGGCTGAGGGGAGGTGTTGACTCCAGAGCCACGCCCTATTGGGTGTTAACCTAGGGGAAGGGGCCAACTGAAGAACCAATCGGCCCTGGTCATTCAGGCGGTGCTTAATGATGTCAAGAACTCTATAAGAGGGGAGAAGATGGCTTGAAGATTCCTCTTTCCTTTTCCTGTTGGCGTGGGAGCAGTGGCAAGCATGACTCTGGGCCAGCCCTTGCTCTTAGGCTGAGCCCAGATGTTGGTAACTATGAATTGTATTGGGTCTATCTCTCCCTCTCTCTCTCTCTGACTGACTCTCTCTCTCTCTCTCTCAATCTCTCTCTCTCTCTCTATCTCATTGTTTGTTGTTCTTTCTCATGGTTATACTTTGATCTGCATTCAGACTCCGTATTTCCTTCTCTGGATGTGGATGTGGACAGCATTTTCCATCATGAGACTTCCAAAGTTGTCTTATATCCCTGCATTGCTGAGAAAGTTAACTTTATCAAAATTCGTCATTGAACAATGCTGCTGCTACTGTGTACAATGTTCTCCTGACCCTTCTCACTTCACCCACCATATGTTCATATATGTCTTTCCAGTGTTTTCTGAAGTCTGTCTGCTTATCATGTCTTAAGGAAAAATAATATTCCATTACATTCATATCAAACATTTTGTTCGGCCATTCCCCAATTGATGGACATCTCCTCAGCTTCCAGTTCTTAGCCACCATGAAAAGAACTGCTATAAATGTTTTTATACATGTAGGTCCTTGTCCCTTTTTTATTACCTCTTTTGGATGTAGACCTACAAGTGATATTTCTGAGTCAAAGTGTATGCACAGTTTTATTGCCCTTTGGGCATAGTTCCAAACTGATCTCCAGAATAATTGGATCAGTTCACCAACAATGCATTAGTGTTCCAATTATACCACATCTTCTCCAACACTTATCATTTTTTTCTGTTTTGTCATGTTAGCCAATCTTACAGGTATGATATGGTACCTCACAGTTGTTTTGATTTGCATTTCTCTAACCAACAGTGATTTAGATTTTTTCATATGATTATAGATAGCTTTAATTTCTTCATTTGAAAAATACCTATTCATATCCTTCGATCATTTATCAATTGGGGAATGACTTGTATTCTTTTAAATTTCACAAAGTTGTCTATGTATTTTTAAAATGAGGCTTTTATCAGAGACACTGGTTGTAAAAATAGCTTCCCACCTTTCTGCTTCCCTTCTAATCTTGGTTTTTGAATTTTGATATTTTTTGTAGTTGCATAAAGTAAAATTTTGGTATTTTGGTATGGCAGTGAATAAATAAATTAATTTAGATAGAATTTTGATTTTTATTATATGACTTAGCCTATTCTCGAGCAACTGATGTGTTTCCAATTATTTGGATGTGACTATTTGTGTGAAAAGAGTTTTTTAATGGCGGTCATATAGTTCCTGGGTTTGTTATGGCAGGTAGATTTCCAAATATATTATAATACGTACAGTAACGTTAAATGGAGTTTTTCTCTCTATCTCACGCTGTTGGGCTTTGTTAGTAATATATAGAAATGCTGAGGATTCCAAATTCTCTCCTTTCTTCCTTCCCCACCCACCCTCCCTGAGAAGGCAAGCAATTCCATATAGCTTATACAAGTCTCATTAAGCAAAACACTTCCGTAATTGTCATGTTGTGAAAGACTAACTATATTTCTCTCCATCCTATCCTGTCCCCCTTTATTCAATTTTCTCCTTTAACCCTGTCCCTCTTCAAAAGTATTTGATTTTGACTACCTCCTCCCCTACTCTGCCTTCCCTTCTACCAACCTCCCCTCATTCCCTTCTTCCCTATTTTCCTGTAGGATAAGATACCCAATTGGGTGTGTATGTTATTCCTTCCTTAAGCCAAATTTGATGAGAGCAAGGTTCACTCATTCCCTTTTACCTACCCCTCTCCCCTTCCATTAAAACAGTTTTTTCTTGCCACTTTTATGTGAGATAATATACCTCACTCTATCTTTTCCTTTCTCCTTCTCCTAATATATTCCTCTCTCACACGTTAATTTTGTTTTTGTAGTTATCATCCCTTTGTATTCAACTCACCCTGTGCCCTCTGTCTGTATATGCATGTATGTAAGTATATTCCCTTCAACTACTCTAATACTGAGAAAGGTCTCCTCAGTTACAAATATCATCTTTCCATGTAGAAATGTAAATGGTTCAACTTTAGCAAGTCCCTTATGATTTCTCTTTCCCGTTTACCTTTTCATGTTTCTCTAGATTCTTATATTTGAAAGACAAATTTTCTATTCACCTCTGATCTTTTCATCGAGAATGTTCGAAAATCTTCTATTTCATTGAAAATCCATATTTTTCCCTGAAGTATCATACTCAGTTTTGCTGGGTAGGTGATGCTTGGTTTTAATCCTAGCTCCTTTGACCTCCAGGATATCATATTCCAAGCCCTTCAATCCCTTATTATAGAAGCTGCTGGATCTTGTGTTATCCTAATTGTGTTTCCACAATACTTGAATTGTTTCTTTCTGGCTGTTTGCAATATTTTCTCCTTGACCTGGGAACTCTGGAATTTGGCTACAATACTCCTAGGAGTTTTCTTTTTGGATCTTTTTCAAGAGGTGATCAGTGAATCTTTCAATTTTTATTTTACCCTCTGCTTCTAAAATATCAGGGGAATTTTCCTTGATAGTGTCTTGAAAGATAATGTCCTTATATTTGGTGATGGCTTTCAGGTAGTCCAATAATTTTTAAATGATCTCTTCTGGATTGATTCTCCAGGCCAGTATTTTTTACAATGAGATGTTTCACATTGTCTCCCATTTTTTTTTCCATTCTTTTGGTTCTGTTTTACAATTTCTTGATTTCTCCTAAAGTCACTAGCTTCCACTTGCTCCATTCTAATTTTTAGGGCATGATTTTCATGAGTGATCTTTTGGACCTCATTTTTCATTTGGCTAATTCTGTTTTTTAAGGCATTCTTCTCCTCATTGGCCTTTTGTACCTCTTTTGCCATTCGGGTTAGTCTATTTTTTAAGGTATTATTTTCTTCAATAGTTTTGGTGCACTGTCTGTGGGCCTGGAGCTCTGAAACAGCCACTGCTGCTGCTTCTGCTGCTGCCACAGCCACCACCAATCACTGGATTCTTTTGGTGACTATTTTACCCTCCAGAACCTTGGGGCAGTTTTGCTTGATGATTACTTGACAGATTCTGTCCAGGCTCTTTTCATCATGGTTCTCAGGTAGACTGATAATTTTTAAAGTATCTCTCCTAGATATATTTTCCCAGTCAGTTGCTTTTCCAATGAGATATTTTACATTATCTTCTATGTTTTCATTCTTTTGATTTTTTGGACTGATTCTTGATGACTCAGAGTCATTAGTCTCCACTTGCCCAATTCTAATTTTTAATAAATTGTTTACTTCTATTACCTTATGCATCTCCTCCATCTGTTCAATTCTACTTTTTAAATATTTGTTTTCTTCAGTGTTCATTTTCCCCATTTTGTCAATTGTATTTTTATATTTTTTCACCTCCCCTATTTGACTTTTAAAAGGTTTCTTCAGTTCCTCCAAGAAGGCTTTTTGGGTTTGAGACCAGTTCACATTCCCCTTTGAGGTTTTGAATGTGGATATATTGAATATGTTGTCCTCTCCTGAATTTGTATTTTGATCTTCCCTGTCACCAATATATTTCTCTGGGGTCATTGATTTTTTTTTTGATTCTTCTTATTCATATTGTTTGTCTTTTTTCTGGCTTTTAAATTTGATCTCTGCTTCTGGGGTCCAGGGGGGGCGCTGTCCCAGACTTCTTGTTCTGGTTACTGGCTTTCTGTGGGGGAGCCTTAGGTGCTGGCAGTTGGATGTTGTAGTGGTCTGGTATTTTACCTGGTGCTGAGCTGAAGGTGGTGTGTGCCTGGTGTTGGAGCTTGCCTGCTACTCCACCCTTGGGCTCAAGATCTCCCACTGGTCCCCTGAGGTGGGGCTTTCTGCTGACTTGCTGGGACACCTCCCATCCTGTACTGGTCCCCTTCAGCCACAGCAAGAAGGACCTTTCTTGTTAATTCCCCTAGCCTCCAAAGCTAAAAGACTGCTATATCCCATCTTTCTGCTGGTTCCACTATTCCAGGGTTTTTCCTGGGGCAATATTCTCTGGGTATTTCTAGGTCAACAAGGGAGGGTGAGAGCAACTTATTGCTTACCCCACCATCTTGACTCCTGGAAGTCGCAATTACGGTTTATAATTCACTCTGCTCCCTGCTTCTACTTTATGGGAGAGTTCATCCCATTCATGTTCACAGTTATGATTACTATGTCTTGCTCTCTATCCTGTTCCTCCCTTCCCCATTTATACTTTTCTCTTTCCTTTCTTTCTTTCCCTTCTCAAATGTGTTTTCCTTTTGGCCAATGCCTCTCTCAGTCTGCCTTCCATTCTATCAGGCCCCTGACTTTTCTTTCTCTTTTTCCCTTTTACTTCTTATAGGCAAGTTAGATTTCTATATCATAGTGTGTTATTCCCTCTTTGAGCCAAATTTCCCTGTTCCCATAGAAAGAATCTGTGGTTATTGTCCATTTTTGTTTTTTGTTCATGACATTTCTTATTTGCTGGCTTTTAAAATTGAGCTCTCCTGCTGGAGCACAGGGGACACAGTTCCAGGCTTCTTGTGCTGGGGGCCAGGGGTCTGGTCACTGGCTTTGTATGCTGGTTCCTCAGGTGCTAATATCTGAAAACTGTAGGTGTTTGGCAGCTTTTGTGGTGCTGAGCCAGGGTCCTAGTAGTGGTGGCTGGCATGTGCTGAGAGCAGCTGGGTTTTTTCTGCATTTCCAAGGAGCTATGCTGAAGCTCCTGGAGTGGGGGTGGTGGATAGGTCTGGCTTCTGGTATATACCTGCTCACTTGGGCTTTGCTGAAGCAGGGGAAGTTTTGGGTGTTGGAAGACTCCTGTCCACCTGAAATTGTGCTGAAACCCAAGGAAGTTTGGCTGTTGGAGGATGCTTGCTTACCTAGCGCATGTGGTGGTTCTCCAAGCTGGAGTCTGCCAGTTCCCCTGGCTGTGCCAAGGTACTTGGGGTATCCTGGTGTTAGTACTTGCTTGCTCCAGCACCCTGAGTCTCAGGATCTCCTGCTAGTTTTCTGAGGTGGGACTTGCTTCTGACTTGCCAGGATGCCTCCAATCCTGCACTGTTCCCCTTTTTGATTTCCTTTATTTCATCCATGGCTTTAGTGGGAATAGAGATAGAAAATAAATCACTTTATTTTTTTCCAAATATAGTGGGGGTTGGTACAGATATGAAATGTTGTATGCACTTTCAGATGAGGGTACTGCATTAATCATTTTACTTTACTCCTTTACTGTATTACAATATGGGAGACCTCTCACAATGCAGGAGTGATCTGTAGATGTAATGTACAAAAAATGCATTCATAAAACTTATAAAAAGAACAATTCATTAACAAAGATATTTCTGCCTCCTATCCTCACCTTTATTCCATCTTTTACATAACTGCCTGTATAATTTGTTCTACTGAAGTACTCTAATCATGTCATCCAAGTACTACACTGACTCAGAATTTTTTTTAGGTTCCTAACACTTCTTGATCATATGTGCTTACTCAAAAATCCTTTAGGACACACGACTCTACTGAAGAAAGTATAAACTCTTTTGTCAGCATTCATTGACTTTCTATAATCTGTTTCCAACTAACCTTCCTATCTATCCTTACATTTTGATCATTTATCTACCTATACTGTAGGTAAATTCCATAGTTCAATACCACCTAAATCTATCTCAGAGTCATTTTTCATACTATGTGTCATGCCAGGAATGGACTCTTCCTTAGCCCACGCACCCCCTACCCCACTCTCTCCAGTGTTTGTATGGTGTAATCCTTTCACCTTCAACTCCTTAAAGGCTAAAAAGAGACACAGGAAGGCGCTAATTCTCCCATGAAGCTTTCACTATCTCCCTTTTTATGTCAGCTACATGATCACTACCTCCTCAGTTTTTTTTAATACCTCCCTTTGACTCCTCCTTTCATTTATCACATTCCTGTATCAGAGTCATTAATTTATATGTTTAATTTTCTTATATGATTAGAAATTTCTAAATTCCTGGGTTTTTGTGCTTTGCAAATGTTATGGGGAGCAGAATCATATGTGCAAGTCAGTCCATGGATGTAACACTTATAATAGTAATCCTGAAAGCAGGCATAATAAAATTTTGGTAATTCCTTTTACTTCTTTTTATTCAACTAAATTTGACTCTTGCTGGAAAAAAATTGGGGCCTCTACAGTGAAATTTCCTATTTTCTAGAAACAAAATATTTATCCTTTTGTTAACTGATTTATCACATTAGAGTCCAGTTCTGTACTTGCCTCAGCTAAAGACAGAAATAGATGATTTTATTGATTTTTACGAACTGTGAGGAAAATATCACAAGCTATTGTTTTTGATACTCCATGAAGCTTTTCTGACTAATCAGCAGGGTGTAAGGCAGCTCCTGATTTTAACAGAACACTCCATCAAGTTAAAAAGAAGCAGGAAAAAAATCTTTCCTAGAAACAAGGATAATCAGATCCACCCTAAGAATGAGACATCTTTTGCCACAAGCTAACTGTCTCTTGTTATCCTTTCGACAGTCCCTTTATGAGTATATGTTCTTTGTCCTCGTCTGTTAAGCGACAGGTATTGAACACTTTGTTCCTCCTTTCTGGTACAATAGTCATGGCTCAACTCAGTTTTTTAAAGTATCAGCAGCCATAATTTGAACTCCCTATTGTACAGTCTGGTGGTAATAGGTTATTTATAAAAATTGAGTGTGTTCTCAAAGCCTCAAAGAAATGAGACAGACAGGCCAAAAGAAGATCTAATTAACTTGAACTCTCTTATCACTTTGTTTTTTTTGTTAAGTTTCATGTCAATTCTGTCATTTTGTTAATTTCCATAGTAACCAGAGGGAACTCTGTCAGTAATCACCTTAGATGTTTGTGAGTCCTTTACTCCCTATCAATACACACATATATGTGTTTACATATATATATATATATATATATATATACATATACATTTATATTTAAATATAATATATAATAGATTGATAGATAACTCTTTGATTTAATTGTGTGGATACAAACAGTAGAATAGGAATAAACTCTCTTAACTGGAAATGGGGAATATTGGCATTGGTGAATAGAGGTTGAAATTCTGCAAGTGTTCCAAAATAATTTTTTTTAATTTTCTGATTTACATTTTTCCACTTAATAGTATTTTTACTTTCCAATTATACATAAAGATAGTTTTAAATATTTATTTTATAAGATTTTGAGTCCAATTTTTTTTATTCCCTCCATTCCATCTCCCCTCCCCAAGACAGCAAGCAACATGATATAGGTTAGACACGTACAATCATGTTAAACGTGTTTCCACCTTAGTCATGTTGTGGAATAAGAATGATAACAAAAGGGAAATAAAACAGGAGAAGAAAAAAAAAAGAAAAAAGTGAAAGTAATATCATTTGACCTGCATTTAGACTCCATACATTTTTTTTCTCTGAATGTGGATAGTATTTTCCACTGTGAGTCTTTTGAAATTATCTTGGATCATTGTGTTGCTGAGCAGATCTGAATCCATCATAGTTGATCATCATTACACAATGTTACTGTTACCAAGTACAATGTTCTCCTGGTTCTGCTCACTTCACTCAGTATCAGTTCACGTAATTCTTTCCAGGTTTTTCTGAAATTTCCTGCTTATTGTTTCTTATAGCACAATAATATTCCATTACATTCATATACTACAAGTTGTTCAGCCATTCCCCAATTGATGGTCATCCCCTTGATTTTCAATTCTTGGCTACCACAAAAAGACCTCCTTTGCAGATGTGGGTCATTTTGCCTTCTTTAATGTTCCCTTTGGGAGAGAGACCTAGTAGTGCTGTTGCTGGATCAAAAGGTATGCACAGATTTATAGGCCCTTGAGCATAGTTCCAAACTGATCTCCAGAATGGTTGGATCAGTTTACAATTAGATGAAAAATTTGTTTGTGTTCCAACTTTTCCACATCTTCCCCAACATTTATCATTTTCCTTTTCTGTCATATTAGCCAATATGATAGGTATGAAGTGGTATCTCAGAGTTGTTTTGATTTGTATTTTTGTAATAAATAGTGATTCAGAGAATTTTTAATAATGCTATAGATATTTTTAATTTCTTCCTCTGAAAACTGCCTTTTCATATCCTTGGACAATATAGCAATTAGGGAACAACATGCAATCTTATGAATTTGACTTAGTTCTCTATATATTTTAGAAATAAGGAGTAGAGCACCAGCCCTTGAATCAGGAGTATCTGACTTCAAATCTGGTCTCAGACACTTGACACCTGTACTAGCTGTATGACCTGCCCTGCCAAAAAAACAAAAACAACAATAGCAAAATAAAAGAAATGAGGCCTTTATCAGAAATACTAGCTGTAAAAAATTTTCCCAGCTTTCTGCTTTCCTTCTAATCTTGGTTGCATTGGTTTTGTTTGTGCAAAATGGTTTTAGTTTAATGTAATGAAAATTATCCATTTCGCATTTCATAATCTTCTCTATCTCTTTTTTCGTCATAAATTCTTCCATTCTCCAGAGATCTGAGAGTTAAACTATTCCTTGCTCTCCTAATTTGTTTATGGTATCCCCCTTTATGTCTAAATTATGTACCCATTTTAACCTTACCTTGTCATAGATTTTGAGATCATGATTTTTGCATATCTTCTGTCATACTTTTTTTCTAGTTTTCCCAGCAGTTTTTGTCAAGTAGTGAGATCTTAACCCTGAAACTGGAGTCTTTGTATTTATCAAAAAACAGATTACTATAGTTGATGACTACTGTGTCTTGTGTACTTAATGTATTCCTTTGACCCACCACTCTATTTTTTAGAAAGTACCAAATAGAGAATAATTAATATTTCAAATATGTAAAAAAATGATGAACTATCATGCAAATTTATTATAGTAAGCAAAGATCTATGTTCCCAAAAGTAATCATGAAATGATCAATCTTGGGACTATCTTAAAAACTGAGCCCTAGGGCTTAAGGGTTTATAGAAGAACTTCTTTCTTTTTCCTTTGTTTGTTTTGGTGAGGTGGTGGAGCAGGGCATTACATGATCAAATATATTGTGGATACATGATTCACAATTAAAGGGGAATGAAGTAAGCTGATTCTAGCTGGTTGAGAACTATGCATGAAGAAAAGAAAGATACAATTTGAGGAAAAGATACCAGACGGTAAAAAATCTGAGGTGTGGCAATTGAATGAGGGGAGAAAAGGTGCCTTAAGTTTAATGATTAAGAACAGGAACCAGAGATAGAAGACAGAGTGACAATAAAGTGCTAAAGGCAGATGGTATTCATTCTCTGTATTAATGAGCAAAGATCTGGGCAAAGACAGCAGTTCTGATCAAAATCCAAAAGGCATTAACATCAGAAAATACCATGCTATCCCCAAGGTGACAGCAGTTTAGATTAACATGGGGAAAAAAAGGGGGAGAGAAAAAAGAGAGAAGGAAAGGGAGAGCAAAGAATAAGGTAAATAGTAATTTTAAGAAAGGATAAATATTAATAATTGGAATAGAATGTGCTATAAACATATCAAACTGACCTATTTAAAAACAAACATTCAACTCTGAAAAATGGGAAATAGTTAAAATCAAAAGCTGTGATTATCAGTCAGATGGCACCATTAGTTTAAAGCTTAGGCATTTAGTGAAATGGTATATAGTAAAGAAGGCTAAAATTTAATATTTCCCCTATAAACCTCAATCATATTCTCATAAATGCACAAATCACCAGTGGAAAAAGTTATTGCACAATAATCCAAATAATCCAAAAAGTTATCACACAATAATCCAAATGGGGAACATAAGTACAAATGTGGAATGATGTTTCAACAATTCAGCTAGCAGCTTCTGTGGAGGTGTAAGATCCACCAACAACCAGCACCCAGAAAGCAGCCAACACAGGTCCTTTTGATCTGCTTTAGTTAAGGAAAGCAACATTAAGGGGTTAACAATCTTACTTTAATCCAGCATGCAAATAACATCCACTTAGTTCAGGGGAAAAAGCCAGCACCCTGAATTACAGACCAAATACAATTAGTAGTTGTCAACATCTGAGTCTCCAGCTGGGGAGCTCATTACAACAGCTGGCCACTTTTGCTGTGTCAGGTGCAACTCTTCCTGTGACTAAGAGCTCTGAGAGAGAATGCTAACCTCTGAGCTTATATATCCTGATCAGGGCCCTCTGGGCCCTGACCTCACCCAGGCTGGGCATAGAGAAGTTCCCTACCCCTGATATTACATCAGATACAAATCAATGGCTCCCAATTGTCTCAGTGCTGAGAAATACAAAAACATCTCACTTTATCTGCCCCATACAAACAAAGGCCAGAATCATTAAAGGTTAACAGCAAAAAGTCCTACCTTAATTACTCTTACAAATGGTGACTCATGTACCTCTGATGTTGTGTTTCTCACCTCATGAGGCCATTCTCACTGGTTTCTGTAGGACATGATATCTCTATTGACCACAAAATCCCTGCTTACGTATGCAACATTACAAGATTTTGCCTGCTGCAACACCACAGGGGATGTAGCTGTGGAGTTTCTTTAACTCCTGTTTCTGACTCATTTGAAGTTTTGGACTGCATCTTCTTAATGACAGGAACAAACACTGCCATGTTCCCTCACTTTAGAGAGACATTTTTATACTTTTTTTAGAAAAGCAAGCACCTTTACTCTTGACTAGTAAAAAATCCTTCCCAGTCTTCCCCCTTTTTAATTTGATTAGTCTTCTTACATATAGAAGGAAAAGTCCAGCCATATTCTGTAAAATGAAGGTATGATTCCTCTTAGTTAGCTAATTAACTTTCTCAAGTTAAAACTTTTCTTCAGAAAAAATTTCTCATTCAGTGATTGGCTTGAGATTTTCAGGTAGGATTTTCTCTGTTATGGTGAACTGTTCTTAAATTCTTAAGGCAAAACTATAAGCCAAAAAAATTACCATTTACCCAATAATTAACAAATAAATGGCAGTACCATTTCCAGTCTCATCATTCAATTAAAACTGCTCATTCCAAAGTTATTAGTAATCTCTTAATCACCAAATCTAATGGCCTTTTCTCAATCTTCTTCCTTCCTTACCCCTCTCCAGATAATACAGATTGCAAATGCCTTTCTCAAGGTTAGCCACAAAAGAGAGGAGAAATATGAGATATTATGTATTGGAGGAAAGATCAAGTGGGAACATTTTTGAGGATTGGGAAACAAAAGCAAGTGTCTAAACACTAAGGTGGATGCTGTTAGATAGGGAAAGATTGAAAATAAGTGTAGAAAATGGTGTGGAAGAGGACCATTTATGTATATAGAGGGTTTGCCTTGTCAAATTGAAGGGCCATTTCTTCATGTGAGTTGGGATGAGTGAGAATATTATGATAAAAGACACATTGAGTGATGGGAAATGAAGAGGAGGTGGAAAGAGGAAGCTCTCAGAGAATGGCCTTAATTGTTTCAGTGAGATATGAACCAGGTTTGTCATCTGAGAAAGTGTAAAAGGAGTGCCTTAATCTAGTGAGGGCTCAGTTGAAATTATGAAACATAAATCTGTAGTGTCCAGTCAGCAGTTCCACAATTTTTTCTGGCTTAATTCAGCAGCATTTAAGTATGAGTAAAGTTAGTAAAAGATATGAGTCACCCAAGACTGAGGCTTGTCAGGGCATATAGGTTCAGCAATAGGGTCAAGGGTTAAAGAACTGGAGAGGACCGAGTAGTCTTTACATGATTGGTTCACCAAAAGGTCAAGATGGACAAGAGTTAGTGTTTGAGAGTGTAACCAGTGGAGAGGTGATGGACCAAGAAAGAACAGAGATATAGAGGAGTTGGAGGTCATGGTGAAAATGAGGAATAAGTTTTGAGAATGCAAGACAGAGGGAGGGGTAGAAGGATAACAAATTGTTATCAGATGATGGAATTTCTGAACATAGAACTGCAGCATTGTGGGTGAGATTAAGATCTAGGTTCTTATTATCTCTGCATGTAGCTTGGATATATTGATAGTGGATCATAGGACACAAATAATTAGAGAAAGTGGGAGATCAGAGTATCTGAGGGAGTGTCACTATGTATATTAAAATTCTCTAGTATGGGGGCAGGAGTTGGGAAGACAGAAAGTTTTTCAGCCAGAAACTGAAGTCATGGAGGAAAGAAAGTGAATGCACTAGATCTTGATAGACAATAACCATGAGAAATTTGATTGGGTGGTAAATGTGGGGATAATGGTGGTATGAGAAGAGCTTTGAAGTGGCAATGGGGATAAGAAGTATTCTAACTACCCCATCTTGGTGGATTAATGAAAGTGTAAGAAATGTTGGAAATGGTAGCAAGAAAGGATGTGTTATCATGAGGGAACCAATGCTTAGTGAAAGATAGAAGACAGGAGTGAAAAAGGAAAAGATTTAAGATGAAAGTAAGTTTGTTATTTATGGAAGAGAAATTCCAGAGAGTACAGTGGAAAGGTTCGACAAATTTCAAATCACACATTAGGGTAGGAAGTTGGGTTAAGGTGGATGGAAATAAATTAGTAGCAAATTATAAAGGGCTTTGAATAATGACATCCAAATACCAGAATCACTGGTATGGGGAGCATGTAACTAAATGGAAAGGATTTTGATTGTTTGTTGATCACTTACAAATGAGTTCATATAAGTTATTAACATCCTTAGTCATTTGCCATCAGGGTAGAGTCTTCTCAGGGTGTTAGGCAACAAGTTGGGGTAGCTTATGGAATTATTTTTCCCTCTTTTTCTTGCAGTCAGGCCAGTTCTAGCCAGAGTTCTTATGGAGAGACCATGATGGAATGGAACATACCTTCCTTCAGACATTAAGGAAGAGATGAGGCCAGGAGATAGGATGAGGGAGTGCAATCAAATGGCATCTCTTTCAGTCTCCTGCAATCCATAATAGGCCAGATGAGGATACCTCCAGGAAACAGAATGATATACCTCTTCTATTCAGGCAAGAAAAAGCCATGTAAGGATATCTGAGCCTTAAGGAGTGTGTGTGTGTGTGTGTGTGTGTGTGTGTGTGTGTGTGTGTACCCATGGGCATCGCATCCTGTAGGTAGAGGGCACACCTTGGAATAGTAAGTGCTTTCAAACAATTTTTCTATGATCACTTATCAATGATGTTTGAGGGGATATTTTGATTCAGGTATGGGTTGAATTTGATAACCTCTGAAGTTCCTTATACCTATAAGATTCTATGATTGCCTGAAGAATTATAACATTAAGAGTAAAGGCCAGGGGGTAGAGCCAAGATGGCAGAGTGAAAACGGGGACTCGCTTGAGCTCTTCCCCAAATCCCTCCAAACACCTGTAAAAATGAGTTTACACAATTCTAGAGCTACTGAACCCACAAAATGACAGAGTGAAACAAGTCTCTGTTTCAATAATTTGGCTAGCAGCTTCTGTGGGGGTGAAAAAGCAGCACAAGCCCAACAACAAGAATGCTGCCAGCACAGGTTCTTTTGATCTGCTTTATTAAGGAAAGCAATGTTAAGGGGTTACCAATCTTATTTCAATCCAACATACAAATATAATTCACTTAATTCTGGGGAAAAAGCCAGCACCCTTAACTTCAGAGCAAATAAAACAAATTACAAGCATACATTAAAAAAAGACCAAATACAATTCATAGTTACAAGAAACCATCAACATTTGGGTTGATGATACAGGAGGCTCCTACAGCAGCTGCACAGAGTGCCACACCAACACTCCTCCAGGAGTGAGAGCCTATACAGTCTTTGGACATCATCAAACGTCATCTGA
This sequence comes from Trichosurus vulpecula, assembly GCF_011100635.1. Lineage (NCBI taxonomy): Eukaryota > Metazoa > Chordata > Mammalia > Diprotodontia > Phalangeridae > Trichosurus > Trichosurus vulpecula. Next base: position 221,807,065 of record NC_050573.1, on the reverse strand, counting down.
GTGACCAGAACTTAAGCACATACTATTGGCTCTGGTCTCAGCAGCTCCTCTTAGGGCCCCAAGGGCTTCTTGCCCACATCAGCTTAGCACATAGTACATAGGGGTTTGGGCCTGGGTTTTTGCACCTAGTAAGGCTCAATCAAAGACAATTAATTTAGCATTTTAATACAGTGTAAAAGTCCCAACTTAATTAATATTACAGTCTCCAGCACAAGATGGCCTGATTTGTCACTGGGAAGGGTCTAGCACACCATGCCAGGAGTGGAGGACAGCCCAGCATGGGCCACACCAGGACAGAACAGGCCAGACAAACCAGGCGGAGCAGGCCTCAGAGCCATGAATCACAGCTGTGGCAGTTTCCAAACTTCTCAACCCACAAATGCCAAAGACAATGGAGCAAGTCATTGAGAAAACTATTGGACCTGGGAGAGAGAAGGGTGTGGTCCAGCCCCAACCTAGGGGCTGCAGAGGTGACTGCAGCAGCTTCAGCAGCTGCAGCAGCAGGGGCTGCTTCCAGAGCTCCAGGCCCACAGGTGGTGGGGGGAATCAAGTGTGATCAGAGAAGGAGTGCAGCAGACTTTTTTGTGGAGCTGAGGCAGGATTCCTTTGCTTTTCCCTCCTTGGATTTCGGTCACAGTCCTGGTTGGCACTACTTCCAGCAGAAGGAGTGCTGTTGTGGCAGAGCTTGTGATGGCTGTGGAAAAAGAGTCCTCCTGGCACTTACACAGCAGAAAGGAGTGTTTGCACTCACAGACCACAGCATAGGTCAGGAGATGATTATCATACCACCTCAAAATAGAAGTAGCTCTGAAAACAGCTGCACAAAAACCCTGAACCTGGGGACAGAGCACTCTCCACTCTGGAAGCAATCATACCCTCACAAAAAGCTCAAAAGTCAAGTAATTGGCTAGGAAAATGAGCAGAAAGCACAAAAGGACACAGACTATAGAATCTTACTTTGGTGACAAAGAGGATCAAAACATAGAGCTAGAAGAAGTAAACAAAGTCAAAGAGCCTACATCAAAGGCCTCCAAGAAAAATATGAATTGGTCTCAGGTCATGGAAGAGCTCAAAAAAAAATTTGGAAAATCAAGTAAGAGAAGTAGAGGAAAAATTGGAAAGAGAAAGTCAGAGTGATGCAAGAAAATCATAAAAAATGAGTCAACAGCTTGCTAGAGGAAACCCAAAAAAATACTGAAGAAAACAACACCTTAAAAAATAGACTAACCCGAATGGCAAAAGACCTCCAAAAAGTCAATAAGGAGAAGAATGCCTTGAAAGGCAGAATTAGCCAAATGGAAAAGGAGGTCCAAAAGATCCCTGAAGAAAATAATGCTTTAAAAAATAGAATGGAGCAAGTGAAAGATCGTGAGTTTAGGAGAAATCAAGAAATTATAAAACAGAGCCAAAGAAATGAAAAAAATGGAAGACAATGTGAAATATCTCATTATAAAAATGACTGGCCTGGAGAATTGATCCAGGAGAGATCATTTAAAAATTATTGAACTACCTAAAAGCCATCATCAAAAAAAGAGCCTGGACATCATCTTTCAATACATTATCAAAGAAAACTGCCCTGATATTTTAGAAGCAGAGGGTAAAATAGAAATTGAAAGAATCCACTGATTGCCTCTTGAAAAAGATCCTAAAAAGAAAACTCCTAGCAATATTGTAGCCAAATTCCAGAGTTCCCAAATCAAGGAGAAAATATTGCAAACAGCCAGAAACAAATAATTCTAGTATTGTGGAAACACAATTAGGATAACACAAGATCTAGCAGCTTCTTCATTAAGAGACTGAAGGACTTGGAATATGACATTCTGGAGGTCAAAGAAGCTAGGATTAAAACCAAGAATCACCTACCCAGCAAAACTGAGTATGATACTTCAGGGAAAAATATGGATTTTTAATGAAATAGAGGAGTTCTAAACATTCTCGATGAAAAGACCAGAGCTGAATAGAAAATTTGACTTTCAAATACAAGAATCAAGAGAAACATGAAAAGGTGAACAGGAAAGAGAAATCATAAGGGACTTACTAAAGTTGAATCATTTACATTCCTACATGGAAAGATGATATTTGTAATTGAGGAGACCTTTCTCAGTATTAGAATAGTTGAAGGGAATATACATATACATACATATACATATATACATATACATATATATATATGTATATATATATATATATATATATATATATATATATATATATATATATATATATACAAAGTGCACAGGGTGAGTTGAATATGAAGGGATGACATTAACAAAAATAAAATTAAGGGGTGAGGGATAAATATTTTGGGAGAAGGAGAAAGAGAGAGATAGAATGGGATAAATTATCTCACATAAAAGTGGCAAGAAAAAGCTGTTATAATGGAAGAGAAGAGGGTGCAGGTGAAAGGGAATAAATAAACCTTGTTCTCATCGGATTTGGCTTAAGGAGGGAATAACATACACACTCAATTGTGTATCTTACCCTACAGGAAAGTAGGAGGGAAGGGGATAAGTGGGCGGGGATGATAGAAGGGAGGGCAGAGTAGGGGAGGATGTAGTCAAAAGCAAATACTTTTGAGGAGGGACAGGGTCAAAGGAGAAAATTGAATAAAGAGGGACAGGATAGGATGGAGGGAAGTATAGTTAGTCTTTCACAACATAACTATTATGGAACTGTTTTGCATAATGATACATGTATAAGCTATATTGAATTGCTTTCCTTCTGAAGGAGGGTGGGTGGAGAGGGAAGAAGGGAGAGAATTTGGAACTCCAAGTTCTAATTACAAATGTTAAAAATTGTTTTTACGTGCAACTGGGAAATAAGATGTACAGGCAATGGGGTATAGAAATCTATCTTGCCCTACAAGAAAGTAAGGGGAAAGGGAAGAGGGGGAGTGGGGTGATAAAAAGGAGGAAGAAAGACAGGGGAAAGGGGTAATCAGAATACATCCTGGGGTGGGGGGAGGGTAGAGAAGGGGAGAAAATTTGTAACTCAAACTCTTGTGAAAATGAATGTTAAAAACTAAAAAAAAAAGAAAAAAGAAAAAAAGAAAAATTAAAAGAAAAAAGGAGTAAAGGCCCTTCTGGTTAAGACAAAAATAAATATCAGGGACATCTAGAGGGAATCACTTCAATATTTAAACTCATGTCAAGTTATCTGCATAAACTACAAGTTATTTGTTATAAATCATAACTCTTAGATGGGGAAACATAGATGTAACCCAAATCTCAAGCCTGAGACAATGTGCAAGCTTCAAGGTAGGCTTGACTCCTTACTTGGTGAAGAGAATGTTAACTTGCTACTGTGTGCCATGGGAAGAACATAGTCGTTATGAAAGTTTGGCAAAGTAAAACTATTCCTCATCCTTTGAGAGAAACACACACAATTCCAGAATGAATAAAAAGAAAGAAAATTCATTGGTTCATGGAAGACATATAAAGGAACTTAGAGTGTATTGTACCCTTGATTTCCATTTTATTCCCCAAAAACTGCTTAAGGAAATTCTCCTTAGGCAAGATTAAAGTCTTTTTATTGGTTGAACTAAGATATCTCAATCCCAATGGGAGAGCTCATTCACTGTGTGTATGTGTCTGTTATCAACTAATCCATATATTTGATTTCTGTTTGGTATTTTCTTGGATAAATAGGCTTATTTGCTATTTGTTTCCAATGATAGCCTTTTATGTAGTCAGAATTGATGTGGTCATCAAATCTTTGCATGAAAGCTTGAGGTTATGCCTTCCCCCTTTAGGACCAGGGAAGCTGGAAGGTATTTTGTTTGTTTGGTTTGTTTTTGAACTTAAAATTAAAAAAAAACCCTCCAGACAAGAAATATTTAGAAGGAATGTAATTCTATTCTGGTACTATTCTCTTTCAGAAAACAGTGATCCGTATTGTGCCCCTTCTGCTGTTCCCCTCCAAGAAGAAAGACTAGACAACATTCCAATTATATATGCATATGCATATATTTACATATATATGTATACACAGACATATATGTTTATGTGTGTATATATACATATACACATATACATACACATATACATACACTTATACATATACATATATGTGTGTGTGCATACACACACATCCAAACAAGCCAAATTTAGACAAGTCATATGACATACACACAACCTATCTAGGAAATATTCATACCTTATGCAGTGTAAAACCAAGCACAGGGAGACAAAAGGTAAAGAGATTAAAAATGATTTCTTGGAATCTTAAAACTAAACACAGGAAATCCAGGGTGCTCCTTTAATAAGAGGGCATCTGATTATCCCAGGTTTCTTAGGTAATCTATATGCATGTTCTAATGAGATTACATTGGACAGTATTAACCTCTGCATTCTGGATAGAGTGCCTAGGGAGATGATGAACGCTCAGAGACAAGTTGTATTTGTTGTACAGGTATTTGCATCTACCAGCCCCTTTGATCTTGACTACATATGCAAATATCCAATAGAATTAAGCAGTGACTCCTCCTGGTAATTGGTATCTCCAGGGATTTAATTAGAACAGAATATAGGTTCAGCTGCTTGCTGCATTTTCCAGAGGGTTGGTGTCTGTGTAGGATTGTGTTGCAAGCAATGCCAGTAACTCTCAAGGAAATCTAAGTTACAAAGAGAAATTTCATACCCGTTGGCAATATGAGGTAAAATAATTCTGTTCTGTCTTTGCCTACATCAGGATCTCAAAGAGAAAAGCAGCGTACATGTAGATGTAGAACCCATGTCTCTTCTCCCTATCATCTGACCAAAACGTGCAAACAACTGGTACCTTAGGGTACATGCTAAAATGATAGCATCCCTCCATTCTAATGGAACCATATTCCAGAAAAGCATTTGATGGAAATTTCAGAATTATTAGGATTAATACAACTGCTCCATTAAATTTTGGGGAGAATAAAAGTATAGATAGCCAGGAACTAAGTCAAGTTAGCATAGAATCACGTAATTTTTTACCTGGAAGCAACATTAGACATTACACTTCTAAGTACATCCGCTCAATATCTGAGTAAGCTGAACCCCAGAAAATTTTGTTTCACTCCTGAAATGTGGAAGAATGAGGAATAGAATGCAGATATGTTGCCCAGATCATTTCAATACTGAATGATTAAATTTTCCACCTTTTTGCTTTGGAATGTGGGGTGTATATGTAAATGTAGAAGAGTGGGAGAGAAAGAGAGTATGTTAGATGATTTTAAAATCAGCAGTGCATGTATTAACGGTTCTATATTAGGTATATTTCAAGTAAACTAAGTCTGCTTTAAAAAACAATTTAGATATGGCATCGTCTTTTCCTGACTGCACTTAATTCCATTAATGTTAACAGGATTTATGCACAAATCAAGGGCAAAATGTATGGCTTAATCATCAATTAGATTGTTTATTAATGAATTTATTTTGTGTTTATATGTCATTTCTCATGCAAAAATATGAACAAAGTTTAAGAAAATCAGATAAGTTCACATGGCCTCAGTAGGGAAATGCAATCACCTGAGTTTGAAACCAGAACATTTCCACAAACAAGGTAGGAAATACTTTGACGCTAGGAATGTATCATCACTGAGCTAAAACCCACGTTTGTTAAGAAAATTGGAATTTGTTCTTATACTCTTAGTCCAATTGTTATCACTTGGAGGCATCTATTGCAGGCTACTTTGCTCTGGTAAGATGTATAGACAAATAGAAAACTCACTGCAAAAATATATAAATTTATCTTGGACAATAAAAGATGTCTTTAATATTTAAACTGCGAAACAGTCTTTTCTGAGCATCCACTTACTTTTTCTATTACTCTAATTATAATGTTGAAGACCTACAGCAGCTGTAGCCTTTTGAACTTCCCAGAGGAATGAAAATCTAAACAAAAATGGACCAAAATATTCTATTCCAGTTATCTTTTGGGACACAAGCAGACCTTGATGGTTACTGCAGGAGAATAATGTTAAAGACAGATTTTATTTAATATTGTCAAAGCACTGTAAATCATCTTATTTGATCCTCACAGCAATTATCTGATATAGGTGCAATTATCTTCCATTTACAGATGAGGAAATAGTCCTAGAAAGTTAAACGACTTTCTGCAGTTGCATTTGAAGTTGATTCTCCCTGCCTCCAAGTCCAGAATAATGGTTGTGCTTCTATTAGGAGTATGCATATTAAGAATTGTTTAAAGCTTCCAGTCTGTCCCCTGCCCAGGGATATATAGCTAACTGAGTCAAGTACTCTGTTGGTCAGAAGTAAACAAGTAAGTTTCTACATGGAAAACATTTTAAATCTTTTGTTACAAGTTTTGACTAACACTGAAGCAAAAACAAGCCTTGAGTTGTCTGTATCTGTGTACATGGTACAAGAAAAGCAGAGAGCTCTGTAAGGATCTGAATAGATTTGGAAAGTTGCAACAAGCAGTTCCCTTCAACCCAGCCTTCATATCAGTATAAATTTTCAGATTTTATTTTGACTCTATAAACATAGTCTATCATTTCAATAAGGTAAAAAAAATACATTAATGCCTTTGGCATTATGGACCTTGAAGGGAAGACTACCGCCTACTTTCCTTCACTGTTCCTTCATAAATACTGCTTTCTAAAATCTCTGCATGAGAAATCTAATTTCACATTTCCTTTTTTGTTTCTTTGGTTACTTTTCTGGTGGGGATAGAACAACTTTGAATTTGTTATCAGTGCAACTTCTAGACCAAGGAGATCTCAAGGATGAACCAAATAGTAATGTCTTTTTGCTCTGATATTTGCCCTATCCCCTTTCTTCTAACATGACTCTTCGATAGAAAAGATCATCTTCAAGAGGAAAATGTAAAATAAAGCTACTAAATCTGGACACAAACTCCTGGAGCCATGTTACACTTTTATTGAATAGTGATCTTGCAATCCTCTAAATGGGGGTGGGGAACCTGCAGCCTCAAGGCCACATGTGGCCCTCTAGTTCTATGGAGTTTGGATTCAGCCAAAGTGCCTCAGTCAAGTACCTAGAGGGTCACATGTGGCCTCGAGGCTGCAGGTGTCCCCACCACTGAAGTCCAATACCACCAAATAATTTTATAAAAAACCTGCTATCTAGCCATGCTTCCTCAGTTTTATAGCTAGGCAGTTGATGTTTTGGAAGGTGTATTAGGTTTTAACATTTAATTCTAATGCTTTTAGTCTTTTCTATTTGGGCAACTCTCTAGCCTGCCAAGACCTTTGTGGTTTATTACAATCGTCCTGTATATTAGATAGTACTCTCAGCTCTGCGAGATCATCAAACTTGATAAGTCTGTTTTTTGTGGTTTCATTCAAGTCATTGTTAAATAGTACAAGACTCAAAGCAAATCTCTGTAAAACTTTACCAGACACCCCCTTAGAAGTCGACTTTGTGGGGATGGAGCCAAGATGGCGGCTGGAAAGCAGGGACTAGTGTGAGTTCCCCACCGAGTCCCTCCAAAAACCTATAAAAATGGCTCTAAACCAATTCTAGGACAGCAGAACCCACAAAACAGCAGAGGGAAGCAGGGCTCCAGCCCAGGACAGCCTGGATGGTCTCTGTGTGAGGTCTATCCCGCACGGAGCTGGGAGCTGGGAGCAGAGCAGAGCAGAGCCCAGCGTGAGCAGCACAGACCAACCAGACCAGGAGCCGGGTGGAGTGAGCCCTAGCACCCTGAATCAGTTAGCTGCAGCAGTTACCAGACTTCTCAACCCACAAACACCAAAGACAGTGGAGAAGGTTAGTGGGAAAAGCTGCGGGAGTGGAAGGAGTTCGCAGTTTGGCCACAGCCCCAGGGCAGTGGAGGTGGGGCAGCTACAGAAGTTCAGCTTCAGTTGCTTCTGGCCCCAGGCCTACTTGTTGGGAGGAATTAAGTGGCGGATCAGAGCAGGAGTGAAGAGCCTGCTGAAGATCCAAGTCCAGTCCAGGTTGGGGGTTCTTGGGGAAGGAGGAGTGCTGGTGTGGCAGAGCTGGTGCATCCCCCCAGATGAGGAACATAGTTCTCTAAACTCTACAAGCAGTCATACCCCACTGAAAAACTCAAGGGTCAAGTTAGTTGACTGGGAATATGGCCAGGCAGCAAAAATTCACGCAGATTCAGTCTCAGACTTTGGATTTTTTCTTTGGTGACAAAGAAGACCAAAACATACAGACAGAAGAAGTTAACAAAGTCAAAGAGCCTACAACAAAACCTCCAAGAAAAACATGAACTGGCCCCAGCCTATGGAAGAGCTCAAAAAGGATTTGGAAAAGCAAGTTAGAGAAGTAGAGGAAAAATTGGGAAGAGAAATGAGAAGGATGTGAGAAAATCATGAAAAACAAGTCAATGACTTGCTAAAGGATACCCCAAAAATACTGAAAAATATACTGAAGAAAACAACACCTTAAAAAAATAGACCAACTCAAATGGCAAAAGAGCTCCAAAAAACCAATGAGGAGAAGAATACCTTGAAAGGCAGAATTAGCCAAATGGAAAAGGAGGTCCAAAAGACCACTGAAGAAAATACTACCTTAAAAATTAGATTGGAGCAAGTGGAAGCTAGTGACTTTATGAGAAATCAAGATATTCTAAAACAGAGCCAAAGCAATGAAAAATGGAAGACAATGTGAAATATCTCATTGGAAAAACCACTGACCTGGAAAATAGATCCAGGAGGGAGAATTTAAAAATTATTGGACTACCTGAAAGCCATGATTAAAAAAAGAGCCTAGATATCATCTTTCAAGAAATTATCAAGGAGAACTTCCCTGATATTCTAGAGCCACAGGGCAAAATAGAAATTGAAAGAATCCATCGATCACCTCCTCAAATAGATCCCAAAAAGAAATCTCCTAGGAATATTGCTGCCAAATTCCAGAGCTCCCAGATCAAGGAGAAAATACTGCAAGTAGCCAGAAAGCGACAATTTGAGTATTGGGGAAACATAATCGGAATAACCCAAGATCTGGCAGCTTCTACATTAAGAGATCAAAGGGCTTGGAATACGATATTCCGGAGGTCAATGGAGCTAGGATTAAAACCAAGAATCACCTACCCAGCAAAACTGAGTATCATGCTCCAAGGCAAAATATGGATTTTCAATAAAATAGAGGACTTTCAAGCTTTTTCAGTGAAAAGACCAGAGCTGAATAGAAATTTGATTTTCAAACACAAGAATCAAGAGAAGCATGAAAAGGTAATCAAGAAAAAGAAATTGCAAGGAACTTACTAAAGTTGAACTGTTTTGTTGACATTCCTACATGGAAAGATGACGTGTATGATTCATGAGACCTCAGTATTAGGGTAGCTGAAGGGAATATGCATATATATATATGTATATATGTATATATGTGTATATATATATATATATGTGTTTATTATATATAAAAAAGAAGTTGACTTTGTGCGGATGTGTTTGTGTGTTGCCATTTAACAGGCCCATGAGAAAATATCATACTGTCATCTAGACCAAATCCCTCCATTTTCCCTAAAGAATAGAATATGCTATATTGTCAGATGTTTCACTAAATTAAAAAAATATATCAAACTCACTTCTCTCATCTAACAATCTAGGATACCTGTCAAAAGGAAATTAGATTAGTCTGGCATGGTTTGATCTTGAAGAAGCTATGATGATTCTTTATTTCTGTGTTTAAAAATTATCAACAAGAAAAATATTACACTATATAAAGAAAAACAAACATTATGATTGTCTAAAATTTTTTTAACTCTTACATACAGCTTGTTTTTTAGAGGAGTATAAATTATATATGATGTATTTATGTGTGTGTATGTACAATCATATACAAAAGCGTAAAAAAAAAGCTTCCAAGTGTGTCTTCCAAACTTATTTTTTCCTGTGAACTCTTAAAGTGCTGTATGTGTCTACGTGTCTGTGTGTGTGTGTGTGTTTGCTTATTTGTCACTGCGCTGCTAGTACTAGTGGTGTACTAAATGGCAGAGTTTATAATAGATTTGTATAAGGATTTGGAGTCAGAAAGACTTAAATTCACATCTCCTCAAACACTTACTGTGTGATGCTGGGAAATTACATAACCACACTCACATACTCAGTTTCTTCATCATTAAAATAGCATATAATATCACATATATCACAGGTATGTTGTGATAATAAAATGAAGTAACACATATATATCTGTGTATATACATAGACCCATACACTCATACATACACACATCATTCATACACACACACATATGTATATATCTATATCTATATCTATATCTATATCTATATCTATATCTATATCTATATCTATCTATCTCTATATATATATATATATATATATAATTTTACTAAACCTAAATCACTATGTATAAATGCTGGTTAGTACAACAGGAGTATTAACATATGTGTGTATGTAAATACATATGTGTGTATGCCATGTGTCTGAGAATTACATCTTATTCTGCATCTCTTGTCTATCATGTCTCTGTGAAGATGTTTTTAATCACTGTTTCTTTTCTAGATATTCACTAGTAATTTTTAAAAATCATGTCATCAATTTGTCCAATAATTGAAGTCATATTTTATGGAGCATAATTTGAAAACTGCATTCTCTTCCATATTTTGAAACTCTGGAAAATATGCAACCAACTCCAATTCTGATTTTGCATCTGTTTTTTTTTCCATATTCACTCAGCTCAATAAATTGACCAGTTCTTTAAATATTGTAGTACATATAGTTTTCTGGCCAATATTCTTGAAAATATATCAAGGATGCCTACTTTTTTCCATTACTACTGTATCTCTCTATTTATTTTAGGCCTTAATTCCATGTTAGCAGTTTTGTTTTCTTTTTTCAATCTAAGTCAAATCAGCAAGTCAACAAGCATCTCTTAAGACTGTTAAGAACAAATTATGTGCCAGACACTGTGCTAAGCACTGGGAATACAAATACAAATCCAAGCAGAAAGACACAAAGTCCTTGTCTCAGAAACCTTATATAGTAAGGGGGGAAGATGAGATATAAAAGGGGGCTGAAAAGTGGAACTTAGGAAAGAGAAGTTATCTAAATTCAGGCATGGTAGAGAAAGTCCACAGAGTAAGGCATGGAACACATATAGGATGAAGACTTGTTCGGCCTGATAATTTTCTTTAAAAAAGAAGTTCTAGGATGAACCAAACAATCAAAGGAAGGGGTCCCAGGGAAAGAAATTGCTTCCCATGTGAGTGCAGAGGTAGAGTTAACTTCTAGGTTGAGAATTTATGGCAGGATACAGAAAGTCCACAGAGTCAAAAGTGAACCTAGAGAGAAATAAAAATAATCATTATTCATGTCAGAGAAAACAGAAACTAAATTAGAGTTTTGCAGATCTGTCTTTTCACTTATCTATTACCTTCAGTCAATCCATTCTGAATAGAGGTTCAAATCCCTCTTTAGTCTTCTTTTCACCTTTATGCTTTTAAATAACTCAGAATAATTTGCAGTTTACATACTTCCTTACCAAACTAACCTCACCTGAACCTTTGTACTCCCCATTTTTACAGTACTATGATATATGTCTATATTTACTTTCTCAGTATATTTCTATGCATCCCTATCTATTGCCACACCCATTTCATTCTAACCATAATTGATTAACATTGTGTCTTCAAAATTTAATTCTGGAAGACTTTCCATGTCTTTTCGGCTGCTGTTTTTTCTTCAGAAGCTTATTCCATGGAATCCCTTTTGTACATTCTCTGATGCCCTGCTCAAAATCTAGGGTTCATATAAGATTACATGCTCTGATTCTTTTTGTTCTTTTTCTATCAAAAAGACTGGGCACTTCCCTCTAAGGTTCCCACTGCCACCCCAGAAACAAGTTCTTCTTTACTTTTGGGAATCAGGTGCAGAATACTTCTTTAATTGCTTTTTTCAAACTTTAGAGATATGAAATTATCATTATAATCAGAAAAAAAACTTGACTGTTCTGCTTTAGGAAGATAATGAACTCTTATGCATGGCCAAATAATTAAAATGTGGTAAAACAAAAACTTGGATGAAAGTTAGACCATGATCTGATACAGAGACTGTAGGTGTATATATGTGTGTACCTGTATATGTAAACATATATGTAGTAAAGATACATGTACACATATGCACACGTTCATGTATATACTTATATGTGGTCACCTATGTACATGTTGTGTCATATATCCTATATTACTTCATTGTACATAGTGTTATAGTATATGCTTACATAATAATATGATATGATATTAGTATAGTATTATATAATATAACATAGTATAACATGATATAACATATAACATAACATATAACATAACATAACATAATATTAGTCAGCTGAGTAGTGCACGGATAGAATTCAGGCACTGAAGTTAGGAATTTTCTTGCTGAGTTCAAATTTGGCTTCAGATACTTAATAGCTGTATAATCCCGGGCAAGTAATTTAACCTTGTGTGCTCCTCTGTGAGATGAGCTAGAGCAGGGCTTCTTGAACTTTTTCAACTCAAGACCCCTTTTTGCCCAAGAAATACTTATGTGACCCAAGGTATATAGGTATATAAAATAGATATACAAATCAAACATTTATTGATAATAAATCATAAAAAAATTTATTTTAAAATGATTCTTTGGTATGCATATAATTTTCCCATTTATTAAAGATGAAAGCAAATTTGCATAATAATTAGATGGATATGTTTGTACATTTTTACATAAAGAATTAAATATTGGCAGTATATTTGATAATGCAGAAGAGCATGGAGCATCTTCAATGTTTTTTAGAGTTGAACAATATTCTGATTTTACATTCTTTAATGCTGGGAATGCTGCTTTGCATAAATATGAAGTACAAAATGACAGAAGTCTTAGGGTCATTTCAGAAATTGTTGGAAATTCTGCCCTTATTCCAAGACAAAACTCACTTGATTTTTGGGAAACTCAAGTTTTAAACCTGTGTCACTTGAAAACCTGGCAAATTCTTCTTGAACTTTTAATGGCGGAAGACTGATTATTTTTTAATTCAGTATGGTTTATGAAGCCAACTTAGATTTTTTAAAATAAAAATTTGAAGGGAAGTATTTCTGAAACTGTGTCTCCAGGCACTTCAGATGATCAGTTATAACTCTTACAATTAAATCTTTGGGAACATTATTTTCAATAATAAAATCATCTGTTGCCATAAACATTTCTAAAGAACCATTTTCCACCTTACTCTTCCATATGTTAATTTTTTAAGTAAAACTTTCAGTTTTCTCTTTTAACATAAATATGTCATATTTTTTTCCTTGAAGCAACATGTTGAAATCATTGAGTTTTTTTTAAATATCCAACAAATTACATAGTTTTGAAAACCATAAGCCATTATGAAAAAATAACTAAATTGGATTTCTGCTAAGTCAAGAGTATAACAACTTTAGTCCTTCAGTTACAAAAATCTGTTTAAACTTTGCCTTCTTAAGAGTCACCTTACCTATGCATGTAGTAATAAACTTTTGTAATTGGAGTCCATGTCTTTCCAAAGGGTTGAAAACAAACAGCTATTAAAGGCATGGCTTTTATTGAAGTTCATGATTTTGATAGTATCTTGAAGCACAATATCTAACACTTGTGGCATTTTTTTGGTCTATGATTGCCTCCCAATGGATCGTGCAGTGAGAAAAAGTGATATATTCATTGCCACCACCTTTAACTTTTGCTACAAATCCAACATTCTTACGAATCATTGCTCCATCACCATCTGTACAGGCTCCAATGCATTTTTTTCCACTGTAAACCTTCATTTGTGAAAACTCCATTGACTTTAAGATATATGGATGTGTGTATATGTATACACACATACATATGTATATATGTGTGTGTATATATGAATATATTATATATGTGTGTGTGTATGTTTGTCTGTGTATGTATGTGTATGTATATAGGTGTGTCTGTATTGCCCTCTTGTGGGTCTTTCCAAAGGGCAACAAAACAATAATTCCTCAAATATACTTCCTTCATAGACATATGTTACATAAAGTAACAACTGTGCCATGTTAGAAATATCAGTTGTTTCATCTAACTGGATAGCAAACTTTGGGCTGCCCTTAAGACTGGTAATAAGCTGCTGGAATTGGTCATTACTAATTTCAGAAATTCTTTTGGAAACAGTATCATTCAACGAAGGAATTTTATGAAATTCGTCCCCATACTTTTTTTCCCATGAACTATTCTTGATATTTTAATAGCAGCAGGTAACACAAGATCTTCTCCAATAGTATAGGGTTTTTTTTGCAATTAAATAAGAACTTTCATAAGATGCAAATAAATACTTTGGTGACAGTAACAAATTTCTCAAAACATTGTTTTTCTTTATTTGAATATTTTAAAAGTCATTCAAAATATTCTTTTAATTTATTGCTGTACACTGCATGCTTACTATTAAGATGTTATTTGGTTGACTGGTCTCATGTTCATGCAGCCAAAACTTCATTATAAATTAATCAAAGAGATTTTTCCACACCATCATCATTATTAAAAGTAATTGCAAAAATGACTCCACATAGTTTCTTTTTCTTGTCAATTTAGGCATACTACAATCTGGCATCCAAGACTCTGCTGCATTGTTGTTAATATTTTTACTTCTTCTGTCTAAATTTAACCTCTTATCCATTACTGAAAAATATTTTTGTCCTAAATGTAAATAGATATTGCTAATAATTTCTTAAATAAATATTAACTTTATTGTATAAAATTACATTTGTTTGTGCTTAATTTAAAAAATGATATTCACACTTAAATACACAGAAATGATAGTGGAGGAATATTAATTAACGGCTTTTGTCGTGCTACAATGAAATGCTTAAGTTTTTATAAAAGAAGGAGAGAATAGCAATTTTTAAAATCAAACGTTATAATACAATACAATCCAAAAATGTACAAATTCATACTTATTTACTGAGCAATGATGGTAGAAAATATTGAATGTCTTTATTTTCCATGATTAAAATATTGTGTTTCTGCTAGAACAGACAAGAAGTGTATATACAGTAAAAACGCTGCAATTCATAATGTACAATAGTCTTGATTCAGAGCCAAGTTATTTCTGGCAGCCTTTGTTGGTGCTGTGCGGCCTGATAACATGTGCAGTGCAAAGTGTGTGTTCAGAACCAAGTTTACAGTGAAGTTAACTTATTAGTTATATGATCCTGGGCAAGTAACTTAAACTCTACAGTACCAGTTTACTTATCTTCAAAATACAAATAATAATAGCACCTCCTTCTCGACATTGTTATGGGGATCAAATGAGTTAACTGACATAAAGCACACTGCAAAATTTAAAGCACCATATAAATTGTAACCATTATTAATATTGTTTTTAAAATTTATTTATATTTATATATAATATATAATTTATGTATTATTATTCATTAAGGCTCTAAATCTAAGAATCTGTGATACAAATAAGGTCAAATTTGTTTACTTGATTTTGAATAACTGGTTCCTCTTGCAGATTGACTATAATTTGTGCATTGATGAGGGCATTAATTTTATTCCTGGTCCCTTTATATGAAACATTAGCCTGTATGACTAGTGTTTTTTCCTATACTGTAGTTACTGTGTAAACTACGTTTGTGTATATACATACATATATATGTCTGTGCATGAATACACATACATATAATATATTCAGATATACATATATGTGGATATATTTACACCTAAAGAAATATATCTGTAGACTTGGGCATGCATATGTATGTGTGCATATATGCACATACAGGTACCTTTATTCTTCTCCCTTTATTTATTAGTTTAAAATGGCCTTTTAAAAATTATTATGCAAAATTGTATGCAAATATACATGTACAAAACCTAGACATTTGTATCATATTACTAGCTACCATAGAAGCTCCTTACTCTATGAACAATGCAATGTCACAGTCGCAAAAAGGAAACATGAGATGCACAAATCTAGGGACACCTCTATCTCAAATGTTCAAACAGATTATTTGTGCCTGACTGGTGGTAGAGCCTTTTAAGTTCTTATTGGACTGATCAACAATAGTTGAAAACTGTACTTTGACTCCAACATCATGATGTCATTTGGTCCTCTTCAAGTAAAAAGGATGAACAACAACTAACTATGGTCATTTTTACTTTTTAAGAATTGTTGAGATATTACAATCTCATTTTCTAATTTCCGTTATACAACTGTTCGTTTCCTAAATCTGCTTTTGTCTTCTGCAATCCTTGTCTTCAATCATTACAAGTAGTGAAAATATCTATCATTTCTCCAGAAATTTGTTCCCCATGTTATCATAGCCTTTCAAAATACTCTCTGGATTTCTTCTGACACTATGTTTTGTGACCAAGCGCATTTGTGAGTAGTGGCAGAGCTAGGTAGGATTGAATACACACATATGTGTATATATTCCTACATATACACATATGTGTATACGTATGTAATTATAGGAGAATATGAAAGCCTAAATATTTAAAGTTCTTGTAGGCAACACTAAAAGAGTCATAGAATCCAGAAAGAGGGAGACATCCATTATTATGTACTCTTGCTTTCACCACAGATAGACTTTTGTATTACATTCTAGGTTGAGAGAAATACCAAAGGAATGACCATACAAAAGATTGCATCTTTTGAGAGTTGATAGAGGAAGTAAGGTTATTTTTTCCTGTAAAGGATCCAGGAGGAACATGACACCTATATTCAAATATTTGTAAGACTGTTTCCTAAAAGAAGATTTAGATTGGTTTTGCTTGGACTAGATGGCAGAACTAGGAGTATTGTGTGGAAGTTGTAGAGAAGCAGATTAAGGTTCTAAGGCAAAAAAAAAAAATAAAGAATTAAAACTACATAAAAGTAGAATGCATGGCCTTGAGGGGAAGTATGTACAGACTAGACTTACAATTTTAGTGGAATTTGTGGAGAAGAGCCCTAGATAGATTTTATTAGTTGATATTTCAAATTTCTTTTCATTCTGAGATATATTATATGTGTATGGATATCTTTATTGCCCAGGATAAATCATATTTAATTTCCATCTGTGGAAAACAGAAATAAGGATTTGTACTGTTTAATATTTTTTACTCCTTTCCCAGAGGTATATTTATTCATAATATGACACTGTTGTTGCTGCTGTTGCTATTAGTTTTTTCATATTATCATTCAGACTATAGGTGAAATAAATACTAGATTTCTTTATAGCCATCTAGGGCTATGTCCCAGGCACTATGATAAGTGCCAGGGATACCAAAAAAGGCAAAAACCAGTCCTTTCCCTCAAGCAGTACACAATCTAATGGGGGGGGGGCAGATAATCAAATACATTAAAAATGCTACATATTGGATACTAAGAAATATTTAACAGAAGGAAGATACTAGAATTAAGAGGGAAGGCATCTTACAGAAGGTAAGATTTGAGTTGGGACTCGAAGGAAGCTAAAAAAAAAACAGGAGTCAAAGATGAGGAGGGAAAGAATTCTATGAATGGGAGATCACTAGAGAAAATTTCTGGAGCTGACATATACAGAGAGAGTGTCTCCTCCTAGGAGAGCAAGGAGGCCAGTGTCACTGGTCTGATGAGAAAGAGGAAGGGAGTTTTGAGTAAGAAGACTGGAAAGACATAGGGGTGGGGAGACTACATTATGAAAGTTTTCAAATACTAAATAGATAATTTTGTATTTCATCCTAGAGATGATAGGCAGCCACTGGAGGTTATTGAGTGAGTGGTGACATGGTACAACCTATGCTTTAGGAAAATCACTTTGATGGATTAATGGAGAATGGACTGGAATGGAAAGAGACTTGTGACAGGAAGAATCACTTGCAGACTACGGAAGTGGTGCAAATATGAGGTGATGAGAGCCTCATCTATGGTGGTGACAGCATCAGTGAAGAGAAAGGGACATATGCAAAAGATATTAAAAAAAATTAAACTGATATGTCTTGGCAACAGTTTGGATATGGGGAGTGAGACATAGTGAAGAGTCAAGGATAATACTTAGGTTGTGATCCAAGGGGACTGAGAAGATTGGTGTCCTTGTCAGGAATAAAGAAATTTTTGAAAAGGTAAGGGTTTATAGTGAAAGATGAGTTCAGCTTTGGACATGTTGAATTTATGATGTCTTCTGGACATCAAGTTCAAGATGTCTGAGAGGCATTTAAAGGTGCAAGATTGGAGGTCAGAAGAGAGATTAAATAAGATCTTTTTTTGAAATTTAATTATTTCTATTTGTTAATTACCTTTTGTGGTAAATAATGTTTCTGGTATTTCTACAGGTCTTCCTGGTCCACACCAGGCCAGGTGGAAGCCTCCCTCCAACTTCAACCAAGGTAGAGAAGGCCTCTCTCCAAGATACAAGGCAACTTTGAAGCCATCACACTCCCTTTTCATAAAAGAGATGTCTGAGGACCCAAGAGGCTGGACAGGAGAGCCAATACTTGAGCAGGGAAGACAGAAGGCCCAGTAGACCCAGCAGAGACATTAGAAGGGATACTTTAATGAGGGAGACAGTGTTTGGGTTGAGTTGGGGCAGGAAGAAGTAGAAAACCAAGATGATTCTAATAGACCCACAGGACAGGTGAGACCTTGGACAAGGGGACACACAGACAGGCAGAAAGATAGATAAACAGACACACACACACACACACACACACACACACACACACACACTTGATGCAGGATCCAGGGGCATCAGTCTCAGCCCCAGCCCAACAAGTGCAAGAATTTCAGGGAGTAACCAGGAATCCAGAGAAGAACCATGAATCTAGAGGACATTTCAGACCTTCTCATCATGAAGCATTGGTGGGCAAAGAAGGGGATGAAGCCCCGGAGATCTTCCATCAACCCCCCCTCCCCAGTCCAGAGCAACTGGAGGTTAGGACAAGATAGATATGAGAATCATTAACATAGAGATGATAAGTAAATCCGTATGAAGTGATGACATCACAAGTAAAGTAGTATAGAGGGAAAAGAAGAAACAGGCTAGAGCCCTGGGGAAACCTATGGTGAGTGGATGTGACCAGATGAGATTCAACAAAGGAGATCGAAAAAAAAGCAATCTGATACATAGGAGAAGCAGGAGACAGTGATATCACAAAAAAACTACATAAAAAAATGCCAAGGAGAATATAACGGTAAGTGGTGTCAAAGGCTGCAGAGAGGTCAAGGAGAATGAGGATTGAGGAGGAGGGGAAAGGTCATTGTATTAGGCAACTAGAGATTATTGGTATCTTTAGAGAAACCAGTTTCAATGGAATGATGAGTTTGGAAGCTGGATTGAAAGAAATTAAGAGGTGAATGATAGGAAAGAAAGTGAAACTATCTGTCATATAGACAAGTTTATTTTTTTCTGTTTTTTTTATTCTATTTTATTATTTATTTAATATTTTATTTTTCAGCATTGATTTCCACAAGATTTTTTTTCCCCATTTCTAACCCCCCCCCCCACTCCAAGATGGCATCTATTCTGATTGCCCTATTCCCCAGTCAGGCCTCCCTTCTGTCACCCCACCCCCCATCCTGTTTTCCCTTACTTTCTTGTAGGGCAAGATAGATTTCTATACCCCATTGCCTATATATCTTATTTCCCAGTCGCATGCAAAAACAACTTTTTTCTGAACATCTGCTTTTAAAACTTTGAGTTCCAAATTCTCACCCCCATTCTGTCCCCACCCACTCTCCCTAAGAAGGTATATCATTAAGGCAGAATTCATGACTTCAGAGATAACCATGAGTATGCCTGAATGGTCCAGAAATGCAGGATATAAGGAACTCTCTAAGTAGAAGGCAGAGGAGTTAAAGCATTTATTGAAACTCAAAAGTAGCAGACCCACAGACTACTGTCCCCAATTCGACATCCTGGCAAAGAACCTTCCAAACCAGTATGCCCATCTCACAATAGTGACCAGGAGGCCACAGAAAAACATTATGGCAGCAAGCCAAGCCATACTGGTGCTTTCTCCCCCAATGCCAGGGCCCTCCAATAAGAAGACCACCCACTGGCCTCAAGCCCCTGCTCAGCACTCTCCAGTCTCCATGAGGGTCAGTCCTGCCTTTTGTAGCACCTGCCACTGTTGCCACCACTTCTGCCACTTCGCCCTCAATCTCCAAGCTGTGTTCCAGCTAGCTGACTGCTTCCTCTCTCCTTCAGCTCTTAACTGCTCTCACCAACTGCCTCACCAACTACCTCTTAGCTCTACTCCAACCATTCAGCAAGCTCCTCCCACCACAGGCTTCATGTCATCAGGTGGACAAGAACTCAGGCACCTATCATTGGCTCCAGTCCTAGCCACTCCCCCCAGGACCCTGAGAGCCCTGACCCGAAAGCCCAGTGAATGGGCAGGAAAGATCTTCCCATTCACTGATTGCCTTTACAGAAGGCACACAATTCTACAGAGGTCACATGTGTATCATTATGCAAAGCCCTTCCACCATACTCATGTTGTGAAAGACTAACTATATTTCCCTCCCTCCTATCCTGTCTCTCTTTATTCAGTTTTGTCCCCTGACTCTGTCCCTTTTCAAAAGTGTTTGCTGTTGTTTACATCCTCCACAATCTGCCCTCCCTTCTATCATCCACCCTTTTTATCCTCTTCCCCCCTATTTCTCTGTGGGGTAAGATACACAATTGAGTGTGTATGTTATTCCCTCCTCAAGTCAAATATGATGAGAGCAAGATTCACTCATTCCCCCTCACCTGCCCCCTCTTCCCTTCCTATGAACTGCATTTTCTTGCCACTTTTATGTGAGATACTTTACCCCATTCTATCTCTCCCTTTCTCCCTCTCTCAATATATTCCTCTCTCATCCCTTAATTTGATTTTATTTTTTAGATGTCATCCCTTCATATTCAACTCACCCTGCACCCTCTGTCTATATATATTCCCTTCAGCTACCCTAATACTGAAGTCTCATGAATTACACACATCATCTTTCCATGTAGGAATGTAAACAAAACAGTTCAACTTTAGTAAGTCCCTTATGATTTCTCTTTCTTGTTTACCTTTTCATGTTTCTCTTGATTCTTGTATCTGAAAGTCAAATTTTCTATTCAGCTCTGGTCTTTTCACTGAGAAAGCTTGAAAGTCCTCTATTTTATTGAAAATCCATATTTTGCCTTGGAGAATTATACTCAGTTTTGCTGGGTAGATGATTCTTGGCTTTAATCCTAGCACCATTGACCTACATAATATCATATTCCAAGTCCTTTGACCCCTTAATGTAGAAGCTGCTAGATCTTGTATTATCCTGACTGTGTTTCCACATTACTCAAATTGTTTCTTTCTGGCTGCTTGCAGTATTTTCTCCTTGACTCTGGAATTCCAGAGTCAAGATTTGGAGACAATATTCTAAGGAGTTTTTTGGGGGGATCATTTTCAGGAGGCATTCAGTGGATTCCTTCAATTTCTGTTTTACCCTCTGGCTCTAGAATATAAGGGCAATTTTCCTTGATAATTTCTTGAAAGATGATATCTAGGCTCTTTTTTTGATCATGGCTTTCAGGTAGTCCAATAATTTTTTAAATTATCTCTCCTGGATCTATTTTCCAGGTCAGTGGTTTTTCCAATGATATATTTCACATTGTCTTCCATTTTTTCATTCCTTTTGTTCTGTTTTATAATATCCTGATTTCTCATAAATTCACTAGCTTCCACTTGCTCCAGTCTAATTTTTAAGGTAGTATTTTCTTCAGTGGTCTTTTGGACCTCCTTTTCCATTTGGCTAATTCTGCCTTTCAAGGCATTCTTCTCCTCACTGGCTTTTTGAAGCTTTTTTGCCATTTGATTTATTCTATTTTTAAGGTGTTATTTTCTTCAGTATTTTTGGGGTCTCCTTCAGCAAGTCATTGACTTGTTTTTCATGGTTTTCTTGTGCCAATCTCATTTCTCTTCCCAATTTTTTCTCTACTTCTCTTACTTGCTTTTCCAAATCCTTTTTGAGCTCTTCCATGGCCTGAGAGCAATTCATGTTTTTCTTGGAGGCTTTTGATGTAGGCTCTTTGACTTTGTTGGCTTCTTCTGTCTATACGTTTTGGTCTTCTTTGCCACCAAAAAAAGATTCCTAAGTCTGAGTCTGAATCTGAGACCCTTTTCACCTTTTTCAAGAGAAACATGAAAAGGTAATATTCCCAGCCAAGTACTTGACCCTTGAGTTTTTCGTAGGGGTATGACTGCTTGTAGAGTAGAGAATACTTTGTTCCAAGCTTGAGGGGCTATGCTGCTGTTTTCAGAGCTACTTCTACAGAGAAACTCTGCCACACCAGGGCTCCTTCTCCCCCAAGAACCTCCAACCAGGATTGTGGCCCAGATCCAGGTAGGGCAAAGCAGGCTTTACACTCCTGCTCTAATCTGCTGCTTAATTCCTCCCACCAGGTGAGCCTGCGGCTGAAAATCAACTGCAGCTGTAGCTCTGGAAACAGCCTCAGAGCTGCACCACCTCTGCCACCTCTGGGGTGGTGGCCAACCATGAACTCCTTTCACTCTGTCCATGAAGATTTTCCCACTATCCTTCTCTTTTGTTTTTGGCGTTATGGGTTGAAAAGTCTGGTAACTGCCACAGCTCACTGATTCAGGGCCCTAGGTCCTGTTCTACTAAACTCCCTGTCTGGTTGGTCCTGGAGTGGCCCACACTGGGCTGTGCTCTACTGTGTTCTGCTCCCAGCTCCATGTGATAGACCCTTCCCAGCAACCATCCAGGCTGTCCTGGGTTAGAGCCCTGCTTCCCTTTGCTATTTCGTGGGTTCTGCAGCTCTAGAATTTGTTCAGAGCCATTTTTATAGGTGTTTGGAGGGACCTGGGGGGGAGCTTAAGCAAGGCCCTGCTTTCTAGCCACCATCTTGGGTCTGCCTCCCAAAAACCTTATTTTTAAAAAATTTTCTATGTTAGTCATATTGATAAAGAAGAATTAGAACAAAAGGGAAAAACCATGAGAAAGAAAAAAGAGAGAGAGAGAAAATTGTATGTTTTGATCTGCATCTAGACTCCATAGTTCTTTGTCTGGATATGGATATTATTTTCTATCATGAGTCTTCCGGACTTGTATAGGCAACCTTCTTAAGGAGTATAGCCGCAAAGGTTCGAATAAATAAAGGATGATTACTACCAGACATGGAAAGACATAGATTCTCTGATCCCTAGAGAGATTGAACTGGAACAAATGTCAAGGCCAGGCCTGACTACAGTTTATATATTTGATTTTTTTAAAAAAGATCTAATCATCCTGTACTATTCTAAATATAAACTTTACATCTCATGAAGTTTTTATTGCACAGATTTGATGGAAATGTGATCGCTCAACCTTCTTCATAGCTCTTCATTGACTATCGGGTCATTAAAAGTACAAGTTTTCACTTGTGCTTCTCATTTCAGGTACTTCACATTACAAATGCAACATATTTCTAAGAATGCCAAATGTTGGTGTCAGGTGTCATAAATGAAATATTCAACAGAAAATGAAGTGGTAAAGAAGAAAAATTTCCTCCACAACACTCAATAACCTAAAGATATAATCTCTTTTTTGTAATCTTTCAAATCATTGGTAGGGAAGTAGAGGACAATAAGAAGCAAAATATTTAACCTGATATAGTTCCTTGTTAGTTTTTCTACTCACTTATAAAAGGCACACTTGGATAAACCCTGCAGGGATGAAAGTCACAGGTTTTACTGTAATAATTGTTCATAATCATTGAACAAGAATGATTATTATCCTGCAGGCCTATAGTAGGCCTGAAGAGTAATCTTGAAAATATTTTTTGTTATTCATTCGTTTCAGTCATATACAATTCTTTGTGAGCCCATTTGGAATTTTTCTAGCAAACATAGTAGAGTTGTGTTCCATTTTTATCTCCAACT
Organism: Trichosurus vulpecula; assembly: GCF_011100635.1. Taxonomy (NCBI): domain Eukaryota; kingdom Metazoa; phylum Chordata; class Mammalia; order Diprotodontia; family Phalangeridae; genus Trichosurus; species Trichosurus vulpecula. The sequence goes on along the minus strand of NC_050573.1, from coordinate 221,783,277 downwards.
CATTTTATAGATGAGAAAACTGAGGTAAGACTGGATTAAGTGACTTGCCCAGAGTGGCACAGCTAGTGTTTGAGGCCAGATTTTAACTCAAGTATTCCTTATGTTAGGCGCTGCACTTTATCCACTGTGTCACCTATACTAGAAGACAAATTGCAGGTAATGGTCTGAGCTTTTATAGAAAAATCACATTACAAATGCAACATATTTCTAAGAATGCCAAATGTTGGTGTCAGGTGTCATAAATGAAATATTCAACAGAAAATGAAGTGGTAAAGAAGAAAAATTTCCTCCACAACACTCAATAACCTAAAGATATAATCTCTTTTTTGTAATCTTTCAAATCATTGGTAGGGAAGTAGAGGACAATAAGTAATGAATATACCAACAACAAGATAAAGATCTGCCACAATTTTTCAGCAGTCTTTCCTTAATAAATCTTGCTTTCATGTTAACAGAAAAAGATGGGGATGAGGGAGAGGGAAAGGGAGAAGGAGAAGGAAAATGAAAAGGAAAGGGACATGGACAGAGAAAGAGAAAGGGAGAGGGAGAGAGAGAGGAGCATGTTTCTGTGTAGTTATATATCACTTCCCCAAAGTCTTATTGCTGTTCTAAGCTTTAATGAAGTCGGAAGTATAAATGCTCTCGATATGGAAAGAACAATTTAAAGGTTATTTATGTACATTTAATTATATTGATCAATTTCTTAATAAAATTCAATATAATCACCCCCTTGTGCTATAAATCACTCTAGTAGATTTTTTTTTAATTTTCTAGAAAACTTTCATCAGTTGCTGCTCAGGGACTAAAAAAAAGACTTGCATTTGGAATCCTAGCCTTAAGATCATCCAAAGAATGAGGACAGTTTTATATGGCCCCACAAGAAGAAATCTAATGAATGTACGTCAGGTGACCAAGGTAATCAAGGAGCAGAAACTCTTCTAACCAATCCACTGGCATGAGAAAGTGACATCCCTTTGTCATATGCATATTGCTGGCATATCTTTCCTGTAAAAATTAAAATATAAAATGCATTATTCAAAATTTATAAAATTAAATAGGTGTAAGTGAAATTAAAATTTTCATAAATTTGTAGCATTTATAGTTCTGAAATTATGTGAAGTTAAAACTGGACAAAGGCACTTTGGGGACAACATAGATAAAATATAGATGTGTTCATATATGTATGTTTGTATACATATTACATATATATGCAACATACATGTGCATGCCTGCATCCATACATATACACATACATGTCTCTTCTCTTAATTTTCATTACTGTTATGTACTGACCTCTTAATAAATACTTAGTTAACCTTTCCTCATGACTTTGGCACCTGGCTCATTGTTTTCTTCTCTACATTGTTCCCCACCATTATCATCAGAGAGTTCTATATTTTTATACAACCCTAAACTTATAGTTCTTCATTTACTGAATTTCTATTATGTTTTTTTTTTTGCAATGGCTGGTCCAAATCTCTTTTCTCTCTAAGACCCCAATTTTATCCTCTCAGAAGATGACTTAAGCTTAAAATATTGAGGCTATCACTCAATTACCTTCCTTTACTCATTTAAAGCCCTCAATTTCTTCATCCTAAACTCCCGCTTTCCACTGTATGAGAGTCACGGAATCCAATGATTAAAAAGGATCCCCCAAATAATTGATCACAATGTACAGTTGAACAGGAATCTCCACTACAAAATATTCCAATTGAGAGTTTCTAATAAGAGGGAACTCACTACCTCCTGAGGCAGCCTGTTACACTTTTGGAAAGCTCTAATTTTAAAGTGAGAATTTTGTTACTTAAACCAAAACTTGCTCTGCAACTTTCACCCATTACTAAAAGTTCTGCATTCTGAGGTCAAGCAAAAGAAAGAAAGAAAGAAAGAAAGGCAGGAAGGAAGGAAGAAGAAAAAAACAACCAGAATATTTCTTATACATCTTAGCCATTCAGATATTTGAATAATTATGTTATATTTTTCCTTCTTAATCTTAGACTTCAAGAGTTATTAAACTGGGGTCTATTAGCATTATTTTATTTTGGGCTTAGCAGCAAATATGGACAATTAGAGGCAGCAACTCATCTGAACTCTATCAACATTCTCTTCAAAGCAACTTTAAAATAACTCCACAAATGAAATTTCAGAGTGGCAGAGCCAACAAAAGGTCAGGGTGAGATTTTTTTTAGCCTAGGACAATGTTCAAGGTTGGCAGGAGAGCTTTGTGACACCAGGTTAGGTACAGACGTGGTAGAAACACCCGTTGTGGGCCCTAGAGGCAGTCATAATAGCAGCAGCAATATTAATTTTGGGAGCTTTAAGCTAAGCGATTATAAGAGGGTCAGACAACTGTTCAAAAAGAGATTACATGGGACCCCTGTGCTTTGAATAGATATCAGGGGCTATTTGGCAATTCTATTGTCCGTAAGCAGTTCTGAGTCACTGTTCTATGGCAGGAAGGAGAGTTGGTGGTCAGTCACAAGCGGGCAGGGGCCCTGGTCACAGTTCCAAGGTGAAGAGGAGTGCTAATGATTTTGGCTGCAGGAGCTGGTCCCAGTTCTAGGCTCAAAAGGAGTGTTAGAGCTTATGGCTGCAATGGAACAGGGGCCCTTACTGGGCAAAGACCAGAGCACAGACCAGGAGAGCAGTAACCACACCACTCCCTGGCTGACACCACCTTGGAAGCACTAAAAACTATTTCTGAAAGCAGAAGAAAAAAAGGTGAAGTTTGGGACAGTCCCTCCCCACTTCCAGTTAAGTGTAACCCAAGTTTGACATAAAGTTCAAAGTCAAGATATGGGCCGGGAAAATGAGCAAACAGCAACAATAAAAAGTTGACCATGAAAAGCTATTACAGTAGCAGAGAAGACCAAGATATAAACTCAGAAGAGTACAATGTGAAAATGGCTACCACCCCCCCAAAAAGCCTCAAAGTAAAGCTCATTGAAAGCAAGGCCAACAAGAATTCCTGGAAAACCTAAAGAGATGAGTGGTGGAGGAAAAACTGGAGAAAGAAATGAGAATGATTCAAGAAAATTATGAAAAGAGAATTAATAGCTGGCAAAAGAGGCACAAAAATATTGAAGAAAATGATGCCTTCAAAATAAAAATTTGGCCAAAGGGAAAAATGAAAGAAGTCCTTAAAAAGCAGAATTTGTTAAATGGATTAATAGGTATAAAATCTCATTGAAAAAAATAATTTCTAAAAAATAAATAAATGGATAAATGGAAGCTAATGATCCCATGAAACAACATGAAATAATAAAACAATTTCAAACAGATGAAAGATTAGAAGAAAATGTAAAGTATCACATCAGAAAAAGCAATCTAATTTGAAAATAGATGAGGGAGAGAGAATATAAAAATTATTGAAGTACCTAAATGCTGTGATCAAAAAAAAGAGCCTAGGCAACATATTTCAAAAAAAATTATTAAGAGGAACTGCCCCTTATACAGTGGAGGTAACAATGAGGCAGAGTGGAGGACAAGGCTTGGACCTCACTCACTCACATCATAAATCATTCAAAAAGAGAATAATACACACACATATTCACTCAACTGTGTATAGAAATACAACTTACCAATGAATTAATAGGAGGGGAAAGAGATAAGAGAAGGAAGGGAAGATGTTAAAAGAGAGAGAAGATTAAAGGAGGCAATCATGACAAGGAAAACCAAATTTTGAGGAGGAACAAGATAAAGGAGAGAGAAGAAACAGTAGAAAATTAGATGGAGGGAAATACATAGTAATCATAACTGTGAGTATAAATAGGATGAGCTTACCCATAAAATGGAAGTAGATAACAGAGAGGATTAAAAACCAGAATAGAATAATATTTTGTTTATTAGAGACACCTTTGAAACAGAAATACACACAGAGTCAAAATAAAGGGATGGCACAGAAACTAATATGCTTCTGCTGAAGTAAAAAAGGAAGGGGTAGCAATCATGATCTCAGACAAAGAAAAAACAAAATTAGACTGATTAAAAGAGATAATCAGGAAACTAGGTTTTGCCAAAAGATACTATAGACGATAAAGTAATAGCAAAATAAATTTATAGCAAGTTTTTCTTATATCATTTATCCTGAGTATAGAATAGAACCAAATTTATAAAAATAAGAGCATTCACCAATTAATAAATGGTCAAAGGGTATAAACAGGCAGTTTTCAGAAGAAAATACCAAAGCTCTCTATAGTCATATAAAAAATTCCTAATCACTACAGACTAAAGAAATGCAAATTAAAACATCTCTGAGGTACCACCTCACTCCTATCAGAAATAACAAATGCTGGAGAAGGGAGGAAATCAGGTACACTAATGAACTATTGGTGGAGTAGTGAAGTGATTCAACCATTCTAGAGAACAACTTGGAATTATGTCCAAAGGGTTATAAAACTGTGCATACCTTTTGACGCAGTAATACCACTGCTAGCTCTGTATGCCAAAGAGATGGAAGAAAAAAGAAAAGGATATATATATATATATATATATATATATATATATATATATATATATATATATATACATACACACACACACACATACATATATGTGTGTGTCTGTGTGTATGTATATATATGTGTGTGTGTGTTTATGTATGTATACACATACATACATATATACTATATACATATACATATATACACAAAATACTTATAGCATTTCTTTTTGCAATGGCAAAATTTGGAAATTGAGGAGATGCTCATCAAGTGGAGAATGGCTGAACAAGTTCTGGCATATGATTATGATTGAGGAATATTGCACAATAAGGAATGATGAAGGGTGTAGTTCAGTGAAAAAAAAACTTGGGAAGACCTATATGAACTGATGCAAAATGAAGTGAGAAGAACTGGGAGATCATTGTGTACTGCAACACCAATGTCATAATGATGATCAACTGTGAAAAACTTGTCTATTCTGATCAATACATAGTCCAAGAGTCCCAAAGCACTCATGTTATCCACCTCCACAGAGAGAAATAATGAACTTTGAGTGAAAATTGAAGTATAATTTTCTCTCTTCTTTTGCTTTAAAAATGATTAATATCAAAATAAGTTTTGCATTATTTCACATGTATAATTGATATTATATTGCCTCCCTTCTCAGTGGGTGGGGAAGAGGTTGGGAGAAGGGGGGGGATTTGGCACTCAAAATTTAGAAGGAAAAGAATGTTAAAAATAAATAGTTTTTTTTAAAAGAACCTGAAAATATTGAGAGGACGTAAGATTTATAGAATTTAAAATAGGTTTTTTGTGCTTGGCTAGCCTGGAAGTTGGCTGATCTAGCCCATTTTGTGGCTCTCCCTTTAATTGTTATAATAGTCTGGATTGAGCCGTACATCGTGAAAATAATACCAATCTTCTTTCCCTTGTTTGCAAAGGTAGAAGGCTATGGGCATGGAACATTACATATAATTTGAAATTCACTGGTTAGTTTTGCTGATTTCTTTTTTTTTTCATCCTTCTTCTTTATTAAAAAGCATAACTTGCTGGGTGGGGTACAGGGGAAGGATATATTTGAAAATGAAAGTGATATAAAAAATATCAATAGCAATTTTTAAAAGAAAACTTTTTTCTTTTTTCTAAGACTTTTATAACTATCATTTCAATACAATTGGCTTCCTTTGTAATCCTATGTGTTTTACTTTATGTATTTCAAACCATTGTTTGAGAAGGGATGACCTAAGGAATGTAGGCAAGCAAAAACATTAAGAACCCTTGCTGTAGATCCTAAATGGCCTCCTTCCTTTTTGCATTATTAACTTCACTCCTCTAAACACATTATATCTTATCCTTGAAGACAGTTAGGTAGTGCAATGAATAAAAATGTTCAATTTAGAATCAGGAATATCTCAGGTCATATTCCACATCAGACACTTACTAGCTTGTGATATCTGGGCATATCATCCTTTTAGCCTCAGTTTCCTTATCTGTTAAATCAGGATAAAGATAGCATCTATATCACATGGTTGTAAGCACCAAAAGAAATAATAAGCATTTTGCAAACCTTAAAGCACTATAAATCCTAGATACTATTATGATTGAACATTTTCTTTCTAAAATGTGCTGCCTAGAACCTGAAAACAGCATCCAGATGTGATCTGATGAGGCTAGAGAATGGTGGAACACTTACATCCCTTTCACTGGACATTGTAATTACATTAAATCAGCCTACTCTCTTCAAGCCACTGTGATAGGCAATGAAAACTTGAAACACCCTATTGGAGGTGGGGGAGTGGGAGGAGATTGTGACTTCTCTAAGGTCATATTTAATGTGCCTTGAACTATGGGCTACAATCCAGGCCTGCTCCTAACTCAAGGTTGGTGATCTTTTGACTCTACTGTACTATACCTCAAAAATGCAGGGAGGTAAACCTGTTTTGTGCCCTATTTTCTTTCTATCCCTTTCTTAGCTCTATGAGAACTTACTTATACATTTTAGCTGTGCTTTTCAGATATGTATGAAGAACAGAAAGTTTGACTGGTGGAAGCTGACAGATGCTGTGCAAAATGCAGATGTCTGGGCAGCAATTTGGGTGGCTATTTGGGACATATTGATAAAATGTTCTATGCTCTGGTCTTGGCCCTGCCTGTTAGCTAAGAGCTGGAGCAGGTGGAATAAGACAGGCTAATTGACACTACAACCTATTGTCTGAGTATGGGCCATGCATTTTTCTTTAACCTTTTTTCCCCTTTTTCTTTATTTTGATACCATTTGCATTTGCTTTTCAAAAGACATCTTACAGGTGGTATTCACAGCCAGAGTCAGGTTCATTTTGGCAGTTCCCAAAAATCAGTGGGAACAGGAGCTTAGTAGAGTGCTCCCATCTGTCAGCAGTGGCTAATGGGCCATAGGACCTGGCCAGAAGTACTCAAGGTCTGTGTTGCTTGGAACCTGAAGAATCTGTTTTTAGGGGATATTTTTACATTGGATGATAATTGAAAACTGTAAATTTCAAGCCCAGAGAAGACTGCTATGGATTAAAAAATAGAATTATTACATGTATATTTTGAAATCAAATAAAGTAACAACTCTATCAGCATATGATTATATCAGATATAGTAGTGCACTACACTTTGTGAAATAATATTCTTTTTAATATAATTATTTTTAAAACATTACTGGTAAAGTAATAGTTCATTTTGAAAAGCAGAGAAAACCTTACAAAATAATAGTGAAAAAGTATATCTCTCCCTCCATCAAAATATAAAGCAACACAAAATGTTACAAAACCAACAATGACCAGATGATAAAAATTGAAATAACCTATCATAGGACCATTTTAATGGAAAAAAAACCTGAAGACCAGTTCACCAGTCTCTCGTAGCATTCCGTGGCTACCTATCTTTCCTGAAACTTGTGGTTGCTCTGAATAGGTATGATCCTGGATTCCTACTGGTAGCTGTGGGTATAGGCACAAACTTTTGGAGGTAAGCTAGTGGCAATATCCAAAGGGATATCCTCATCCTAAGACAGATAAACACCCAATCTCTCCTGGAGGTACTGATGTTGGGTGTTCCCTCATTACACATATACATGTGCATTCACATGCACACACAGACACACACATGGATATGCACATACACACACAAAGTCATAGACACATCTTATTATCATACTTTTTAATCCCACAATTTTGGAGTTAATTTTAGGCCATGTTCCAGAGTAGACTCTAGCTCTGAGGATATGTTGAAACTTGTGAATAAGAATTACCCAGAAGCTTAACATCAAGGAAGGAAAAGCAAATGTGGAGGAATGTGGAGCCCAGTCAAGCCAGGTCAAGTGAACAACTATGGTTGACAGACTCTGTGACAAGTATCTGAGAGACAAAGAAGGTAAAAAAAAAGCAGTCCCTATTCTCAATGTGCTCAGTCTAATTGGGGAAACTAAGATTGGGGAGAATAGAAGAACAGAGACTAGCAGAAATGAAGGTATAGAAAGAAAGACAACCAAGAGAGGACTGAGAGAATGTTATAGGAGAGATCTTATTATAAAGGCTTTCCAGAGTTCTACTCTCCTAACCCTCTCACAGTAGTGATAGTCTATCAAACCCTTCCCAAACAGGTTCCTAGGATCAGAGTAGTGACTGCAAGAGGAGAGTGTAATCCAAGAATGGGACTAGGAAAGAAAGAAAACTTAATCAGTCAACAAGCATTTATTAAGTGCTTACTATGTGCCAGGAACTGTGCTGGGTACAAAGCACAGATGCAAACAATGACGTAAAGGAGCTTACATTGAAAAGAGAGTCATAAAAAAAATCCATGTGTATATATGGGATGGGGATAGAGAACAAATAATTTCGTTCTTATAGGAAACTCATGGTTGAGGAAACTCCATCTACCAATAAAGGCTACTTCCTTCTCTCCAACTTACATGCTTAGAGACCGATCTAGATCACTGAAAGTTTGAGTGACCTTCCCCGAGTTAAGTTCCAGAACGCTTAGGGCCCTCTGAAAGTTTTCAGCTAGTGTGCAGAAACCCTTGCTTAGATCCAGACAGACATGTTACATTTAGGACATAAAATTAGGTTTTCTTGACTTCTAAGCCAGTTCTTAATCCACTATATCATACTACCTCATCTTATAAAGGATTTCTATAAAAAGAATTAATGGAATGCATACGAAATAGTTAAATACAAGGTAGTTAAGAGAAGGAACTAACTATGGTGGTGGGAGCAGGGTAACAGTAGTTGAATCAGGAAAGGTTTCATGTGGAAAATGGTGCTTGAGGTCCATCTTGAAAGACAAAAAGGATAAAAGAGGAATAGAAATGTTCAAATAATTCAAAGAGCAATTTCAATGCACAAGGACGTTGTCACAAAGGAAATCTCCTGAGCAAGATAAAAGCATTGTTACAAATTCTTCAAAGCCCGCTGAAATTACAATGGAGCAACTCTAAGAACCCAGAGAAGGGTTCAGAAGAACAATCAAAGAATTAAACTGAAGCTAGCAAAGAAAAAGAGGGCCGAGGCTATCTCTCAAACTACAGGTTCTCTGAAAAAGAGGACAGACTATAAATGCATAAAGGCAGAGGCAAAAGGAAAAGTAATTGAACTTTTTTTGGATTGAGGAAGAGATGGTTGAGTAAGAGGAAGCAATGCAATGCATCTCTCTTCCATAACCACTGTAACAAAACTGAGGAATAGCTTTAGACTGATCAGTAATTCGGTAATCCAAGGAAAAACTATAGCTTGTTATTTTTCTAGCCCTGGTTGGCACATGAAGATTTCCAGAGGCCTATGGGCAGCAGAAAGGGAGTCCATCCAGAAAAGTATAAGGAGACTCTTCCAACACAGATCGCGCCTGGGCCCTGTGGTTTATACTTGTGTACAAGGGAAATTAGTGTGAAGCAGGGACATGCCTGCGGTTGTAACACTCTATCACTGGAGCAAGATCTAGGAAGAGAAGCTAGTACTTTTGTATCTAAGCTGTGACTGAGGACTAGGGTACAGCTTATAGCCCTGTCATTCAAAACTTGGAAAAAGATCATGTATTTAGCACTGATCTTGAAACAAAATCAAGCAAACATAAAGGCTGAACCACTGATGCATCACAAGTCAGGGAGTACAGACCAGTGAACCTGTATTTATGATAGACTAAACATATGAAGATGCCTAGTTAGTTGGCAGTGATTGGGACCAGTAAGTGTCTGCTGGAGGTCCAATGAAGAAAAACCCCAATATTGTGTCACCCAGACTCTAATCAACATCAGGAGCCTGCAAAGCTAAACCACACCCTGGATCAGAATGTTTAGGGAAAGTTAGCAGCTATCCTGCAGAAGCCCATAGTGTAATGCTTGAACACAGCCCTCAATACCCACAGAAAATAGCAGTGGGGCAGCAGATAATACAGCTCAGGAACAAACAAGGCCTTAACATTGTCTCCAGAAGTGTGTAAGGCCTGGTACTAACACAGAGTACCAATTCAAAAGAAATACAAATCAAAACATTTCTGAGTTTCCTCATTTTCGGATTGGCAAAGTTGAAGAATCAGAGCAAGAAAAGAAGAAAGAAAGAGAGACAGAGAGATAGAGACTGAGAGATAGAGACAGAGAGAGAGACAGAGGGAGACAGAGACAGAGAGGGAGGAAGGAAGGAAGGAAGGAAGGAAGGAAGAAAGGAAGGAAGGAAGGAAGGAAGGAAGGAAGGAAGGAAGGAAGGAAGGAAAGAAGGAAGGAAAGAAGGAAGGAAGGGAGGGAGGAAGACAAAGGAAAGAAGGAAGGAAGGAAGGAACGAAAGGAGAGAAATTATGGTTGTGGGAAGAGTTACTGCAAAATGGGCACATTAATGTACTGTTGGTATAGTTGTGAAATGGTCTCCATTCTGGAAAGCAATCTGGACCTATATTATCAAAGTTCCAAAACAGGAAATACATACCTTTAGAACCATCAAAGTCTCTAGTGGGTCTATACCCCCGAAAGATGCAAGAAATTAAATTAAGGACCTATATGCTTTAAAAATTGTAGCAGAACTTTTTTTATAATTAGGAATTAGAAACTAAGTATGTGATACTTATTAACTAGTACCTATCAATTGAGGAATGGCTAAATAAATTATTGTATATTCTTGTAATAAATATTATTGTATTGTAGAAAATTATGAAAGGGACAGTTCAAAGAAACCTGGGAAGACTGTATGAACTGAGACAGATGAACAGAACCAGGAGAAAAATTTACAATAACATCATTAATAAAAATTTGAAATAATAATAATTTCAAAGACCTAAAAACTCTGATCAATAAAATGACCATCCATTATTGCAGAGTGTATTGATAATGAACATGCTACCCCCTTGCTTCCAAAGAGATGGTGAACTCAAGATACAGAACGAGGCATACATACATTTCTTAGAATTGGCCAATGTGGGAATTTCTTTTGCTTGAACTTATGTATTTGTTACAACAATTTTGTTCCACTTTTTTCCCAGTGGGTTTGACGATTGCAAAGTGGGTTTGAAGAATGGGTCAGAGTATAATGCTAAGTGAAGGCACAGGTGTCTGAAATAGACTACTTCAGGTACAATTGATTTGCTGGCTTGGAGAGTAGACAACTGAGCTTGAGTTTACGTTTCATATGCTTACTTCTGGCAGATCATACCTAGTTGGTCTAGCCAAGACTAAGTGGCTGAGAAGTTTATGGTCTGCAGGAGCATCTGCCAAAATGGCTGATGTGCTAGATGTCCAAATTCTTGTTTCTATCACAGTGCATCTGCCTGCTGGTGGCTTTGTTTAAAATGTAGTTGATGCTAAAGTTGTCACTGAAAAAAATGGAGTTTAAACATACTCTAATTTTTCATTAACTTTTAGATATTGTCAAGTGCCCCCAAGAGGATGTCTATAAGTTTCAAATGTATCCTTTGATGCAGTAGCTTTTACCCCTATATAGTATAATTTTTCACTGCATATATTATTCTGCAGAAGTAAATATAAGCCTGGACATAACTGAGGGCACTGAGGTGTGCCCCACCCCCAACCACTATTGAATGTATCATTCTTGATCATGATGGGGTAGATTAAGATGGAAGATGGAGTAAAACACTGTTGGAACTCATTAAATATACCTTTTCATTCTTAAATCCAATAAGCTATTTAAAGATGTTCCAACGAGTCATTGAGTTGTGATGTCCAGCCTGAAGACCTAAGGATGAAGCACGTGGAAGCAAGGCGGCTTCAACTAAAACCACAGCAAATCTTTTGCTGAAGTAGAAATGTTCCCATTAGAGTATGGTTTTACCCTTACATGTTTCAATTTATTTTATTGCTCGGTGATCAACATGTTCTAGAATTTAATGTCTTCCTCTCAAATTGAAATTTATCGGGTTTGGTGTTAGAAGACTATTCTGATCTATTCTGCATGTTGGTAGTATAAGAAGGTATTGAGATAAACCACCATTCAGTAGCCCAATAGATCTTCTGTAATGATATAGTATACAAAAGTGTATGGATTTGTTGCACAAGCCACATGCCATAAACAAGCATTCTGATAGACCATATTCAGGTTGGAGGAGTATCTTCCATTCATTAGGCCTCATCTTCAGAGCAAATTGTATTTGTCTCCATGCTTAGGTCCAATTTCAAGAATTTCACTGCCTTTGTCAGGCAGTACAGGATGTTACAGTTAAGGGGTAAAACATGGCATTCTCATATGATTATAGTATTTAAGGACTGGTAATCAGGATAGAGCTATTCTTAGGATATAGAACTAGAACCCTGGAAATGAAGGTCGAGAGCCAATGAACACTTCCAAGTTCTGTAGAAATTTCTGCAGAATTTTCACTCAGGGCCTGGGCAATGATTATACATAGCTGACCAGAATTGACACCCATTGTCAAAGGTTAATCACATAGTTTTAAGACCAATGTGCTGATAACATCTCTATAATCATTTTCAATGAACATGACCCTAAATTGCTGATACTGGAAGAAAGTCTGGCTCAAATTCTAGAGAATGCTTGTATCAGGAAGTGGCACATAACAATCCCTGGCAAGTTCTTCTGGCAATGTAAGTAGCAAAACATGCCTTTCCTTGAGGTGAGTGCCATGTCTAGATTAAACAAAACCATTCAATGATCCTATAGGACAACCATAAAAAGAGAAGAGACTGGAACTCCACAGGAGACAGCTTTCATGGGGACCTTCCAAGCACAATGTCCTGAAACCCAATCTGGCTTCGGTGGCTTGTCTCTGACCTTCCCGGGAAGCCTTCCCAGCCTTGCAGGGTAGCTAATGGATCACAATCCATCTAGTCTTATTAACCAATTAAACTCAATAGCAATCAGATCACCTATGCCCTGGCATCACTCCCCACCAACATCCCTTTTATCCAGCAATTCATTGCTGTCTGAAACCAGAAGAACAATCCAGCCCTGGGCTGGACAATGATAACTTAGCTGAAGACAGTCATCATAATAAAAATACTTCCTCCCTGTGATACAATTCGCATCCCAATAATTCTGAACCCTCAGCTATCATTATTGAAACACTGCTTTCCACCATCCATTTTCTGCTCCCTTATTCTCATCACAACCCTTCTAACACCATACTGTAAAGTTACATTTCCACTCCACTACGCTTTCTGAAATGCCTGCTTCATAAGGGAAAAACTGGCTAAGTCTAGCGCTTTTCCTCTCTTGATTATCTTTAGATTATATTGTATATTTCTTATTGGAACATAGCCTTTTGCATAGTGTCTCCCACCCAAGGCTGTGATCTTCTTGAAAGCAGGGATTGTCTTTTGCCTTTCTTTCTATACACATAACTAAGCACAGGGTCTAGAACATGATTGGCTCTTAATAAAACCTTTTTGACTGACTGAGGACAGGATGATTTCCAGTTGTAAATTCAAAGTGTCTCTTTTATCCAGGTCAGAGACTGTTTGCTTAGGTAGGATACAAGTCTTGAAACAGGAAGGTATCCTTCATTCATCTCAACTATTTGTGGGTTTTTGTGAAATTTGAGGTTGTTATTTCTGTTGTTGTTTGTTTAGTGTTTTATTTCCCCCAGTTACATGTAAAAACAATTTTTAACTTCCCTTTTTAAAACTCTGAGTTCCAAATTCTCTCCCCTCCTCCCACGCCACCCCATCCCTCAGTGAGAAGGAAAATAATTTGATGTAGGTTATACATGTGTAGGGATGCAAAATATTTCCATAATAGTCATGTTGTGAAAGAACATATACTCTATTTTTTTTAAAAAACCCTCAAGAAAAACAGAGTTAAAAAAAGCTTCAATATGTATTCAAACACCATCAGTTCTTTCTCTGGGATGGTGAGCATTTTTCATCCTAAGTTCTTCAGAGTTGTTTTGGGTCATAGTATTGCTGAAAATAGGTAAGTCATTCACAGCTGATCATCTTACAATATTACTACTAATTTGTACACAGTACATTTCACTTTTTATAAGCTCATGTAAGTCTTTCCAGGTTTTTCTGAGAGCATCCTGCTCATCATTTCTTACAGCACAATAGTATTCCGTTGTAATCACATTCCACAATTCATTCAGCTGTTCTTCAATTGATAGGTATCCCCTCAATTTCCAAATCTGCCCCCAGAAAAGAGCTGATATAAATATTTTTATACACATATGTCCTTTTCCTTTTTGTTTTTTATTGGTATTGCTCTGTCCAAGGGTATGCTTGGTTTTATAGCCTTTTGGGCACAATTCCAAATGGCTCTGCAGAATGATTAAGTCAGTTCACAACTCCACCAACAATACATTAATGTCTCATTTCCGCCACATCCCCTCCACCATATATCATTTTCTTTTTTCTATATTCTTAGGTAACCTAATAGGTATGAAGGGGTACCTCAGAATTGTTTTAATGTTTATTTTTCCAATCAATAGTGAGTTAGAGCATTTCTTCATATAGTTATGAATAGCTTTGATTATTTCATCTGGAAACTGTTTATATCTTTTGGTCATTTATCAATTGGAGAAAGGCTGTTATTTTTATAAATTTGACTCATTTCTCTACATGTTTATCGGAGAGGCTTGCTTAATTTTTTTTTTGTCACAGTTACTACTGCTCACTTTATTTCCTTCTATCCTATCCCCCAGGTTATTCTATTCTATCTCCTTTCTCCCTGTCCCTCATCAAAAGTGTTTTACTTCTGACTACCCCCTCTCGCAACATGCCCTCACTCATCTCATTCCCCTCCTTCTCCTCTTCCCTTTCCTTCCTACCTACCCTGTATGGTAAGATAGATTTCTGTAGCAGCTGAGTGTCTATGTCATTCCCTCTTTGAGCCAATTCTGATGGAAGCAAGGTTCACTCATTCCCCCTTCCCTTCCCCCAGTTCCCCTTCACTGTAAAACAGCTTTTTCTTGCCTCTTTTATGTGAGATAATTTACCCCATTCCACTTCTCCCTTTCACTTTCTCCCAGAATGTCGGGGTAGTTTACCTTAATAATTTCTTGAAAGATGATATCCAGGCTCTTTTTCTGATAATGGCTTTCAGGTAGGTCAATAATTTTTAAATTATCTTTCCTGGATCTCTCTCTCTCTCTCTCTCTCTCTCTCTCTCTCTCTCTTTCTCTCTCCATCCATCCATCTATCTATCTCTCCATCTATCTATCTATTTCTCCTGGTCAGTTGGGTATCCAATGAGACATTTCACAAGGTCTTCTATTTTTTCATTCTTTTGGTTTTGTTTTATTGTTTTTGTTCTCTCAAAAAGTTACTAGCTTTCATTGGCTCAATTATAATTTTTAAGGGATTATTTTCTTCTGTGAGCTTTTGTACATTTTTTTCCATTTGATCAATTCTAATTTTTAAGGAGTTTTTCTTCCCCTTCAGTGAATTTTTATGCCTCTCTTTCCATTTGGACAATTCAGTTTTTCAAGGCCTTGAAAACCCTCATTGGCTTTTTGTATCTCTTTCACCATTTGTCCTAGTCTGTTTTTTAAGATGCTATTTTGTTCAGTGTTTTTTTTTAAATTTTTTTTCTAAGTGTGGATAAAGTAACAAGAGTCCTGCCTCAGTGCTAGTAGAGAGACTCCTGTAATTTCCTTCTGACAAGTTGTTGGACCCCCTTGCAGTTTGTGGGCTAAGAGTTCTTGAAGCTGCTGTTGCTGATTATTCAGTGGTTCTCAGGGCCTGCTCCTGGTTTGCTAGGGCTGGAGCTGTGCTGGCATGGTCGGTGTTGCTCTATGCTCCAATCTCACCCAAGTGTGACAGCCCTTTCCTGCTGACCTTCCAAGTTGCTTTGGTGTCTGTGGGATGAGAGATCTGGAAACCACCACTGCTGCAACTGACTAAGCTGCCCCAAGGCCTGTTCCTAATTTGCTGGGACCTGGTCTGTACTGGTGCGCAAAGCACGGGATGGTGTTCCTTTCTCACGCTGGTGCAATAGACCTTTACTGCCAACTTTCTAAGTTGTCTTGGCCTGAAAAATTGTTTCACTCTGTGTTTTTGTGGGATCTGCCACTCTAGAATTTGTTTAGAGTAATTATTTAAATGTGTCTGGAGGGGTTTAGGGAAGAGCTCAGGTGAATCCCTACCTTTATTCAGCCATCTTGGCTCTACCTCCATTTTTGGAGGTTTGGAGGGCATTTGCTCCTGATGAACAAAACCTGAGCCCATAATAGAGGTCTAACGTTGAGTCCCAAAACATATAGTTAGGGAATTCCCAGGTATGAATGTAAACAAGTAATTGTATCTATTTAAGACATAAAGAGAAGTTTTTTTGCCTATCTTGTGAGCCAATACAGGAGATATGCTGTGGAGTGGAGTGATCGATTTCTCTGCTTCCAGCATCATTTATTTTATTCCTGCAAAGCCCTTGAGTTTCTCTGTATTGAAGTGGTTGGGCTCAATTTTTGATGGAGATATTCTTCTGTTCTTTGAACTTTCTGACCTCAGAGGGGCCTGTAGGGTTACTAATTATACCATATTCTTATATCCTTGATCCTTTAAGGACTAACAGGAAATAGGACTTAAGGGATGATTAATGGGTAAGAAAAGACTCACTAATTTTGATCCAAACCATGCCTTTTCCCAAGTATCAAAGACTGTGTTTAGCTACCACACATCAAAGCAATCAATACAGGATATAAAATAAAGCGAAGCCATAAGTAAAAGAAAATGATCTAGGTACCAAGAGTTCCAATGCCCAAGATGGGTCTGGAAAGAATTGTTTTTACTGTGTATTATTTGCATCACCCAAAGAATCAGACTGAGGACACATCTAGTTATGATAGCAGTGTGTGTGTGTGTGTGTTTGTGTGTGTGTGTATATGTTTATGGAGGACTTTAAATGCCAAAAAGCCTTACCACATCCCCACTATCAACCCAACCCCATCCTCCCTTCTCAGCAGATATTCTGCAGCTGTGCACTTAGGCTTTATACAATCTACCTTCATCTGAAGGTAGGTGCCACCAGCTGAATGGATATGCCTTTTAATATAATATAAACAAATGAGTTTATATCTATTATATATATATATATATATATATATATATATATATATATATATATATATATACATATATATGTAACAGAGGAGAGCAGAGGAAAATTTAAGAAGTTGGAGGATTTTATTAAAAAGTAATTTAATGAAATTAAACCAAAAATTTTAATAAAATGCTTAGTTGGATTTACAATTTCTGTAAGAAAGCAGTTGTATGTAAATTAAGGAATAGATTAAAAAAACTCCTAGGTATAATTTTTATTATTCAAATAGTTAAAGAGAAATGTTATAAAGCTTTGCTTGCATACACACTTTCTTTTGTTATTTCCTCTCATCCATAGATTAATTCAAGACTTGCTTGCTGACAACTACCTGGTCTCTCTATTCAAAACTGTTGTCAGCTACTTATCCAGAATTGCTATTTATGCTCATTTTTGTTGTTGTTCAGGCATATCCAGCTCTTCCTAATCTCATGAGCCGTTGCGTGCCATCCATAAGGTTTTCTCAGAAAAGACGCTAGAGTCGTTTGCCATTTTCTTCTCCAGTGGATTAAGGCAAACAAAGGTTAAGTGATTTGCCCAGGATCACATGACTAGTAAGTGTCTGAGGCTGGATTTGAACTCAGGTCTTCCTGACTCCAGGGTAGATCATTTTTTTTCTTTTTTCTTCCTCCTACTGAGTCACCTAGCTGCCCTAATTGTACTCATTTCCCACCTTCTATTCCCTTATTGTTCTGAGTACTCACTGCTCTGACCACATCTCCTTGTCATGGAAAAGTTGCTTTTGACTTCCTCAAAGATTTTTCTGGCCTACTAAATGTCTGTTAATTTCTGCCATCTCACTAACTTAAGCTTTTCCTAGAAATAGAGGGAACCTATTATCTTCTCCCCTAAATACAGTCATTCCCTTTTACTTCTCTTGTCTGCAATGTTCCTAACAAAACCATACATTTTATCCCCCTTTTGCTTGTGACAAAACTATTAAAACAAGTGCTAATGTAATGACAAATGTTGTTAATAACAATTGTAATATGGACTGCCTAAAAACCCTTAGTCATCGTGACAATGTCAAAATTCCAGTAAGGTCCTTACATTCCTACCATTAAGATAATGAGATTAGGTTGAGTTGAATCATACCCTAGGTCCCCCCACCCAGGGATGTTGCCTTGCGGGAGGCCTAGTTCAAGCTGGATCTCAGCTTCTAGTGTCCTTACCCCTTTGCATTAATATTCATGGCGTGAAAAGCAAAACAGCCAGCATGAAATAGCTTCCCTTACGCCCATTACCAAGAGCCCCTGGAGTCTCATGACCAGGCCTTGCTACCTCATACTGCCTGCTGCCCCTCTTCTCCTAAAACTAGAAAAAAACCTTTTTCATTGGTCTTTTTGTTTGGGAAATCCACTGGACATCCCCCAGGATGGAGGGTTTGCTACCCTGTTATCTCAATTAGAGATACTTTATTACTCAAGTCATGGTTTTGATTTATTTCAAGACTTGACACTGACTTTTCCTTACTAAACAAAATTGAATGTTATTTGCACAAAGGTAAGGCTCTTCCTCAACAGAGAGAACTTAAGCTTCTGACTTTCTCCAAGAGATTGCTTGGTTCCTCAAGGAATAATTGTGTGGATGGATTCACAGGAGGGGATAGGTGAAAGATTATCCAAGGTCAGACAAAGAGAATGGTATAATTTCTGCTGCCATTTAGATTCAGGAAACTGAATTGGAATCATGAACTGATAAATCCCAGGAATATGACAAATTTTAATAGTATAAGTGAAAACGTACAACATTCATTGCCTTCCAAATTGGTGGGATATCTTGATAAAAAAACAAACAAACAAACAAACAATAAAGTCAGTATTTCAAGCCAAGAACCACAAACATTTCTTCAGGGAGAAAAAATAATAATGTGTTCAAATTTTTGTAATTCACTTTTTTTCTCTTCACTCTCCCTAAACTACTTAAGGTACCAAAGAACATATTTGTCAACATTATAGAAATAATAGAGTTTTACTAATTTCCACAAAACAAGACAGAGAACCTCCTAATAACTCAAAACCAAATAACTACTACCCACTTCTGGTGATTCTTGTGGGCAAGAAAGATATAGCTAAAAGAAATTTGGAAAATATTACTAAAAAGTTACAATATCTTGGGAAAGAAATGGACTTATATGCACAAGTTTGGTTTTCATCACCACTGCCTATAGACAGCAAGGACTTAACATTTAGGAACTAAAATGTTGGTTGATAATATGGGGCCAGGGAATGGGATTTGATTTTCTGGACCACAGACTAAAATATAGAATCACAGGCTTCTGACCTGAGCTAGATAAAGACCTACCAAGAAAGGGTCCAATTTGAGGGGACTAGTATTTTCAGAAATAACCATGTCGTACAACC
Organism: Trichosurus vulpecula; assembly: GCF_011100635.1. Taxonomy (NCBI): domain Eukaryota; kingdom Metazoa; phylum Chordata; class Mammalia; order Diprotodontia; family Phalangeridae; genus Trichosurus; species Trichosurus vulpecula. The sequence continues at coordinate 221,763,966 of NC_050573.1, read as the reverse complement.
TAAAGACATCAATAATTTTTAAAGCAATAGAAGCAGAGACAGAAGTCAAGAAAGTGACCAATAATAAAACTCATGTTATAGACTGGTGATATGCACCAGAATGCTTTGTTTAGTTATTTAGGTTGTGTCTGACTTTGCATAACTCCACTGAGATTTTCTTGGCAAAGATACTGGAGTGGTCTGCCATTTTCTTTTCCAGTTCATTGTACAGTTGAGGAAACTGAGGCAAATCAGGTTAAATTTGACCAGGGTTACAGTAAATAAGTGTCTCAGGCAAGTTTTGAACTCAGGAAGAAGAATCTTCCTGACTTCAGGTCTGGCATTCTATCCACTACACCACCTAGCTTCTCGTGCAGAAGAATAGAGCTCTTAATCCAAATCAGCAAATGTGATTTAAGGGATATCGCTAAAACAATGTGATGAGAAACTTATGACTAGAATATGCTTCTAAAAAGGTGTACCTTATTCAAAATGAAAATGATTTTTTTAATAGGAGGAAAAGGGAAAAGTGGCAGAGAATTATTAAAAGCTAATAAAATTTGATCAGGTGAGAAAATCCAAAAACCAGAAAGGAAAATAAAGTGGAGAGCATTGGAATCACTGGCAAGAGTAACAGAATGACATTCTCTTTAGGATGCACTATTCGTCTTTTGAAAAGATTGCTAGACTGGGAGGTCTAAGAAACTCTATAAACATGTAGATTTTAACAAGCATCTGAGGAAATACTCTCATACTTTCTTCAGAAAAAGGTAAAGAGGGGATCGGAGCCAAGATGGCTGCTGGAAAGCAGGGACTAGCGTGAGCTCCCCGCCGAATCCCTCCAAAAACCTATAAAAAATGGCTCTGAACCAATTCTACAACTGCAGAACCCACAAAACAGCAGAGGGAAGCAGGGCTCCAGCCCAGGACACCCTAGAGAGTCTTTGGGTGAGGTCTATCCCACACAGAGCTGGGAGGTGGGAGCTGGGAGCAGAGCGGAGCATAGCCCAGCGTGAGCATCGCGGACCAACCAGACCAGGAGCTGGGTGGAGCAGGCCCTAGCGCCCTGAATCAGTGAGCTGTGGCAGTTACCAGGCTTCTCAACCCACAAACACCAAAGACAGCAGAGAAGGTTAGTGGGAAAAGCTGCTGGAGTGGAAGGAGTTCGTGGTTCGGCCACCACCCCCGGGGCATCGGAGGTGGGGCAGCTATAGCTGCAGTTGCTTCCAGCCCCAGGCCTACCTGGTAGGAGGAATTAAGTGGCAGATTAGAGCAGGAGTGCACAGCCTGCTGAAGATCTAAGACCAGTCTGGGTTGGGGGTTCTTGGGGAAGGTGCAGTGCTGGTGTGGCAGAGATGGCGCATCCCCCCCAAACATGGAACATAGAACTCTTTAGTCTACAAGCAGTCATACCCCACTGAAAAACTCAAGGGTCAAGTTAGTTGGTTGGAAATATGGCCAGGCAGTGAAAACTCACCGAGATTCAGTCTCAGACTTTGGATTCTTTCTTTGGTGACAAAGAAGACCAAAACATACAGCCTAAAGAAGTCTACAAAGTGCAAGATCCTACACCAAAAGCCTCCAAGAAAAACATGAGCTGAACCCAGGCCATGGAAGAGCTCAAAAAGGATTTGGAAAAGCAAGTTAGAGAAGTAGAGGAAAAATTGGGAAGAGAAATGAGAATAGTGCAAGAAAACCATGAAAACAAGTCAATGACTTGCTAAAAGAGACCCAAAAAAATACTGAAAAATACACTGAAGAAAACAACACCTTAAAAATAGACTAACTCAAATGGCAAAAGAGCTCCAAAAAGCCAATGAGTAGAAGAATACCTTGAAAGGCAGAATTAGCCAAATGGAAAAAGAGGTCCAATGGACCACTGAAGAAAATACTACCTTAAAAATTAGATTGGAGCAAGTGGAAGCTAGTGACTTGATGATAAATCAAGATATTATAAAACAGAACCAAAGGAATGAAAAAATGGAAGACAATGTGAAATATCTCATGGGAAAAACCACTCACATAGAAAATAGATCCAGGAGAGATAATTTAAAAATTATTGGACTACCTGAAAGCCATGATCAAAAAAAGAGCCTAGATATCGTCTTTCAAGAAATTATCCAGGAGAACTGCCCTGATATTCTAGAGCCATGGGGCAAAATAGAAATTGAAAGAATCCATCGATTGCCTCCTCAAATAGATCCCAAAAAGAAATCCCCTAGGAATATTGTTGCCAAATTCCAGAGCTCCCAGATCAAGGAGAAAATACTGCAAGTAGCCAGAAAGAAACAATTTGAGTATTGTAGAAACCCAATCAGAGCAACCCAAGAATTGGCAGCTTCTACATTAAGAGATCGAAGGGCTTGGAATATGATATTCCAGAGATCAATGGAGCTAGGATTAAAACCTAGAATCACCTACCCAGCAAAACTGAGTATCATGCTCCAAAGCAAAATATGGATTTTCAATAAAAAAGAGGACTTTCAAGCTTTCTCAGTGAAAAGACCAGAGCTGAATAGAAAATTTGACTTTCAAACACAAGAATCAAGAGAAGCATGAAAAGGTAATCAAGAAAACAAAAAAGAAAAAGAAATTGCAAGGGACTTACTAAAGTTGAACTGTTTTGTTTACATTCCTACATGGAAAGATGACGTGTATGATTCATGAGACCTTAGTATCAGGGTAGCTGAAGGGAATATGCATATATATATATATATATATATATATATATATATATATATATATATATATATATATAAAGAAAAAGGTAAAGAGATGTTTGTCAAATGATACAGGACCTAGATGGATTTGGATCTGTTTAAAGAATGGCACAGAAAAAGCAGCCACCTATCATCCAGTATCACCATGAAGTAGGTCTCAGGTATTGTCTGAAAGCTCTATACTTTGTCCCATATTGTTTTAAGATATTTATTAGTGAGTAGAGAAACGCATAGATATCATAATTATCAGATGACAGGAAAGTGAGAGAAAAAGTTACCACTATTTATTATATAGTACTCTATAAAAGAGATTGCAAAGTCAAGAATATTGAACTGAATCATTTTTAAAGTTTTATTGTCACTTTTGTTTTCACACTATAGTCATATCCCCTAAATCCCCATCCTCACCCTAGACCCTTTATGTGTACTGGACTCTTTAGGCAGTAGCTAAATAAGGAGGCAGATATGATACATTTGCTTTCTGATCTTAAAGTTTTTTCAACCAAGGATGCATAATTAAAGAAAGGCTAGTCATAGCATGGAGCTGTTTGTTCCTTGTGGCCTATGTTTCCTTTAGTCCTACAGAAATGCATGTAGCCTAGATGATTGTGGAATAACCAGTACAAGTTGTTTTCTTGTCAAGAATAGGAAGTCATTGAGGGATTCTGGCATGGGTCTTTTATACAATTTCTATTTCTTGTCTCCAGGCCAACCCTAATCACCTGGATATAGCTGTTTTCTGTTCTTGTCACACATTTTGTAGTTTAGGTCATTCTGGCAAGTTTCCTAGACTAAAGTACTTGCATAAGTAAATTATGTGCTAAGAGGAGGGGGACTTCTATAACAAGGGTCACTCAAAGGACATCTAAAGTAAACCCAGACCTATTCCTGCCAAAATCTACCCCTTTCGACCTGCGATTAGCACTATCATTATTTCCTGTCTTCATCTCTTATGAAAAGCTAGAAAGATTCTTCACTTTAAAAATATCTCTTAAATAGACCCCTTCTTTCAGTTCTGAAACCCATGGACCCCTTCTCAGGAAAAAAAAAACTGTTTTTAAGTAAATAAAATAAAATGTTTAGAATAACAAAGGAAATGAATTATATGAGAATATAGTTGTAATTTTTTTAAAACTTCACAGATCGAGTTTGTGGATAATCACAGATCCTGGAAGAGAATAATACAATAATACATATTGGTCTTCCAATGTAGGTTGAAGAGTCCAGCTATGACTCCATCTTGAATCCTGCTTCCAAATTAGCTCTAGTATACTTAATACCAATTTGGATAGCTGCTTATAGGATCTGATAGTACAAAATGTTGGTATAGATCCATATGAGTAGCATGCCTAAACATAATAGAACTATAGGATGCTATAAGGTATCTTTGCACATGGTATAAGTCCTGGTAAGTCTTGGCTGCCTGTGAATCCTTAGACCCTTGTACCAGGGTACAAGTACAGGGTATAGAAACACCTGTAGGATCTTCTTTTGAGAGTTTATAAATAGTGGCAGAGACAGATATTAATATAGGTCTAAACATATTATTCAGAGAGATGGACTACATTAAACATTGGCATGGATTTCATAGATATTTGAGTTTAATTCATTAAAAGATATCTCTGTCCCTTTTAATTTCCCTTGGACAATTTGAATCAATCAATCCTTATTGGGTATTCTAGTTAAGCTAAATATTAAATACTTCAGATTAAAGACCAATGCATCCATGATCAAAAGAATAGTAAGGATATCATACCTATAAAATATATCAACTACCTGCTGTGCCCACAGCCCCAGGTAACATTCCTTACACTTCTGTATTTAGTTCAAAAACTGATGGGTCTGATTCTGAAGATGAGCAGCTAATAGCCTTAGTCTATGGTGGGTGAAACATGAAATGACTGAGGAAACAAAGGTTTAAGCTTCTGAGAATATCGATTTATTAAGTGATGCATGCCAATCACTCAACAAACTGGGACCAGGCCTCCTCAGGTCTAGCATTAGAGCCCAAATACAGGGGGAGACAGATTTTTATACATTAAAAATAATCATATAAGGCCAATGAATTAAAATGAAACAATTGAAGATGGTGGCTGGAAAGCAGCAACTTGCATGAGCTCCCTACCACGTCCCTCTAAAAACCTATAAAAAATGGCTCTGAACAAATTCTAGAACTGCAGAACTCACAAAATAGCAGAGGGAAGCAGGGATCCAGCCCAGGACAGCCTGGATGGTCACTGGATGAGATCTATCGTGCACGGAGTGGAGGGGAGCAGAGCTCAGCATGGGAGGCAGCAGAAACAGCCAGACCAGAAGCCAGGCAGAACAGGCCCTAGCACCCTGAATCAGTGAGCTGAGGCAGTCTTCTCAACCCACAAACACCAAAGACAACAGAGAAGGTTAGTGGGAAAAGCTGCGGGGGACAAAGTTCCCTGTTCGGCCACAGCCCCAGGGGCAGCGGGAGAGGTACAGCTACAGAACTACAGCTGCAGTTACTTCCAGCCCCAGGCCCACCTGGTGGGAGGAATTAAGCGGCAGATCAGAGCAGGAGTGAAGAGCCTGCTGAAGATTTGCATCAGGTCCGGCTTGGTGGTTCTTGAGGAAGGAGGAGTGCTCGGGTGGCAGAGCTGGCTATATAAAAATAACTCTGAAATCAATGGCACATCCCCTCAAGCCTGGAATAAAGTACTCTTTGCTCTACAAGCAGTCATACCCCCACGAAAAACTCAAGGGTCAAGTAAGTTGGCCGGGAACATGGCCAGGCAGTGAAAACACACTCAGATTCAGTCTCAGACTTTAGAATCTTTCTTTGGTGACAAAGAAGATGAAAACATATAGCCCGAAGAAGTCAGTAAAGTGCAAGAGCCTACACCAAAAGCCTCCAAGAAAAACATGAACTGGTCTCAGGCCAAGGAAGAGCTCAAAAAGGAGTTGGAAAAGCAAGTTAGAGAAGTAGAGGAAAAATTGGGACGAGAAATGAGAAGGATGCAAGAAAACCATGAAAAAGAAGTCAATGACTTGCTAAAGGAGACCCAAAAAATACTGAAAAAAATATTAAAGAAAACAACACCTTAAAAAATAGACTACCTCAAATGGCAAAAGAGCTCCAAAAAGCCAATGAGGAGAAGAATGCCTTCAAAGGCAGAATTAGCCAAATGGAAAAGGAGGTCCAAAAGACCACTGAAGAAAATACTACCTTAAAAACAAGATTTGAACAAGTCAAAGCTAATGACTTGATGAGAAACCAAGATATTATAAAACAGAACCAAAGGAATGAAAAAATGGAAGACAATGTGAAATATTTCATGGGGAAAACCACTCACCTGGAAAATAGATCCAGGAGAGAGAATTTAAAAATTATTGGACTACCTGAAAGCCATGATCAAAAAAAGAGCCTAGATATCATCTTTCAAGAAATTAACAAGGAGAACTGCCCTGATATTCTAGAGCCAGAGGGTAAAATAGAAATTGAAAGAATCCACAGATCGCCTCCTCAAATAGATCCCAAAAAGTAAACACTTAGGAACATTGTCGCCAAATTCCAGAGCTCCCAGGTCAACGAGAAAACACTGCAAGCAGCCAGAAAGAAACAATTTGAATATTGTGGAAAAAACAATCAGGATAATACAGGATCTGGCAGCTTCCACATTAAGGGACCGAAGGGCTTGGAATGCGATATTCCGGAGATCAATGGAGCTAGGATTAAAACCAAGAATCACCTACCCAGCAAAACTGAATATCATGCTCCAAGGCAAAATATGGATTTTCAATAAAATAGAGGACTTTCAAGCTTTCTCAGTGAAAACACAATAATCAAGAGAAGCATGTAAAGGTAAACAAGAAAGAGAAATCATATGGGACTTACTAAAGTTTAACCATTTTGTTTACATTCCTACATAGAAAGATGATGTGTATGATTCATGGGACCTCAATATCATAGTAGATGAAAGGAATATGCATATATATATATACATATATATATATGTGTGTGTTTACATATATATACATACGTATACATACGTATGTGTCTATGTATGTATATATGTAGGTATATATATGTATGTGTGTGTGTATATATATATATATGTATATGTATGTGTGTGTGTATATATATATATATATATATATACACACACAAAGTGCACAGGGTGAGTTGAATATGAAGGGATGATATTTAAAAAAATAAAATAAATTTAAGGGATAAGAGAGCAATATATTGAGAGAGGGAGAAAGGGAGAGATAGAATGGGGTAAATTATCTCGCATAAAAGTGGCAAGAAAAAGTGGTTCTGTATGAAGGGAAGAGGGGGCAGGTGAGGGGGAATGAGTAAATCTTCCTCTCTTTGGATTTGACCTGAGGAGGGAATACCATACAGACTCAATTGGGTATCTTACCCCACAGGAAAGAAGAAGGAAGAAGATAAAATAAGGGGGGATGATAGAAGGGAGGGCAGATGGGGGGAGGCAGTAATCAAAAACAAACACTTTCAAAAAGGGACAGGGTCAAGGGAGAATATTCAATAAAGGGGGATAGGTTAGGAAGGAGCAAAACATAGTTAATCTTTCACAACATGAGTATTGTGGAAGGGTTTTACATAATGATACGCATGTGGCCTATGTTGAATTGCTTGCCTTCTTAGGGAGGGTCGGTGGGGAGGGAAGAGGGGAGAGAATTTGGAACTCGAAGTTTTAAAAACAGACGTTCAAAAACAACAATAAAAAAAAGCTCTTTTTGTGTTAGCTAAGAATTGGAAATCAAAGGGATGCCCATCAATTGGGGAATGGCTGAACAAGCTGTGGTATATGAAGGCGATGGAATACTATTGTGCCATAAGAAATGGGGATGATGCAGACTTCCTAACAACCTGGAAAAACCTACACGACATAATGCTGAGTGAGCGGAGCAGAGCCAGGAGAACGTTGTGCACAGCCACAGATATGTGGATTCTGTGAGGACCAACCCTGACATACTGCGCTTTTCTCAGCAACCTAAGGGGCAAGGACAACTCCAGGGGACTCATGATGGAGAATGCTATCTTCATCCAGAGAAAGAACTGCGAAGTTTGAATACAGATCGAGGCGCACTACATGCTCGCCTTTTTTGCTTCTTTTTTTTTTTTTTGTTTTTGGGTTTTTCTTTTTGGTTCTGTCTTTTCTTTCTCATGATTCATTCCATTGGTCAAAATTCTTCTCCACGACTTGAGTAGTGCATAAATTAATTCAATGCGAAGTTATACATGACAGTTATATGAGATTCCATGCCGTCTTGGGGAGGGAGGGGGGAAGGAGGGGAGAGAAACTGGAACTCAAAACCATGTAGAACCGTGTGTGGTAAACTAAAAATAAATAAAGAAATTAAAAAAAAAAAGTTTTTGCGTGCAACTAAGAAATAAGATACACAGGCAATGGGGCATAGAAATTTATCTTGCCCTACAAGAGAAGAAGGGAAAAGGGGATGGGAGGGGAGTGGGGTGACAGATGGGAGGGCTGACTGGGGAATGGGGCAAGCAGAATATACACCATCTTGGAGTGGGAGGAGGGTAGGAATGGGGGAAAATATTTGTAATTCAAACTTTTGTGAAAATCAATGCTGAAAACTAAATATATTAAATAAATTTAAAAAAAGAAATTATAAAAACAATAAAATAATAAAATAAAATGAAACAATTAACCACAATATAACATTGGGTAAACTGATTTCTAATAGAAGAAAAGACTACTGACTTTTCAAGTTAGGAGGGGAAAGCAAACAGGTGTGACTCCCTGAAATCAGAAAAAGCAGTGTCCCTACATTCCGCTGTCAAGTGTCTATAAATGACCAAAGGAACATGGAAACAACAACTGACTGATCAGTATGGATCCAGTTTTCAGATAAGACCTGTGAGTTGCTTGAGATGTATATTTGTGAGAAGACTCCTTGTATCGATCTTTGGATCTGACCAGGTTTCTGTCAGCATAACCCAAGTCCTTAGTTTATAAACAGCAGGTAGAGAAGTTCCACCTTCCCAGCCATGCAGGGCTGGGTTCATATAATGCAATAAAGTTTTATGTTTTGTTGTTGTTGTTGTTGTTTTTTCCCAATTCCTGCAACTGAATAAAGTTTTCTCACAAGACAAAAAATTGCCTAGACCCATACTTGAATAGAAAGGGAATTGACCTAGACCCAGAACTGAGTCACAAATGAAGAAAGTGTAATGCATTATTAGTGGAGTTGTGAACTGATCCAGCCATTCTGGAGAGTAATTTGGAACTATGCCCAAAGGGCTATAAAAATGTGCATACCCTTTGACCCAGCAATACCACTTCTAGGGCTGTATCCCAAAGAGATCAAACAAATGAGAAAATGATCCACATATACAAAAGTATTTATAGCAGCCCTTTTTGTGAGAGCAAAGAATTGGAAATTGAGGGGATGCCCACCAATTGGGGAATAGCTGAACGAGTTGTGGTATATGAATGTAATGGAATACCATTGTGCTATGAGAAATGATAAGAAGAGGGACTTCAGAAAGACCTGGAACAATGTATATCAACTGAGGGAGCAGAATAAGGAGGACATCCTACACAGTTACAGACATTGTGCAGTGACTAACTTTGATAGACTTGGCTCTTCCCAGCAATGCAAGATTTTAAGACAACTCCAAAAGACTCATGATGGAAAATGCTGTCCACATCAGGAGTCTGCAGATTGAAGCAAACTATTTGCTCCATCTTTTTTGTTTCTTCTTTCTCATGGATCAATCCATTGGTTATAATTCTTCTTCACAACATGACTAGTGGGAAAATATGTTTAATGTGAATGTATGTGTAGAGCTAATATCAGATTGCATGCCATGTTGGGGAGGGAGGAAAGAAGGAGGGGGAGAAAATTTAGAAGTCAAAAGCTTGTGGAATTGAATGTTGTAAACTAAAAATTAATTTAAATGGTAAAAAAATGATGAAGGCAATGCGTAGTCAATTCTCACTACTACTTATTGTTCTAATTCCCTCAAATCCCTCAAGTCTATATTCTAGAGGTGATCCTTTAGCACCAGGTGATATCTAAAGTTTTCTATTGTCATCTCCTATTCCATTTCAACATGGTTGTAGCCAGTACATAAAATTCCACAATTGGGTGGTTTTAGTGATTAACCCAAATTTTCTTTCCCATGCTGCCAAGGCCCTCCCAAACTTTGAAATCCAAAAGGCACTATTTCCTCATTCATCATTATCCACAGTGATGGCATTAATAACATTAGAGCAAATTTCTTCTCAGCAAAAAGCCTTGCTTTCCCAATTTAGTTTCTGTGTCAATATTCTAACTAAAGCCTCCCTGACTGCCTGTTCAGTACTCTATGCACAACACAGCCTACCTGTACCTTCTGAATTTCTAATTACCAAGGCTTTTGGTCTTTCAAGGCCCAGGACAGATGACTTCTCTAAGTAGCTTTCCATTATTCTCCAACTGAAAGTGATCTTTTCCTTTTCAAATTTTCTTGGAAATCTTTGTCTAGATTTCTTATTTGTTTTTTTTTTGTGGTTTTTTTTATCATTTTACCCTGCTTTGTACTTGTTTATGTCCTTAGCTACATTCTATCCTGCTGTAATGGTAATTAGGGTGAGACTTTTTTACTGATTTCTCTTTTGGAGCATTGTTGTAATCAAGTGCTTTGATGAGTCTGGCCTTTGTTTCTTTGAATAAATCAGGAGTTTTTGATGACCTGCTTAAGAAACAAGAAAGCCTAATTCACATAGGTTTGAGTGATACCTGAAGAAGCATCACATGGTTTTGAGTTGCATGGTTATGGTCCCCTTTAACCCTGAACAGGGTATATAAACTCAAGAGGTCAGTGTTTTGTTTAGGGCTCTGACTCACTGGAAGAGTGTTGTGTGATTTGACCAGACAAAACTCTGGGTAGCTGCTGGATTCTCTCTGCTGTGAAAAGCCAGATTTTGGTGCCTCTATCTCTGCTAACTGCATAATTCTTTTGTCAGTCAGTGAGAGGTTCATCTGTTGATGACTGTGTGTGTTTGCTCTGTTTATATTGTCTCTGTAATTTCTCTTTGTATTTGCTCTGAAGTTCAGGGTGCTGGCTTTTCCCCCCCAACTAGGTGAATGATACATGCATGTTTGATTAAAGTAAGATTGTTAAACACTTAAAGTTGCTTTTGTTAGAAAAGCAGATCAAAGAACTTGTGCTGGCAGCCTTCCTGTGTGCTGGTGTTATTAGCCTTATGCCCTGGCAGGTACTAGCAACATTGTTGTTACACCTGCTTTATGGAACAGCTAGGTAGTACAGTGGATAGAGTGCCAGGTTGGAAGACTCATCTTCTTGAGTTCCACAACACTTCCTAGCTGTGTGACTCTGGACAAGTCACTTTACCCTGTTCACTACAATTTTCTCATCTGTAAAATGAGATGGAGAAGAAAATGGTAAACTCCTCTAGTATCTTTGCCATGAAAACCCCATGGGGTCATCAAGAATTGGACACAACTGAAATGACTGAACAAGTAACTGAACAGCATTTCTTTATTTTCATAGATATGTTTTCATAGCTTTGGTGTTGGTTCCCGGTGCATAATATCTATCCCAAGCTTCTACTTCCCTTACCAAGTCCCTTACCCTTTAATTTAATCAGTTTTTCCTCTTCCTCCTTCATTTAGTCACCCTTTTCTATAGTATTCTCTTACATCTAACTCCCTTCCTAGTGAAAATCAGCTACCTTTTCAAATCTTTATTAAACTAAAGCAATAAGATTATTCCCTGTACCTAAATCATTAGATCAGATACCAAAAAATTGCAAAACCACCGCTTAAAACATTCTTTTAAAAAAGAAATGTTCCAAGAATATATCTACCATTAATAATTATTCATTCTACTGTGAATTAATTTTTGTTACCTTATTCATCCATCATTCTTCATACTCACAATAATCCTTCATATTTGTAACAACTCCTTACCAGTCCTTTCGGTGAAATATTTTCCAGTCGTTGCCCAACCCTTATTGATACGAGTTCTAGCTTCTTGAGATTGCACAATAGAAGACTCAGAAATATTAGCCTTTATTTAGGGTGCCAGAAATAATGTCATGGTCTTTCTATGACTACACTTTTTTTTAATCTAGCATTTTCAATCACTAGTTATTGCAATGACATCTTCCCTATTAATTTGTTTCACACCTATATAGAATCTATCTGGAAGTCAAAGGCTGCCAGATTCCAGAAAGTCTTCTTTGGCCATACTGGTATTTAGGGGATCAATTTTCAACTTATTTTTCCTCTAAAATATGGTCAGCATAATTTCACTATGCCTACATTACCTCTAATTACACTACACTAATTTTGATCTACTAAAGTCACTATAAAGACAACGCACTTTTACATTCTTTTTAAATTTTTTTGAATTCCATACTTTATTATTTCATATTTTTTTAGTTTCCAGCATTGATTTCCACAAGATTTTGAGTTATAAATTTTCTCACCATTTGTACCATCCCACGCACTCCAAGATATCATATATTCTGATTGCCCCATTCCCCAGTCAGTACTCCCTTCTATCAGCGCACTCCCCCTACCTCCTCCCCTTTCCCCTTACTTTCTTGTAGGGCAAGATGGATTTCTATGCCCCATTGCCTGTATATCTTATTTCCCAGTTGCATGCAAAAACAACTTTTTTCTGAGCTTCTGCCTTGAATTTCAAATTTCCTCCCCTCTTCCCTCCTCACCAACTCTCCCTAAGAAAGCAAGCAGTTCAACATAGGCCACACATGTATCATTATGCAAAACACTCCAATAAATAGTCATGTTGTGAAAGACTAACTATATTTCCCTCCCTCCTATCCTGTCTGCCTTTATTCAGTTTTCTCCCTTGACCCTGTCCCTTTTCAAAAGTGTTTGCTTTTGATTACTTCATCCCCTATCCGCCCTCCCTTCTGTCATCCCCCCTTTTTTATCCCCTTCCCCCTACTTGGGGTAAGATACCCAGAAGAGTGTGTGTGTTATTCCCTCCTGAGGTCAGCAAGATTCACTCATTCCCCCTCACCTGCTCCCTCTTCCTTTCCAATGAACTGCTATTTCTTGCCACTTTATGGGAGATAATTTACCCCATTCCATATATCCTTTTCTCCCTCTCTCAATATATTCCTCTCTCATCCCTTACTTTTATATTTTTTTAGATATCAATCCTTCATATTCAACTAACCCTGTACCCTCAGTCTATGTATATGTATATTCCCTTCAACTACCGTAATACTTAGAAAGGTGTCATGAATTACACACATCATTTTTCCATGTAGGAATGTAAGCAGAACAGTTCCACTTTAGTAAGTCCCTTATGATTTCCCTTTCTTGTTTACCTTTTCATGCTTCTCTTGATTCTTGTGTTTGAAAGTCAAATTTTCTATTCAGCTCTGGTCTTTTCACTGAGAAAGCTTGGAAGTCCTCTATTTTACTGAAAATCTGCATTTTGCCTTGGAGCATTATACTCAATTTTGCTGGGTAGGTGATTCTTGGTTTCAATCTTAACTCCTTTGACCTCTGGAATATCATATTCCAAGTCCTTCAGTCCCTTAATGTGGAAGCTGCTAGATCTTGTGTTATCTGGATTGTTTCCACAATACTCAAATTGTTTCTTTCTGGTTGCTTACAGTATTTTCTCCTTGACCTGAGAATTCTGGAATTTGGTGACAATATTCCTAGGAGTTTGCTTTTTGGGATCTTTTTCAAGAGGCAATCAATGGATTCTTTCAATTTCTATTTTACCCTCTGGTTCTAGAATATCAGGGCAATTTTCCTTGATAATTTCTTGAAAGATGATGTCTAGGCTCTTTTTTTGATCATGGCTTTCAGGTAGTCCAATAATTTTTAAATTATCTCTCCTAGATCTATTTTCCAGGTCAGTAGTTTTACCCATGAGATATTTCACATTGTCTTCCATTTTTTTCATTCCTTTTGTTCTGTTTTATAATATCTTGATTTCTCATCAAGTCACTAGCTTCTACTTGCTCCAATCTAGTTTTAAGGTGGTGTTTTCTTCAGTGGTCTTTTGGACCTCATTTTCAATTTGGCTAATTCTACCTTTCAAGGCATTCTTCTCCTCATTGACTTTTTGGAGGTCTTTTGCCATTTGTTAGTCTATTTTTAAGGTGTTACTTTCTTCAGTATTTTTGGGTCTCCTTTAGCAAGTCATTGACTTGTTTTTCATAGTTTTCTTGCACTATTCTCATTTCTCTTCCCAATTTTTCCTCTACTTCTCTAACTTGCTTTTCCAAATCCTTTTTGAGCTCTTCCATGACCTGAGACAAACTTATATTTTTCTTGGAGGCTTTTGATGTAAGCTCTTTGACTTTGTTGACATCTTCTGACTGTATGTTTTGATCTTCTTTGTCACCAAAACAAGATTCTATGGTCTGAGACTGAATCTGAGTCTGTTTTTGCTGCTTGGCCATGTTCCCAGCCAACTACTTGACCACTGAGCTTTTTGTCAAGGTATGACTGCTTGTAGAGTAGAGAGTACTTTGTCCCAAGCTTTAGGGGCTGTGCTGCTGTTTTCAGAGCTGCTTCTACACACCAAGTTCTGCCATATCACTGCTTCTCCTCCCACAGAACCGCCAACCAGGGCCATGATGCAGATCCAAGCAGGCTCTGCACTCCGGTTCTGATCTACCACTTAATTCCTCCCACCAGGTGGGCTTGGGGCTGGAAGCAACGATAGCTAGAGCTCTGGAAGCAGCCCCAGTGCTGCTCCACTTCTGCCCCCCAGGTCTGGGGCTCACTGTGAACTCCTTTCACTCTGTCCTAGCAGTTTTTCCCACTAAACTGCTCTGTTGTCTCTGGTGTTTGTTGGTTGAGAAGTCTGGTAACTGCCACAGCTCAGTAATTCAGGGCCCTATCACCTGTTCTGCCTGGTTCCTGCTCTGGTTGTTCCTGGCACAGCCCACACTGGATTGTGCTCCACTCTACTCCCAGCTCTGAGTGATAGACCTTTCCCAGAGACCATCTTTCCTGGGATGGAGCCTTGCTTCCCTCTGCTGTTGTGTTGGTTCTGCAGTTCTAGAATTTGTTCAGAGCCATTTTTTACATGTGTTTGGAGGGATCCTGGGGAAAGCTTAAGCAAGTCCCTGCTTTCCAACCACCATCTTGGCTCTGCCCCCTCACATTTTACATTCTAGTGCTGATTTACTTAAGAATCAATACAGCAATCACATTGAACAAATATTTATTAAGCACTTTCTATTGCCAGATATATGAGTGCCAGGAAAAAAAAAAACCCTTCCCTCAAAGGGTTTACATAATAATGGGGGAGACAATATTCGCATAAGTACACACACACAAATACACACACAAACACACACACAAACACACACACACACACACATACACGCACATGACATCTTAATCCATGGACCCATAGGACAATCATATGTAACTAACCTAGGTGTAACAGTCCTGGATCAGAAACTTGTAACAAAAATTTTTAAGCAAAATTGACAATGCAATCATATCTTGGAGCAAATACTGTATTCTGCATCTACAGATTTCCACCTGTCTAACTTTGACTACTTTTTGATTACTTTCGCAGTTGTGTATCTTGTCTTGGTTCCATCATTTTTTCCCTGCATCAAGTCGTAAGGGATTTTTACACAATTTTACTGATTGCCTCATTTTTTGCTTTAAAAAAAATTCTTTCCTGGTGAGACTTCTTTTGGAATATTATGTTTAGTCCTGGGAATTGCAATCTATAATGGTACAGTGTATCCAAAAGAGAAACCTAGATGTTGAAGGGATCTAAGCCTGTGTCATATGAGGTTGAGTTGAAGGAATTGAGGAGAAGGAACTTAGGGAAGACTAAGGAGGGGAATGATAGCTATTTAAGTATTTAAAGGGCTATGATGTGGAAAAGAAATTTGATATATGTGTTTGAGAACACAGAAAAACAAGTGGTACTGGGTAGAAGTTGCAAAAAGAATAATTTTGGCTTAGTTTTGAGGGGAAAACAAAACAAAGTTCCTCACAACTAGAGTTATTCATAAGTAAAATGTGATACCTTAGAAAACAATCAGTTGTAGTACAGTCCAGAAGACCATTTATTACATATGGTATAATTTGTATTCCTTTTCAAGTATGAGTTGAACTAGATGGTTACTAAGCCTTTCCAATTCTATAATTCACTGTAAGATGTTAGTACAGTCATATTATGCATTCAGAATGTTGTGTTTTGTTCAGGGTCCCACGCTTTAGAAAGGATTTTCCTAAGTGGGAGAACAATCAGTATAGGACAACAAGAATGGTAAAGGCCTTTGTCATCAAAGCATATGAGAATCTAGAGATGATTATGTTGGAGATAAATAAGATGATATTGAAGGTAATGGTGGAATAATAACTGTATACAAGCATTTTAAGGACTGATCTATGGTTAAAAAATTATTCTTGTCTTGTTTCCCATTATCAAAACTAAAGTAGTTTTAAAATGTATTTAAAATTTTTAAAGTATGGAAGTCTTGAAATCAGGATAAATTTTCCATTTAAAAAGAAAATCCAAATTAAACTCCATGACCCTTAAGATCCTTCAAGCTTTTATCTATGGCATATTTATTTAGTTCATTATCATCTTAAATATTACATCATTTTAATTCATTAGTGCTAACAGTATTGTGACTTTGCAAGCACTCTCACAGATTCAATGCTGTGTCATTTCATCTCCAATTGAGTGCTCTGGCAAAGCTATGGAGTAGTTTAAAAGTGATCATTGATCAGCTCTAATTTGTTGGGCCACAGCTGCCAGTGTGGCATTGCTGAGAGACCCACAGTATCAAATACATGGGGAACAGCAGCCCTTCAGTGCAAGTACAGAAGCAATCTGGAACAGTGTAGAGTGGCAGAGCCTCAAAATGATATTCATGTTTGTTTTTTCATAGCTAGTTTACAGTGAAAATTAAGGGGTGTGTGCATGCATGTGTGTGTGAGTGTTTACATATGTTTCTTCTGGTAATAATTTGTCAGAATCAATTAATTTACAAATATTTGGTCCTATGTGAATTGTAAGGATTTTTGTAACTATCATGTTTGTACTTTCTGACTTTTAGGTTATGCTTGCCACATCATTAAAGGTCTTGATATGGCTCTAAAAATAATTGATTAAGTAATAAGCTATTCTTATATGTTCTTCTGAGAAGAAAGACTAGGGGAGGAAAGGACAAATTTTATTTATATCTATAGCATATTATTCATATTATATTCATAATGATATAAACTAGATTATTGGAAACAATCAGAATTAACATATCCGTGTTACCAGACTAGTCAAATATTTCTGCCAAAATACAGCTATTAAGGATTAGCCAAAATGGTACCTTCAGATTCTCTTGATGATAGCATTTATAGTAAACAATAACTGCAATAATCTAGGGAAGACTGTGGCAACTCATTAGCATCAACAATCTGGTAGTCACCATGATAATGTCTTTCACATGATGAAGTAGAGGGTAAGACATATAGGCTGCATGTTACAGAGAGGCAGCCTTTCATAATTGAATCAGTTCTGGACTCTGAATCAGGAGAGAACTGAGTTTGCATTCCCCCTTAGATAATTACTGTTTATGGGACAATGGGAGAAAAATCACTTAACTTCTCTTTACCTCCATTACCACATCTGTAGAATAAGGATAGTAATAACTGTAGTACCAAAGTCGTAGGCTTGTCAGAACCCAATGAGATAACATGCTTAAAGCTCCTTGCAAACCTTAAAATACCATATAAATGTTGGCATTATTATTTTTATTAGATACATTACTTGTCCAGGTCATGAGCCCTGTTGCATATTATTCTTAGGTATGGAAAGATCTTTGTGCAATGTGGATAAGTATAAGAATCTGCAGCACACCCCAAGAAGTAGGCTATGTGGACTTTTTATGTAAGGCTAAAATGTAAGTAAAGTTGGGTCATTTCTCAATTCAATGATTGATTATTATGTCACCTCAGTTACTCCTGTTCTGAGTGACCATGGGTAAGTCACTCTCCCTCTCTCATTCTCAATTTCCTTAGAGAATTTTAAGGCTTAAATATTACTTTAATTCTATGATCCTATGATTTGTCAAAACTTGAAGTTTTACATGGATAGATTATATTAATGATAATTTTTCTTTTTAGCACTTTCAGCCCAACTGAATGGATTCTAAAGTTTGCTAAAATATTGTATGATTGTGATATTCTGACGGTCTTGGAACAATTATTTTTTAAACATGTAATACGATAAAAATAGAAATGCCATTGTTTAACAGTGGAGAGGTAGATAAAAACATTCAACAGCAGAAGTCTGAAAACCTTCTTTTTCTCCAAATAGCTTTTGAACACAATAAAGATGTCCTTCTTGTCTGAACATAGGCAGACAAGCAGCCTTATCTAATTTGGATCAGTTAATCACTGTGTTCTTTTTTCAGATACTGTAATATACTGTACTGTATGCGTTGCACTCAGTTCTTTTCAGAACTTTGATAAATGTCCTTTTCAGCTGACAAGTCATGTTTTCTTAATACACATTTTATTATTTATCTGTCCACGGGATTCATTCACAGATGAGCTGAAACACACAGGATTTTAAATGTCCCCTTTATGAAGGATTCCTCAAAACCTGTTTTTGTAACCACATTTTGGTAAGTACCATGGTCCTATAGGCCACATCTAGATAATTCCAAAGGAGAAGAACTTAATTATAATTTAGTATAGCAGCAATCCAATTATTTTTTTAAACCTTACACCCTAAAGTTTTAAGTGAGAGTTTGACAGTGTACAACTCACCAAAATTTGGTGATACAACTGTTTTACTTATTTATTTTTTTACATCTACTTCAATGAGGGGGGAAAAGTATTAGCAACTTTTGTGGGATAGAACAATTTAAATTATTACTCTTATTTTTAGTGCTAGCATATAATATTTATTTAACATTAACATGATTGTATATCAAGTGACCATTTTTTCATTAAAAATATGAATGAACCCAACAAGTTATAAAGGCTGAAAATGAGCATTTCACCTTGGTTTCTTTAGAATAAAAACTCTTTTCTGTTTGTCCTAAAATATTATTGGGATTAAACTATCTTTCACTTGTCAGTTGAATATTGTGACAAATTTGAACATTCTTGAAATTTTTTTAGATGCTCATTCATGAAGAAAAAAACAAAAAGTGTTATTTTTTTCACCTCCACTTGCATGAGTCAGAAAAGCCTCCTTGGATTTGCTCACAAACCTTAAAAAAATCAGTAACCTTCAGCAGACATTCAGCATAACCTGACAAAGTTTTGATTGAGGAAAGATTGATTCTCTAAAGTCAGAGTGGTCAGACATGCACTGAATTTGCTCTGGTTCATTGCTATATCCCAGAAAGGATTTCCAGCCATTCTCATCTAATGAGCTTATTAGTAAAAGGCTGAAAGGATCACAGATTGTCTATCAAGGAAGATTGTCAGTCACACACTGTTAGCAACTCTGCTGTGATTTATATGCCATGAGTAAAGAACAGAATGGTGCTAAAATGCCACATATTATGTCCCACAGCTTGTGCAGTAACACAAATAAAATGTGTGGAGCAAAGGACTTCAGTTTTAAAGGGGACAATGAGTTCTAGAGAAAGAAGTCAAAGGAAATTAGGCAGAGGAAAGATTTTGCCCTCCCATTTCCTCTAGTGATAATTATAATGCATGGGGGAAATCAAGGCACCTGCAGCAGTAATAGCCGATGTCCAAAATGAGGCTATTAAACTTTATTGAAAGGAAAGTCTGAAAATCTGCTCAACTGCTGTTAGCAACAGGTAGTTCGGACTTCTCTTACTGAGAGGGGCTGGACACAGCTGATTCTTATCTCCTTTTCTGTTACACAGATATTTGGATTTCCACTATTTTTTTCTTCTTTTTTCCTACTAGATTTGGAAGCTATAAGATGTGTGTGTGTATTTGTGTGTGTGTGTATGCAGTCATGTATGCACACGCACACACTCACATGCATCTTGATGCTCTTTCTCAGTCAATCAATAAACATTTATTAAGTGCTTATTATGTTCTAGGCTCTACACAGTGCTGGGGAAAAGCAAAAATAGTCACTGTTCTTGAGATGTTCACAGTCTAATGAATTGTTACATGATTAATCAATTCTTAAATTAGCAATAGTGGGTCACACTAATTTTCAGAAGGTACCTTCTTAAAACAATCAAAAGCAGAACACAACACCTCTCCATCAAGAGCTGAATAGCATTTTTATGCAATAATAAAAAATACAAAATGGTTTCAGAGAAACTTAGAAAGACTTACATGAGGTGATGAAGAGAGAAATAAACCTAACTGCAAGAATAATATATACTGGAAATATTTTAAATGCACATTTTGAAAGACTTTAAAATGCTTACTAATACAACTGCCAGCCAGGATTTCTGAAGATGATAAACATATAATTAAGTGAAAACTCCCACATCAATGTCTTTTTTGTGTATTAAAACATAATCTAATTCATTTTTACTGTTATTTAGTACCCACATCCAATGGTTTGGAATATATTTCTTGAATATCAGTGTTTGTGATGGCAAAGAGATGAGGCTACTTTGTAATATATAAAATTTTGCCATACATTCCTTTTCCTGAACAATGATGTCTCATATCTCTCCATCATTACCTTTTCCCAGTTTTGAACTGCAATAATCAGCTATTAGATAATTATTTTAGTACAATTTCAATAATTATTATGATGTAAAAATTATATTTAATTTTTTAAACATAAATTTATAACAAGCATTATACTTTATTTGAATTTATATGTGATGCATATTAAAAACACAGTTCACACCAAACATGAATATGGCAGTCTTTTTAAAAGTACAAGGCTCATTTATGCTAAAAACATTGCAAAGGTATTTATTTGTAGCTTAATTAAATCTACAATCAAACACTATCATTCTTTGCATTATGAAAACACTAGAAATTGGCCCAATACATACTATGGGTAAAACAAGAGTCCCATATATCCCCACTATCATTTGACATAACTATTGAAATGGTTACAATAAAATTAGAATAAAAATGAGGAAAAAACATTGCCAAAGGAGAAAATAAATTATCTTGACATACTAATAACATGACGATTTACTTAGAAAACCCAAGCAAATAATCAAATTTACTAATTGAGGCAATTAAGAACTTCAGTTGGGCAGCAAGGTACAAAATAAATCTATAAAAATTTTCAGTAGTCATAAGTTAGAATAACTAAAAGGAAAAATTATAGAAGAAAAATACTCCAAGTATTTATAAAATATACAGAAGTCAATATACCTTGAAATACTCAAGATTTATTCAAATACCATAATTAAACACTTTAAAGAAATACAAATAATTGTAGGGTTATCCATTGCCAATCACCTTGTCATGCCAATATAAAATTTTATTATCAAAATTAATTTAAATGTATTGTACTATATCAATGTAATTCCTAAAGGAGTATTCTGTTAAACTAGGTAAAAATTTCACAGAATCCCTTGGAAGCATTGTCTAGAATATTAATAGAAATAATTAGAAAACAGCTGAAAAGAAGGGGAACTAGCAATTTTGCACTTCAAATTACAAGTAATAATAATCAAAATTATTTGGTATTAATTTGAAAAAAAGAAAGCAGTTCAGCTTAAGAGATAAGGTAAAATCATAGGATCTTAGATCTAGAAGTGAAGGGACCTTAAATATTCTCTAGTCCAACATTCTTATATTATAAAGCAAGAATTAGAAATATGTGAGCTCAGTGGCAGTATTTGATAAAACTGAGAACTTAAATTATTTGAGTAAGAGTTTCTATTTAATAATAACTATTGGGAAATTGGAAAATAATTGAAATACATATATATACACATACACCCATACATACATACATATATATATATATATATGTATGTATGTATGTATGTATGTATGTATACCACTGTTTGAACAATCTGGCTAGCAGCTGTTGTGGGAGTGAAAGACCAACACAAGCCCAACAACAAGCACACAACCAGCACGCTGCAAAAGCCCAGGTTCTTTTGATCTGCTTTACTAAGGAAAGCAATGTTAAGGGGTTAACAAGCTTACTTTAATTCAGCATACAAATACCATTCACTTAGTTCAGGGGAAAAAGCCACCACACTGAACTTTAGAGCAAAATACAAACAAATTACAAACATTGACAGACAGGCCAAATACAATTCATAGTTACCAACATCTAGGTTCATCCCAGGAGCTCATAACAAGGGCTGATCCAGAGTCACACACACCACCATGCCTGTAGGTAAGAGCTCTGAAAAAGATAAAGCCAACCCCTGGTTTTATATCTTTTTCAAGGTCAAGGGTGACTCACCCATATGACCTAAAATTGTCACAAAGAGGCCACTTAAACCCACATGATCTAAAAGCCTCTGATGTCCCAAACATGTCACTCAAACTCATGTGTAAACCAAGCCCTCCCCTGAGGCAAGGAGGTCACCCTGAGGCAAGGAGGTCACCAAGAACTCTCAATCTAATCAAGGAAACACAGGCCAAACTCTTCAAGGGCACTTGGTTGACCTGGGTGCTAAAAGCCCATTTTGTTTACCAACACAACTAGCCAATTGTACAATGTGCCAAAAATAATTCAAATGTGTTACCACAGAAAAAAAAGGCATTAAAATACAGGACAGTGGCTTGAGTTATCTTTCAAATCTATGGCTAAGGGGTGATTTTTTTTCCATTTTCATATATATCACCATAAATGATAAATATGTTGCTCTCTTCTCCCTAATTTGTAAATTATCTCTCATAACAAAAACAAAACAAAACCCAAAGTTCAACAAAGCTAACCAACATATCAATCACATCTGAATGTATATGAATATTTCTTATACACAATCATCCACATCTCTAAAGTGAAAAAAGAGGAAGATATATGTTCTAAACCCTTCTACAGAGTCAAGCTTTGTCAAAAAAAGTTACATATTCAATTTAGATTTATTGTTCTTTTTCTGTTCATTGCTGTAGTGCTTGTTCCCACTTTTTTTCTGGTTATTTTTACCTAACTCCAAATAATCTCATATAAATTTTCCCATGATTTTTCTGAAGTGCTAATAGTAATGTTTCTTACAGTGCAATAATATTTGTAATACTCACATGTCACAATTTAGTCATCCATTTTTCAGCCTTCCATACTTCTACTTTGTTCATAAACACATCTATAAATATGTTGGTGCATATGATATCTCATTGACATCTTTAGAAAATAAAAAAATGATAACATCTTTAGATTCAAAGTCATGGATGTGTGAGTCACTGCCCCCCCACTTTTAAGCGTAATTGGACCAGCTCGAAGCTTTATCAACAGTGTATGTCTGCCTGTTTTTCCCTTGTCTGTTTCTTGTCCCCTTTGTCTATTTGCTAAGAGTGATGTCACTGGTAGGAGCTGTTTTGATTTTTGTCATTTATTCATTGTCAATCAAATTTTCATTTGTTAAGCATTTATTATGCACCAGGCACTATTGTAATCACTTTACAAATATGAACTCATTTGATCTTCACAAAAACCTTGGAAGTTGGTGTTATTATTATTCTCCTTCTATAGTTGAGGAAACTGAAGCAAGCAGAGGTTGAGTGACTTGCTAATGAATATCTGCATGGGTTAAATTTGAACTCAGTTCTTTTTGCCTCCAGGCACATTGCTCCATATACTGCAGCCCCTAGCTGCCAAAAATATATCATTCGCTTCAATTAATTTATAATCTAATGGTAGATAAAACATACAAATATGTACAAAAAAGATGTATATAATAAAAATGGGAAATAATTTCAGAGGCAATTAACTGCTATTTTAAAGAAGCAAGTAAGCTTCTGATCTGAGGAGGGAGAATATACCAGCATGAGGGACAGTCAGAAAACAAACAAACAAAATGATGCGGTATGTCAGAAGAACTGAAAAAATCCCAGTGTCATTGAGTTTTAGAATACATGGAGGCGAGTAAAGTTTAAAGAGACTGGTAACATAGGAGGGTGCCAAGTTGTGAAGGGCTTTAAAAAGCAAACAGAAGTAACATCAATTTTAACTTACTATTATAACTGCTAAACCTGTATTTTAATAACCTATGGCTCATTGCACTAGCATATCAATCTTCCCAAAGTACTACTTATATGATATCACTTTTTCAAAACTCTGATGAGTTTATTTCTGCCCATTGGATAGGGTATAGATTCTTAAATTTTCCAACAAGGTCCTACAAAAGACTACCTCAATCCCCCTTGCCATCTTTATCTCCTTGCTAGTTTCCCATGTGATTTTTCCAACAGAAACAAACTAGTTAACTCATTTTTATTTGAACCCACCCCATGTTTTCTGCCTTTATGGTCACGTGATTCCTCTTCCACTCAGACTTCTTGATCACATAGCTTGCCACAATTTCTCTGATATCTGATTTCCTTGAGCACTTAGTGTTAGCATAGATTATTTGGCTCACTACATGCTGCCTGACAATGCGAGTTCGTTTTATTTCAATGTTTGCATCTTACCTCTCCAGCTAGCTTGTAAACTCCTGAAAGGTAGAGGGACAGGGTCGACAACTGTGTTGATTAGAGAGCTGTATTAGTTTCTTTTCATTGAGTGAAATGTCCAATTCAGTAAAGCACTTGGATTGGTGAATTGTTTTCTACTGATTAAGAATTGTTTCAGTGAATTGAACCAAATTCCACTTAATTGGTGTGTGTGTGTGTGTGTCTGTGTGTGCGTGTTTGTATTTCTGCTTGGGAGTGTTAAGTAAACATAGCCAAATTGTAACATTCAGGTTTTTAATAAGGTGTGTAAGGTGGGACTTTGGATCTACATATTCCCCATTAAAATATGTGAACCAAATAAATTACGGTCATCACTACCTGTAACGAGTTGCTATAGTATACTGATTGGGTTCATGTTCTACTTTGATTAAAGTAAAAGGTATTTTGCTATGATTTCCATTATTGTTTATCAATGTGATCTATTAATAATAACACATGATAAAAATGAAGTATACATGGTAAGGGTATGAAAATGCTGTCAATAGCTATGTTGCTATGTTTTTCCCAATAAATATTGTTAAACTTTGTTAATATTGTTTTGTAAATTTGAAAATATTGTTAAACTTTATAGTTTCTGAAGATTCACATAATAGATATAAACATATGCCCCTTCTGAACTTCACTTTACACATATGTAAAATGGAGGTTGTTATATTGCCGTTTGCACAGGGTTCTTTTGAGATCTAATGAGATAGTGTTTGCAAAGCAGTTAGGCAAACCTAATGCAATATACAAAGGTACTCCTTATTGTATCGTCTTACTTTTTTTTTCTCAAAGAAAAAAGAAATTCTTCTGCAGCATAGTTTTACACATAAAGTACTAAGCCTGGAGTCAATAGAAGTAAGTTTAAGTTCTGCCTTGGACACTTACTAGAGATGTGATCATGGATAAGTTACATAACCGTCAAACTTTATTTTCTTTATCTACTGTTAATATTCACACTAGTTACCTCACAGGACAACAATGAATAAGGCTTTTTGTAATTCTTAAAATGAACACATACATATAAATTGGGAAGGAAGGTGTCTAGTTGTATCTGAATTCCAAATTGTCTCCCTCCCTTAAGCCCCCCACCATTAAGAAGACAAGTGATATGATACCCAGTATAAATATTTCTATGTTAGTGTTATACTAATTAGGATGGGACTTTTTTGCTCTTCTTCTCCATGCTAAGACCATCAAGTGTTTTAATGAGTCTTGCCTTTGAATGGGGCAGGTAAAGTGGGACCCTTTTGTCTTTTGTTTTGGAGCGCTTCCCAGCATTTAGGAATCTTTGATCAAAATCAGGAATCTTTGATGATTGCTTATGTCAAGGGAAAGCCTAGTTCACATGGGTTTGAGTCACTTGGTTGTGATACCCTAAACCCTGAAGGAGTGTATATAAACTCAGAGGCTGGCGTTTTACCTTTGGGGGCATAATCATTGAAAGTGTATTGGTGACAAGACTCTGGGTAGCCATTGAAGCAGCCCTCCTTCCAGCTTTCAAAACCCAGATGCTGGTGCTTCTCTCTGGTAAACTATCTGCTAGCAACATTATTGTTACACTTAGCTATCTCGCAAAAAATAAAATTTAAAAATTAAAGTGGAAAACCATATGGTTCAATAAGTTCTCAGAGTTTATTACTTCTCTGTCTAGAGTTGGATAACATTTTTCATCATAAGTCCTTCTGAAATGTCTTGGAGCACTGTATTAATCAAAGTAGCTAAGTCTTTCACAGTTCATCATTGTTCTAATATTTTTGTTACTGTGGTTTTTTTTTTTTCTGAAACCATACTCCTTGTCATTTTTTATAGCAAAACAATATTCCAAAAAAAATCACATACCAAAACTTGTTTAGCCATTCCCCAATTAACTAACATCCCCTTAATTTCTAATTCTTTGCCATCACAAAAAGAGCCATTAAAATATATTTGTATAAATAGGTCCTTTTCCTTTTTATTTGATTTCTTGGGGATGTAGACCTAGTAGTGGTATTACTAGGTCAAACAGTATTATAGTTTTATATCCCTTTGTGCCTAGTTCCAAATTGTTCTCCAGAATAGTTCAACCAATTCACCACCCTAACAACAATTCATTATTGTACCTACTTTCTCTGTGTCTCCAGTATTTTTCATTTCTCATAAGTATGAGATGGTATCTCAGAGCTGCATTAACTTGCCTTTATCTAATTGGTTGCTTTAATTTCTTCTTCTGAAAACTGACTGTTCTTATCCTTTAATCAATTAAGGAATGGCCCTTATTTTTTTTGTAATTTTGACTCACTTTCTTATATATTTGACAAATGAGGCCCTTATCAGAGAAACTTGGTTCAATTTTTTTTTACCCTCTTTCCTTCCTGCTTTCTAATCTTGGCTGTTTTAGTTTTCTTTGTGCAAAACACTACAGAGTGAGTAAAAAACATTTACGTGAAGAAACAATGGGCATGAGTATCAAGAAAAACAATAGAATGTAAAAGACAAAGGGGAAGGGCACATCATTTAATCAATTTTAAAAAAATCCCTCCCATATTTTCTCAATTTCTAAAAGGTAAAAACTGTGATCATGGAAGATCAAGAATTTGCCACATGTCTTGCTTTTGTCCAAATGAGGCTTCTAACAATCTGAAAAGCTAAACAGTCTTGTCAGTAGTCTGGTTGTTTAGCAGTGAAACATAGCTTACAATCCATGAAGAATTAAGTTAAAAATTAATATTATACAGAAGACAATAGAGAGACATGGTATTGATGGCTACAGGTTTTAAGTTTAACTGATGAGAAATTTTGAACGGAAATAAAAGCTATCGTGGTAAACTCATGGTAATATGAGAGGAAAGAATGACAAATAGAGTATTCCACTAGTACCCCTAAATGACAGAAGAAACTGAGCAAAACTTGTAGCTTGTTGATTGGACCCCTTATGGAAAACTAATAGGAGGACAAGGCCAACAGTCCCACTACATGGGCACACTTCAATGGATTATAATCTGCATCATCAGATGGACCTCCCAAAGTGATGAGATCACCGTTAAACTCTCCGAAGAAAATATCAGTCTTTTCTTCCATCTGTCAGAGTGATCTTCAGGATTCTCACAGAATAACATTTATATGTTATTCTTTGCCACATGTTTTGTTTTGTTTTGTTTTTTAACATGCATCTTTCTTCAGATTTGTGGCTTTACATTAGAATTATATTTTCTTGATATAGTCTGTGACTGCCCCTTCTCTTCTGTTAGTTTTAACTCTTTTAAACAATATATCCTCACATATCATCATATTCTGGTCGTCTTACCACACCTATCTCACTGATTCCTATAAAATTTCATATAGTTCTTTACATTGATATTAACCTATCAAGTTATATTTACTCATGCTCTCTGCATTGACATAAGAATGTGATACTACAAGCATCATTTGATCCTCTTCTCTCTTGCTTCCTTCTGAGAACTGCTGAATTCTACCATTATCATTATTCTCCTAATTTAAGATTTCTTTATCATGAGTTCCATGAACCTCCTGGTCTATAAATAGATTTTAGCATATCCGTGAATGTGAATTAGAAACAAACTATATCTTTATTTTCATTAACTTCTAAATGAAAATTATCATTTCCTTCGCTTTTGACCAAAAAATTTGACATTCTTCTCAGACATTGCTATAGTCTTTACCAGATTGTTGTAGTGTTTTATGACACTAAAAAGGTTAAAAACTCCATTTTCATGCCTTTTGAAATACATAGTATATATTCTTTTTTTTTCTGATGTACTATAATATTCCAGGGGATTAAAAACATTATATTTTACAGATTCAAAGAAAATTCAGTTAAAAAATAGTCATTTGTTCCAAAGTAAGACTAGCATATATGGATATATTCTATCTCCATATTGATTCTCATTCTCCTTTAAATTAATTATTTTCTTTAAAAAACTAGGATGCTTTAAAAATTTATTTTCTTAAAATGATCTTAATATGATTACTTTTTCTTTCTTAAAGTCTCAAATAAATCTCCTTTTTATACAGTTTGATTTTTCCAGAACAATGATTTCGTACTTATTATTGAATAATAAGAAATAATGAAGTATTGTAATGATGTGTAATTTCAAATACAAGCAAACAAAAATAACAAAAATGATAAGAGGTAGTAGAATACTTTACAATCAGGGAACAAAATATGCAAAACAGTCACAATAATTCTACTCCAAATTGCGAAAAAGAAAACTTACTGAAATACATTGTAAAATTAACAGAACCATTCCCTTTCACCTTCCCCCTCTTCCCACCCATTATAACAATTTTTTCTTGCCTCTTTTATGTGAGATAATTTATCCCATTCTATCTGTCCCTCTCCCTTTCTCCTTCTCCCATATATTCCTCTCTCGTCTCTTAATTTAATTTTTTTTAGATATCATACCTTCATATTCAACTCACCCTTTGCCTTCTGTATGTATATGTGTGTGTGTGTGTGTGTGTGTGTGTGTGTGTGTGTGTGTACGCATGTATTCTCTTCAACTATCCTAATACTGAGAAGGGGCTCATGAGTCACAAATATCATCTTTCCACATAGGAATGTAAACAGTTCAAGTTTAATAAGTCCTTTATTATTTATCTCCCCTATTTACCTTTTCATGCACCTCTTGATTCTTGTATTTAAAAGTCAAATTTTCTATTCGCTCTGCTCTTTTCATAGAGAATGCTTGAAAATCCTCTATTTCATTGAATATCCATTTATCCCCCTGAAGTATTATATTCAGTTTTTTTAGGTAGGTGATTCTTGGCTTTAATCCTAGCTCCTTTGACCTCTGGAATATCACATTTCAAGGCTTTCAATACCTTAATGCAGAAACTCCTAGAACTTGTGTTATCCTGAGTGTGTTTCCACAACATTTGAATTGTTTCTTTCTGTCTGCTTGCAATATTTTCTCCTTGACCTGGGAACTCTGGAATTTGGCTACAATATTTCTAGGAGTTTGCATTTTGAGATCTTGTTCAAGAAGGGATCGGTGGATTCTTTCCATTTCTATTTTACCCTCTGGTTCTAGAATATCAGGGTATTTTTTCCTTGATAATTTCTTGAAAGATGATACCTAGGCTATATTTTGATCATGGCTTTCAGGTAGTCCAATAATTTTTAAATTTTCTCTCTTCTGGATCTATTTTCCAGGTCAGTGGTTGTTCCAATGAGATATTTCATATTGTCTTCTATTTTTTGTTCTTTTGATTCTGTTTTATAATCTCTCGATTTCTCATAAAGTCATTAGCTTCCATTTGTTCCATTCTAGTTGTTAAGGAATTATTTTCTTCAGTGAGCTTTTGGACCTCCTTTTCCATTTGGCCAGCCTTGCTTTTTAAGGCATTCTTCTCCTCGTTGGCTTTTTGTACCTCTTTTGTCATTTGGGTTAGCCTATCTTTAAGGTGTTATTTTCTTCAGTATTTTTGGGTCTCCTTTAGCAAGCTGTTGACTCATTTTTCATGATTTTTTTTTGTATCACTCTCATTTCTTTTCCCAATTTTTCCTCTACTTCTCTTACTTGGTCTTCAAATTCCTTTTTGAGCTCTTCCCTGTCCTACAACCAATTCATATTTTTCTTGGAGCCTTGGGATGTAGGATTTTTTACTTTGTTGACTTCTGGTTGTATGTTTTTATCTTCTTTATTACCAAAGTAAGAATCTATAGTCTGATTTTTTTGCTGTTTGCTCATTTTACCAGCCAAGTACTTGAGTTTTGAGGTATTTGTCAAGGTAGGACTCTTCTTCCAGAGTGGAGAGTGCTCTGTACCAAGCTTCAGGGGTTTTGTAGAGCTGTTATCAGAGCTACTTGTAGGCATCTGTAAATTTTCAGTTCTTCTGAGCTGGTATGATCCAAGGAGGCTTGTTTACTCCTCTCCTGGCCTGTGTTCTGCTCTGTGAGTGACGTCAAGCACTCTTCTCTGCCCTGGAAATGTGAGGAGGATTCCGTCTCCAGAGCCACCACAAGCTCTGACACACCTTCCCTCCTCCTAAACCCAAGACTTCCGCCCTGGATGGACTGCAACCCTGATCCAAACAGGGCAAAGCAAGATAACTGTGCCTCAGCAACAGCCAAGAGATCCCTGCACTCCCACTCTGATAAGATGATTGACACCGCCCCCCCTCCATCATCTGTGGGCCTGGAGCTCCAGAAGCAGTTGCTGCCACTGCTGCCCACACCACAGCCATCTCTGCCACCCCAGGGCTGGAGTCTGACAGTGATCTTCTCTCACCCAGGTCTGACAGAGTTTTCCCATTGACTTTTTACAATGTCTTTGGCATTTGTAGGTTCCACTGCCACAGCTGCCAATGATTCAGTGCTCTGAGGCCTGCTCTGGCTGGTCTGCTCCAGCCAGGTCTGTGTTGGTGCAGCTGTGCTCCACTCCTAGCATGGTGCAATAGACTCTTACCATGAGCCTTCCAGACTCTCTTGGGCTGGAGACTTGTTTCACTCTGTCATTTTATGATTTCTGTAGCTCTAGAATTTGTTTAGTCATTTTTTACAGGGATTTGGAGGGATTTGGGGGAGAGCTCAAGCAAGTCTGTGCTTTTAGTCTGCCATCTTGGATCCATGTCCAACAATCCCTACTTTCAAAGAGATTACTTTTTATTGGGGGAAGGAAGGCAACATAGAAAAGGAGATGGGGAAAGGAGAAATGCTCAAAACTCCAGAGAATGAAGGATGGCCAGTCTAGACAGTTTCTGACAATGACATTTTGGGGAAAACTCACCAGTGGGAGAAGGGGGACACAGAAACAAAGAGAAAGGGAAGCCAAGTCATGGTGGCAAAGTCTAGAAAATGAACAATGTACGAAACAAAATGTCTTTCTTATTTTGGTAAACTTTTATACACACACATACATATACATATATATACACACATACATACTTATATATGTGTGTGTGTATACATATATATGTATGTGTGTGTGTGTGTGTGTAAATATACTTATGTATGTGTGTATTTTTTCCAGTGAGGAAGACCCAGGGACATATTAGAAATAAAATGTGACTATATTCAATCATCTTTTATTGGTTCTTTTTGTTTGTGTGTATGTGTTTTTGTTTTATATTAGTTTTGTTACCATGGTTCATGCTCAGTTTAAACTTCATTTGTTTCTAGAGTTTGAAGTGAGCCATTTATCATGAAACATTTAATAGCACTTACCTCACATTGTTATTGTGATTATGAACTGAACTACTTGTAAGGCACTTAGCGGATCCCTGGTACATAGTAAGTGTTATATAACTGATTATTCCCCTGAATATACTTAGAGTCCAATATTACTCCATGTGGGAAACTACCATTTTAAATTGTCCTGACTGTCATCCTTTAACTTATTTCTAAAGACTACTCCTCTATATCCAATCAGTTACCAAGTGCCATTGATTTTATCTCTAAACATTTTTTCCATTTATCCATCCCTTTTCAATTTTCACATAGCCATCACCCTGATTGAAGCTCTTATTACCTTTGGCCTAATTTTTGCAATAGCTTCCGAAGTGCAATCCCTATTCTAACTAATGAATAAATCAACTTTAATGACTCTAGTTTTGTATGGAAATAACCATGGAGCTGACAAAATAAAATTCCTAAAGCACCAAATGGACCAGGTCACCCTATAATTCAGAAAACTTCATGCTGTTCCCTTTTCCATAATAGACCACAATGCAGACTTCTCACCCTGGATATTCTTTGTGCTCAAAATTCCATACAAACTGGCCAACCTGCTGTTACCCAAATTCAGCACTCCATCTCCCACCTATTACTTTGGAAAGTTAATATAAACTGAGAGACAAAGTTCCAAACATGGTCAATTCATTAATTAGACAAGAAGTAACTATTAAACTGGGTCAATGCCCTCTCTCAATGACCAAATACATTAAGTAAGGACTGACAGGTTCTTTTATAAACAAGATGAGAGCAAAATCTCAAACAGCATAGGTATATCTTATTCTGATTGGCTATTGATGACATAGTCAAATTGCGGTAACAGTCATTTGAGCCTCAGGATGTGAAACCGTCTTAATCATAGCTAAGACATGTGATTTGAGACAAAAGACAATGATGAGACTTGCCTTTTTGGTCTAATCAAATTTCTGTGGGAAGTGGGTGATGGGTGGGGTTACAAAGGTGCTGGTAACTACAGGACAGTAGCTTCATCTTTAGGCAAGTTTTACTGGGATGTGGGTGGTCGATGAAGTTTACATGGGAAAGGAGCTACAAAAGGAAATATTAAAACTAAATTGATTGTCCTAGCAAAAATATAATTAATATTACTTTTGAAAATTTTACATACCTCTATACTTTTGCATAAATTGCCCTTCATGCCTTGAATATACTTCCTCTTCATAAGCATAAGGATAATCACCAAATGACAAGATTAACTTATGAAACTCTATTAATGAACAGAAGGTCAGCATATTAATTTCATTAGTAATATTAAAGTATCAAAAAACATGCATGCAATTTGTGCTTAATCATTGTCAATTGTGTATATATATATATATATATATATATACATATATATTTACTAAGATAGAGATGAGACTACTAAGGATAGAGATATGATAGAGATACTAAGATATAAAAGGTAACTACCAAGTAAAGTAAATGCCTCTACTAATGGCACCTTCTCTGTAATAAATACTCTTAGTGTAGTTGAGAACACTAAGAAGTTAATTGATTATCCCAGGTCATTCAACCAGTCTGTCAAAGCTAGAGCCTGAAGGCCAATTCTTTCTTCTACTATCCCATGTTGCCTCTCCCCCTGCTGCCAAACAGGCTGTGTTTGGTTGTTTTAATAAAGAGTAAGATTTTGGAAGGAGAACAAAATAGAATGTAGGAGGATTTTAATCTTTGAGATTCAAATCATCTACGTTTAGGATATCTCTTCATAAGGTTTAAGCTACCCTTCTTGTCACCTTCACTAATTTGTAGCTTTTATTAGTCCTTCAGGCACAGAGCCTAGGAGGTACTAAATAGCCTCTAGGAAAAAGAACTTGCAAATGCAATCTTTAGGTTACATTTATAGTAGATATCATACTAATATTGGGATCCCACTAATGTTTACTAATAACTATTTTTTTTGTTCTTTTCAATTTTGTTTTATCTCTTCTTTGAGGATCCAAATGCCTATTTTTCCATGTTTAAAAATCTAGTTTTCTAGGCTTGCTTTTGAAAAAAGTTTTATGCATTATTCATCTCTTATTTCTCTCTTTTGTGGATGAAAGTGTTTAGAGCTAGATATTTCCCCAGTTGAAATATTTTGGAAGTATCCTAAATATTTCTTTTTTATTGTTTTGTTGTTGTTGTTGTTTTTGTCAGATGGCATGAGATTTCCAGTAGTCAGTCTCTTCCTCTATCTTTATGACTCTGCATCAACAGCATGATTATTTCTGATTCTTTCCCTGGCCAAGGCCTGCCAGTCCCTGACAGTTCTATCAGAGGCAGCTGTGTGTTGTAGTGGAGTGAGGAAGACCTGAAGTCTAATCACATATCAGGCACAGGAAAGTCATTTAATTTAATTCTGCCTTGGTTTCTTCAACTGTAAAATGGGGAAAATATACAACCTAGCCCTCAAGAATGTTATGAGGATCAAATGAGATTTGTAAAACTCTTAGCATAGTGTCTGGCAGATGTTAGGTGTTTAATAAATGCTTCCTTCCTTTTTTTCTTTATTTCTTCCTTCCTTCTTTCTTTCCATCCATCCATCCATCACAATTGTGATGGCCAGCCTTTATCACAGGTACATTCTAATATTACAGATTGATAGTGACAGAGATGGTTGTTATATTACCTTCCCCCACTTTAAGAGCTCCTACCTGTCATATTCCTCTCCCCCCCACTCTGCCTCCTTCTCAGTGTCATGAAAAACTTTGGAACATGCCCAAGTGGTTGAGCTATGGCCCAGCCTTAAATTCACTTGACTGTCCCTGACCCAGGAATTCAGAATTCTGTACCCTGACTTTAGTGAATACGAAAGCTAGATCCAGAAATTAAGTTAGATGGATTCCGAACCACAGGTGAGCTCTTGCCCACTCTAACTCCAGTGTACTATCTCCTCAGAAGAGCACTTAGTTGAAACTCAAAGTCTCTGCCTACCCAGTGCCAGGAGCAATATCTTGAGGAAGTTTCCTGAATTATTTCTGTACTCTAGTACTATCAATACAGTTCATGTTCTAGAATGGTAATGATAACTTCACACAAATTTTTAGAATATTTAGATAACTATTGGCATTTTTCTTGATGTGCATGTTATGTATATATATACATATATATACATATATATAGTTATGTATACACACATATATTGCATCTATGTATATGTGTATATATGTGTATATTATATGTACATATATAATAGGCACAGTATATATACATATTGTATGCATGTGTGTGCATATATATACATGTATGTATGTATGTGCTTATGTATATATAGTATATACATAAATATATATATATATACACATACACACATACTGTGTGTATATAGTGGTTATATATGAATATCTGCATGTATGTATATAATAATTCCCAAACTTCACAAGCAATGAAATTTTTTTTGAGAGGTTAGAAGGTGTGTATTGATATTGGATCCTGCCTGGGCTACAGGAAATTGGAGAAAGGCCAGGCCTTAACGGGTTCATTGAAGGGATACGGAGGATGTTCTGCATCTCTTGGAACCCACTTCCTATCTGCTGTTATCATAGTCATGATCTACTGCCAATTCTTGTTCAGTGCCCCAAGCTTCTTTATCTCCTCTGGGGTCAGGGTGAAGTCAGAAACCTGGAGGTTCTTGAGCATATGGGAAGAAATGATGCTTTTGGGAATACAGATCACCTTCATCTGGACTTACAACCTGAGCAGAATCTGGGCTGGCAACTTTCCGTACTTCTTGGTGAACTCAAGGACAACAGGCTCCTCCAGCAGCATTGGATGTGATGGGTCTCATCAGGCTATTTCCAAAGAGCCCAAGGGGCTATAGGCTGTCACCTCCAGCCCCACCCCCCCACTTGTTGCAGTGAGCAATTAGCTCATTCTGGGCCAGGTAAGGGTGGCTGTCCACTTGGAGCACAGCATACTGCACTGTGGCCACTGTGAGAATGTTGTCAATCTAGCAGCTGTTGAAGTTGGAGAGGCCCAGGGCCTGCACCAGCCCCTTGGACACCATTGCCTCCATCACCTTCCAAGTTTCTTTGCAGTGGATAGTGTCATAGAGCATTGTGCAGTGGGTGTTCTTGGGGAAGGTGTTGTCCCCTGCTCAAAGCCATAGGGCCAGTGCATCAGGTAGAGGTCCAGATCACTGCAGCTGGAGGTAGGACAGGTTCTTCCTGAGGGAAGGCTCCATGTCCTCCAGCTAGTACTTGGTGTTCCAGAGATTGTAGGTCACAAACACTTCTTCTTGCAGAACGGTCTTGCCAGGTCCAACACTCTCCTTCAAGGCCTTGTCAATCTCCACCTCCTTTCCATAGATGGTAGCACAGTCAATGTGGTGGTAGCCAACACTCAGAGCATATTTAACAGCAGCCTTCACCTGCCCAGGCTCACTCTTCCAGGCACCCAGGTACCCAGACCCAGGAGAGGCATCTTCTGCCTAGTGTGGAGGATGAGGGTGGATGCCATTGTTGCCCTAGGCTGCACAATTAGGCAGCTTCCTGAATCACAGCCTGGTCTCTGTATGCCCTCACACCATGGCCTTGTCACAACTATTATTTTTTTTGGAGATTTTTTATTTTTAGTTTACAACACTCGGTTTTACATAATTTTGAGTTCCAGGTTTTCTTCCTCCCTCCCCCCTTCCCTCCCCAAGACGGCATGGAATCTGATATATCTTCTACGTATAACACAGTAGTCAAGTTGTGAAGAAGAATTATGACCAATTGAATGAATCATGAGAGAGAGGAAACAGAACCAAAAAAAAAAAGCAAAAACAAAAGAGAAAAAAAGGGGGAAAAAAGGCGAGCATAAAGTATACCTCAATCTACATTCAGACTCCATGGTTCTTTCTCTGGATGTAGATAGCATTCTCCATCATGAGTCCTTTGGAGTTGTCTTTGCACCTTGTGATGCTGAGAAGAGCAAAATCTATCAGGGTTAGTCATAACAGAATCCATATATCTGTGGATGTATATAATATTCTCCTGCTTCTGCTCTGCTCACTCAGCATTATATAGTGCAGGTTTTTCCAGGTTTCTATGAAGTTAATATCATCCCCATTTCTTATAGCACAATAGTACTTCATTATGTTCATATACCACAACTTGTTCAGCCATTTCCCAATTGATGGGCATCTCCTTGGTTTCCAATTCTTTGCTACTGCCAAAAGAGCTGCTATAAATATTTTTGTACATATGGGTCCTTTTCCCATTTGTGTGATCTCTTTGGGATACCACCCTAGAAGTGGCATTGCTGGGTCAAAGGATATGAACATTTTTATAGCTCTTTGTGCATAGTTCCAAATTGCTCTCCAGAAGGGCTGGATCAGTTCACAACTCCACCGGCAATGTAACAATGTTCCAATTTTACCACATCATCTCCCACATTTTTCATTTTCCTGTTATGTCATTTTAGCCAATTTGACAGGAGAGATGTGGTACCTAAGAATTGTTTTGATGACTGCTGGTTTATAATACAGCTTAATATCTGGTATGCCTAGGCCACCCTCCCTAGCATTTCTTTTCATTAATACCACAGATATTCTAGAACTCTTGTTCTTCCAGATGAATTTTGTTATTATTTTATCAGACTCTGTAAAATAATTTTTGGTAGTTCGATTGGTATGGCACTGAATAGATAGATTTATTTAGGTAGAATTGTCATTTTTATTATATTGCCTTGGCCTAATCATGAGCAACTATTTTTCCATTTATTTAGGTCTGACTTTATTCCCATGAAAAGTGTTTCATAATTATGTTAACAGAAGCCCTGGGTTTGTCTTGGCAGATAGACTCCCAAATATTTTAGAGTTTCTACAGTAACTTTGAATGGAATTTCTCTTTATATCTCTTGCTGTTGGGCTTTGTTAGTAATGTATAGGAATGCTGAGGATTTATGTGGGTTTATTTTATATCCTGCAACTTTGCTACAGTTGTGTATTATTTCAAGTAGTTTTTTTAACTTGATTCTCTAGGATTCTCTAAGTAAATCATCATATCATTTGCAAAAAGTGATAATTTAGTTTCTTCTTTGCCTATTCCAATTCCTTCAATTTGCTTTTCTTCTCTTATTGCTACAGCTAACATTTCTAGCACCAAATTGAATAATAAGGGTGATAATGGACATCCTTGTTTCACCCCTGATCTTATTGGGAATGCATCTAGCTTATCCCCATTACAAATAATGTTTGTTGATGGTTTTAGGTAGATGCTATTTATAATTTTAAGGAAGGCTCCATTTATTCCTATGTTTTCTAGTGTTTTTAATAGGAATGGGTGCTGTATTTTTTCAAAGGCTTTTTCTGCATCTATTGAGATGATCATATAGTTTTTGCTAGTTTTGTTGTTGATATGATCAATTATACTGACAGTTTTCCTAATATTGAACCAGCCTTGCATTCCTGGAATAAATCCTACCTGGTCATTGTGTATTATGCTTGTGATAAGTTGCTGCAATCTTTTTGCTAATATCTTATTTAAAATTTTTGCATCAATATTCATTAGGGAAATTGGTCTATAATTTTCTTTCTCTGTTTTGACTCTTCCTGGTTTGGGTATTAGCACCATATTTGTGTCATAAAAAGAATTTTGTAGGACTCCTTCTTCACCTATTTTCCCAAATAGCTCATAAAGTATAGGAATTAATTGTTCTTTAATTGTTTGATAAAATTCACATGTAAAACCATCTGGCCCTGGAGATTTTTTCCTAGGGAGTTCATTGATGGTTTGCTCAATTTCTTTTTCTGAGATGGGGTTATTTAAAAAATTTACTTCCTTTCCTGTTAACTGGGGCAATTTATGTTTTTGTAGATATTCATGCATATCCCTAAGATTGTCAAATTTATGGGCATACAATTGAGCAAAATAATTCCTAATTATTGTTTTGATTTCCTCTTCACTAGAGATGAATTCACCCTTTTCATTTTTGATACTGGTAATTTGATTTTGTTCTTTCTTTTTTTAAAATCCAATTCAGCAAAGGTTTATCAATTTTATTGTTTTTTTTCATAAAACCAGCTCTTTGTTTTATTTATTAATTCAATAGTTTTCTTGGTTTCAATTTTATTAATCTCTCCTTTGATTTTCAGTATTTCTTATTTGGTATTTAATTGGGGATTTTCAATTTGTTCTTTGTCTAGCTTTTTCAGTTGCATGCTCAATACATTGATTTCCTTTTTCTCTATTTTATTCACGTAAGCATTTAGAGATATAAAACTTCCCCTAAGAACTGCTTTTGCTG
Source organism: Trichosurus vulpecula (assembly GCF_011100635.1). NCBI lineage: Eukaryota > Metazoa > Chordata > Mammalia > Diprotodontia > Phalangeridae > Trichosurus > Trichosurus vulpecula. The sequence continues at coordinate 221,725,329 of NC_050573.1, read as the reverse complement.
CATCCCATAAGTTTTGGTATGCTGTCTGTGTTGGTAACTAAAAATGGGCTCCTTAGCACTTAATTCAACAAGTGCCCTTGAATAGTTTGACTTTTGTTCTCTTTGAGTAATTCATTGAGCCATACTAGGTGCTAAGCCCCAGGCCCAAACCCCTATTAAGTATAAAACCTTAGTGGATGTGGATTGGCAACTAAGGTGGGGCACAAGGTGGGACTAACTCTAGGGAGGGCCTAGTTTACATGTCTGGGAGAGTAGAGGCTTTTAGACCAAGTGGGTTTAAGTCCACCTCTTTGTGACATTCTAGGTCAGGTGGGTGAGTTGCATGTGTGACTCACACCTGAGGCTGAAAAAGATATAAAAACCAGGGGTTGGCTGTCTGTTCCTTGGAGCTCTTTGGCACAGCAGTGGTGGAACAGAAGTGGTGGCATGCATGACTCTGGGCCAGTCCTTGTTCTGAGCTCCCGAGCTGAACCTAGATGTTGGTAACTATGAATTGTATTGGGTCTGTCTGTTGATATTTGTAATTTGTTTGTATTTTGTTCTGAAGTTGAGGGTGCTGGCTTTTTCCCCTGAACTAAGGGAATGATATTTGTATGCTGGATTAAGGTAATCTTGTCAACCCCTTTAACCTTGCTTTCTTTATTTAAGCAAATCAAAAGAACCTGTGCTTTCCCAGTGTGCCGGCAGCTTTCTGGGTGCTGGCTGTGGGTGGATATTACACCCCCACAAAAGCTGCTAGCTGGATTGTGGAAACACTGTCTCATTATTGTCATTCTCTTGAATGAAGTTATTAATTGTTTCTCTGATTTCTTCTCTGGCCCACTCATTCTTTAGAATTAGATTATTTAGTTTCCAATTATGTTTTAGGTTACTTTTCCATGGTTCTTTATTACAAATAGTTTTTATTGTATCATGATCTGAAAAGTATGCTTTGACTAATTCTGCCTTTCTGCACTGGATTGTGAGGTTTTTATGCCCCATACATGTTCAATTTTTGAGTATGTGCCATGTACCGCTAAGAAGAAATTATATTCCTTTTTATCCCCATTCCGTTTTCTCCAGAGGTCTATCATATGTGCCTTTTCTAAAATTCTGTTCACCTCCTTAACTTCTTTCTTAGTTATTTTGAGGTTAGATTTATCAAGTTCAGAGAGGGGGAGGTTGGGGTCTCCCATTATTATGCTTTTGCTGCCTATTTCTTCCTGTAATTTCCTTAACCTCTCCTCTAAGAATTTTCATGCCATCCCACTTGGTGCATATACATTAAACAATGATATTGCTTCATTGTTTATGGTTCCTTTTAGCAGGATGTAGTGTCCTTCCTTGTCTCTTTTAATTAAATCTGTCTTTTCTTTTGCTTTGTCTGAGATTAGAATTGTTACACCTGCTTTCTTTTTTTACTTTAGCTGAAGTGCAATATATTTTACTCCAGCCTTGTACCTTTACCCTGTGTGTATCCCTCTGTTTTATATGTGTTTCTTGTAAACAGCATATTATAGGATTATGGTTTTTAATCCATTCTTCTATCTGCTTCAGTTTTATGGGACAGTTCATCCCATTCACATCCACAGTTAAGATTTCTATCTATGTCTTTTTCTCCATCCTATTTCTCTCTGGTTTATGCTTTTATTTCTCCCTTTCCTCTTCTACTCCTCAACAGAGTTTTGCTTTTGACAGCTGCCTTCCTCAGTTTACCCTCCCTCTTGCTTCCCCTCCCTTATCTTACCATTTTCCACTTGCTACTTCTTCCCTCCCTTCTGACCGCTCCCTCCCTTTCCCCCCCCTTCCCCTCCTACTGCCTGTAAGACAAGTTAGATTTCTATACGTTCTAGGGTATGTTATTCCCTTCTTGAACCAGATATGATGACAGTAAAGCTCAAGTACTGCTCTTCTTCCTCCCTTCTTTCCTTCTACTATTTTATGTTTTTGTGCCTCTTCATTTGATATAATTTATGCTTTTCTACTACCTCCTTACCTCTTCTCCCTTAACCCTCTCTTTACATCTCTTAATTATGTTTTTTATCCTTATATCAGTTATTTTATACAGACATCCACAGTCTATGTGTATTCCTTTCAATTGTCATGATAGCTGTACTCTTCTCAAGATTGACAATTATTATTAATAGAGACTTTTAATGGTAGTGATTGAATAAAGGTGGGACATTATCTAATACTCTTAAGCATGATAATTTTATGACCCTGAACAGATCACTTAACAATGTCCCCAGACAAACCACTAATATTCTAAATTACATAAGAACTACTGATCAGCACTGAAGGTGGAAGTATCCTAATCAGAGGCTTCCTATGAATGAATGAGTGAGCAAATGGAATGAATAAAGAATAATTTATTAAGAATTTATTAAGTGAAAAACACTGTACTAAGTGCTAGATATATAAATGTAAAAGTAGGATAATCTATGCTCTCAAGAAGCTCACATGGTATGGGGGACAACATACAATGAGTATTTAAGTTACAACTCAAATGGAAAGGGCCCATGATATTTCAACACTAAAGCACATGGCAATGGGTCTGGCAATGGGTCTTTAATCATATTTCCAATGATAAAATCATATAAGTCTCTGATGGTGAATCATTTGACAGTGCCAAGGACTTTGTTGATAAGAATTTTCTTTTCATGGTCTTTAGTAGCTGTGGTTGAAGCACATGTTGAAACAGTTGCCAAACACCAACTCCACAGATATCACTTCCTAGTATGATGGTTGGGAGGATGAATGAGCTAGAAGCAGAGCTTGTGTTCTTTAGGGGTATTGCCATTTCAAGGCCTTAGGGGTATACCTGCCAGTTAGTGGTGATTTGTCCACATTTGGAATTGGTGTTGTTAAAGGAGGTAACACTTCTCTTGAGCCAATCACTGTGGGAGTCAGGTGGTAGTAGGACTTGTGGTCTGGGGACCCTGCTATTCCTGATGCTCTCGAATTCAGGATGTTAGGCTATCCCCATTGTAGCTTCAAAGGAGGTGATGATCAAAGTAATGGTGATAGTTTGACATATTTTCTATATATTTCCTCTGATCTCTCCTTAGAATCAGTAAAAAATAGACATTTATTAAGCACCAACTGTGTCAAGTACTATTCTAACTGTGGGGTATAGAAAAGAAGGCAAAAGACAGTCTCTGCTCTCAAGGAGCTCACTGTCTAATGGGAGAAACAACATGCAAACTATGTTCAAATAAGATATATACAAAATAAATTTGAGATAATCCACAAAGGGAATGCAATAGAATTAACTGGGATCAGGAAAGGCTTCTTATAGAAGATGGAATTTAAGCTAGGACTTGAAGGAAGCTAGAGAAGCCAAGAGGCAGAGGTAAAAAGAAAGATAATTATAGGCATAGGGAACAGCCAGTGGCAATGCTCAGGAGTCAGGAGATGGAAAATCTTGTTCAAAGAAGAGCAAGAATGTCTGTATCCCTGGATCACAGAGCAGGGGCTGGGGATAGATTATAAGGTGTCAGAAGAATAGAGAAAGACTAGCATTCTGTAGGCTTTTAACACTAAATAGAAAATTTTAGATTTGATCCTAGAAATGCATAGGAAGTACTAGCATTTATTTATTGGGTATGCGGGTGAGGGGGTGGGAGGAAAAAGGGAGACTGAACATTTTCCAACCTGCAATTTAAGATCACTTTCACAGTTGAGTGGAAGACATACTGGAATGGGAAGAGACTTGAGGCAGGGAAGCTAACCAGAAGGCTATTACAATAGTCTAGGATTGAAGTAGTAAGTGCCTGCACCACAGCTGTGGCAACGTCAAAGTAGAGAAGGAGGCATATACAAAAGGTTTTACAAAGGTAAAATCGATAGTCCTTGGAAACTGATTGAATGTGGGGGGTGGGGGTAGGGTGGAGGTAGGCAGTGAAGTTACGACAGTAGAGAGTAAAACATAAATTGTGATCCTGGGTGTCTGAGAGAATGGTATTTACCTTTGACAGTAATAGGCAAGTTTGGAAGTGGAGAGACTTTGAAGGAAAAGATAATGAATTCAATTTCAGAAATATTGAATTTAAGAAATCTATAGGTCAGCTACTGTCCAAAAGGCAGGTAGGCTCCTGATACTTTGAATTGACTGCTGCACAAGGCAAGTAGTTAGATAGTAGTTGATGGGAGAAGTTGATCCAATCTCCATAGAGTTGTTTCTCTGGTTCATAGCTATAGAGTCTGGGAGGGAAGCGGGTTCAGTGTTCCTGAATAGGCTGTAACTGAAGAAGTTCATGAGCCATTTGGTGGCAGTTACTGAAAAGTTGGTGTTTTCAGTATGGAGGAAGGCAAGTCCATTCTCCAGAAAATAAGAGCCCAATTGTTAAAGGTTTCCATCCATTTCATTCTTGCTTCTATGCATTCTTGAATTAGGCCGTTGAAAAACAAAAACACAAGCAACTAAAGGTAGACAAGTTAAATCTGCAAAACTCAAGGCTGATGAATGATTATTGATTCTTGGGAAATAAGCAATGAACTTGTCCTTTTTAGCTTTCTCCTGAGTCTAGATCCTCAGAACTGTGAAATTCACCTTTGAGACTTTGCTAATGGTTTGCATTATATACTCTATCCTTACTTGTCACTTGGATCTGTATGTAGTCACCATACTTGCTATGCAAATAAAAATGATAAATAATCTTATTTGATGAAACAAAAAGAGATCACCTTTATTTCTTTTTTTTTCATTTATGGGTTGGACAAAGTTAATCATTCTCTTAAAAAATGCTTTCTTTGATAATTTTGTTTGCTGGTTCCCCCAGGACACTCGTATTTGGTCATATCTCCGTGAAGATTATTTAATTTAGATTCAGTTCCTCAAATAATCACCATGCCAATTAAATCACAGGTACAAACAAAGAAGACAACAACGCAGAGCTTTAAAATTCAAACAAAAGTGCTAGACAATGTCACAGACTTGATGCTTATTAATGAACGATATGTAAGATAAAGTAATGAAGACTTGAGAGATATAGATCAGCATGTTCAACAATGACGAAACCTCATAGTTTCTTTCTTACAGGAATACAAATGCCTTAACAAATATGATATTGGGCTCTCCTAGTTAAGTAAACTCCTAATGGAATGATCTTGTTGTTTGTTGTTGTTGTTAAAGATATACTCAGGTGTCAATAAGTACTTTGGAACATTAAAAGAGTTTATTACATGGTACATTTGTCCTTTCATTCATTTGGTTCATTTTGTTCTTGTTTAGTCATTTCAGTCATATCCAACTCTTTCTGATCCTATTTGAGGATTTCTTGGCAAAGGTACTAGAGTGGTTTGCATTTTCTTCTCTAGCTCAAACTGAGAGGCAAACAGTGAAGTGAGTTGGCCAGGGTCACACAGCTAGATTGGATTTGAACTCAGTCTTCCTTACTTCAGGCCTGGTGCTCTATGCTCTGAGCCACCTAGCTGGTTCACTTTGGAATTTCTCAATTTTGCCTAGCATAATTCTTGGGACATAGTAGGTACTTAAATGCTTGCTGCTTGGTTGATTCATAGGGACTTCATAAATCAATATATCCAAACTGCTTACAGTGATAATCACAGAGTTAACATCTGGGTAAATTGGCTTAATATTTCAGATATAAGTAGGATTCCTATTTTTTTTGCATGAATGAGCAGAAGAAAAGATACCCTAAGTTTTGTGTGGTGATAGCATGGGATTTTGTACTATGTTGATGGAGGTTCAGGAATACAGGGGGGAGCCCACTGTTGTGGTGTCCTATGTAGGTGGGATCAAGCAAGGGAAAATGGGAAAAGAGTTCACCCCAACTTGCCTAGGGAATTAAAATGCTATCAGCACTTTTTAGATTCATTTCCTTGAGTCCAGCCTTTTTAACCCCTCCCTAGTTAAGGGTCTAGTTAAAACATGATTGTGAAGTAGGAATAAAGGTCAAATCTTCAAAGTCCCATGACTGATAAAATAAGCCACAGATGATGCAACTAGTTCAAGGTCATACAGCAAGGATTTTGCTAAACACATGCTTATCCTTCACCTGATTCTATTTGGAAATGTAAAACCTTTGTTTCCAAGATTAATGCATTCACCTCAAACATATCTTATGAGAAAATTAATTACCAACACTTATTTAAAAAGGGAGAATGAACAGCTACACTATTCTATTTTTCACCTTTTCCATTATACATTCATTTTCTAATAGTTCAGAACACAGCTTTTTAAATTAATGTTTTAGTTAGCAGGACTGGAAAAGAATGAACAGCATAATAGAGGTGAAGGTTACAACATTTGTCATTTATATGACATACTTTTTGGTTCTTAAAGAAAATGTTCAAACTTCCCTTCAATTTTTTTTGGAGTTCAACTTGAACAAGGCATCTTTGACTTGAAATATTCATTTTAATGACCCTGGCTAGGCAATAAGACTTAAGGTTTGCTTTGTAAGTCATTAAGAATATTCCAACTCACCTACATACAAAGGAAGCATTTTGAATGACATTAGTTCTTTCTCTCTTTTATTTTAACCCAATACAATTCCATTTGGAAATCTCTATTGCATATGCCAGTCTAACACATGTGCAGACCCCATCTCTTTGCTAAGATGGCATCATCCACATGAAGTTGGCTAGAGAGTTGCTTCTGGGAGAATTATGAGGAATGAAGCATACGTGAACATTTTGTTAGTGGTTCTGGTTGACCTACAATTTGGTTGGAGAGAAACTTTTGCCTATTAACTCTTTAGGTGAAACTGTTGAAATATTCAAAGGGTCCCAAGGCAGAACCTGTTTTGGCTTAATAGTATGTAATTGTGCCAGAGGGAGCCAGGTGGCTTCTTTATTAACAACTTCTGGTGAGAGAACAATGCTATAAATGGACGGGCTGTGTGGCCTTTCCTCTACTGAGGCTGTAGGGTCCCCAATTAACAGGGCTGTTTCTTGGGCCTTTCCATTTATTCTTTTTCATGTTGTAAGTGCGAGGGGGAATGCATTCTTTGAATTCTGTTAATTAACTTCAGTGGTCCAGGAGTCCAGGAATCCTAAATATTGTAAGCAGCCAAATGCTGATATACTAAGGAACAAATGTATGAGACTCTAGCCAAAAGAAGCAGACAAAGAAGATAGCTCTAGACATGAACTTTTAACTTTTTTCTGAAAAAAAATCTCTTTTTTTATGAAAGTGATTTTGGTGAGCCTAATGCTATTCAGAAACTGAGAAAAATTGTGAACTTAACCCAATCTCTAATAGACATAATTGGTATAGGAGAAATTATGCTGCCAAGTTTTGGAGGGAAATATTTGTCATATCTTTTTGAAGTAAAGATCTCTTTGTAAAAGTATCTGGATATTAATTGGTTAAATGGAACTGTGTGTTGCAGTTACTTGCCTATCAAAACAGATGGACAGAATGAGGGGTCAATCTGATGGCAGAAAAACAAATCCTTCCCCAGCTAGCCAAGACTGGGACCTGCATTGCTCCCCAGATACCACAAAACCCTGTGGCTGCATTCACTAGTTCCTAGACCTCTCTCTGCCTCCTTCCCACTCGACTACAGTCAACTGCTATCCCATGTGCTGAGGCAAAGCAACTGAAACTCATAAGGCCTTAGCCTTTCTTGCCTATGCTGGGTCAGTGCCAATAAAGGCCTGCCACTAACACTGTCTTACTATGACTCTAGAATCCCCTGTATGAAAGACCTGACTCTGCCCTGCCACTGCCCTCCAATAGTTAGCAATTATACTGTAGGTGCTGCTGTACTGGGGCCTGAGGCATGGTCCCCTGGTCCACCACAGCTGATGAGGTCAGGAATAACCATATTGGATAGCTTAGAGAACTCCAAACGATTTCAGCCAGGCATGTCAGGCTTGAGTTCCCCTTCCTTGCCAGTGATTTTCCTCTCTTACAAAGGAAAATTCTTGGGCAGCCCCACACTGGGGGACCTAGGAGTTCCTGACATCATAAATGCCCAAGGCTACCACCAAGGCTAGCAATGCCCAGCTCAGTCACCACCTAAGCTCAGGGAAAGTCACTAGGCCAAAACAGAAAAGAGTAAAGCTAGAAGCTCCTCTAGACTGGCACATGTGTCCTATTTGCCATTTCTGCTGGAGCACAAGAAGTAAGACTTGGCCCTGAGGTATGCAAGGGGCTTATCATTGGAAGACAGGCAGAGAGACAGAGATGATAGAGAGAAATAAGAGAGAGATGAAAGAGTGATGACAGATAGAGTTGGAAAGTGAAAGGAAAAATTTTCAAACTGATGTATATTCTATGGGGACAGCACAAGTAAAGCAATCACCATGTAAGTGTAAGTGGCTTCCTCATTGTTATCATCCTCATTAGTATGTCCCCAGATGAAAATAATCATTCAAGTAGATGAGGGATTCTGTGGGCAGAGGTTACAAAATAAAGTCTGTATCAACAAGATTTAAGCCAAAACTAGCCTATAGTTACTACTATTAAGTAGTCAATCTTCTTGGAGTTCCCTTACTTTTATACTTTTTCAGAGTATAGCACCAGACAAATAGGAAGAAACAAAAACAGGGAACCCTGTGATCCTTGGCACACACCAGACATCAGCAGTGGGGTCTTGGGTCAACACCAAGTGAGCTGCCACCCCCTATGGACTCCAGCAGCTCCAGCCACCCCCTTAGAACAGCAGGAGACACAAGGGTCCCCTATGGGCCTTAAGGCAACAACCGTGTAGCACCAGATAAACTGCCAGGGCCCACAGCCCCAGGCTCAAGAAGCTTGGGACAGTGCCCCTGTATCAGGAGGGCCGAGTTTATAATCTCAAAGAAGATCATAAACATGTCTGAAAGGTTCGGAATCGCCGGATAGAAGAAACTCTCAAAGTAGAAGGCAGAAGAATCAAAACATTTATTTAGGCTCCACAGTAACCAACCCATGAACCAGAAGCCCCATTTTGATATGTTGGTCATAATCTTCCAGGCCCAATAGGTACGCCTTGAAAGAGTAACCAGGAGGCTACAGAGAAACATGATTGCGTAAAGCAAAATCATGTTTCCCCCTTTATGGTAATAAGATTACCCACTGGACTGAAGTCTTTGTTCAGCTTCCTCCCGTAGGTCAGCTCTGCTACTGGCAGCTCCTGCCTCAGCTGTGTCTGTTTCTGAAACTGAAGCTGCAACTGAAACTGACGATGTAACGGTCGTAACTGCCTCTGTAACGGTCGTTGTAACTGCCTCTGGCTCCAACCGGAAAAGGAAAGAGAGGAAGAATCTTCAAGCTGTCCTCTCCCCTCTTATAGGGTTTCTGACATCATCAAGCTCCGCCCAAATGACCAGGGCCGATTGGTTCCTGAGTTGGCTCCTCCCCCTAGGGTAGACCAGGTTCTGGAGCTAACACCTCCCCTCAGCCAGCCCCATGACTCCCCACACAGGAAGCCGTCTGCCTCCCGGCATGCTCCCCGGGCCTCCTGCCCCGGAAGAGCAAGCCACAGTGTCCAGAGGCTCAATGAGGCAAGCTGAGCCATTCAAAGAAAACAAAAGCCATTATGGCTACAGCCCCTAATGCCCCAGGAGCAGAGCTTAAATTTAAAAGTAAAGGAAAAAGCAAAAATAGATGAGCAAAAAGACATTTAAAAATATCTGACTCTAGATGTTATGGTGATAGTGAAGGTCAAAACACAAACTCAGAAGAGGACAACAATGTCAAAACACCTTTGGGCAAAACTCCAAAGGAAAACAAGAAGCGGTCCAGAATTGTCCCAGAAATAACTCTTGGAAAAGCTCCAAAAGGAGTTTAAAAATCAAATAAGATTAGTAGATGAAAAATTTGGAAAAGAAATGAGAGTAATGCAAGAGAATTATGAAAACAAAAGCAAACAGCCTGGTAAAAGAAAAAAAATGCTTAAAAAGTAGAATGGGCCAAATGGAAAAGGAGGTAAAAAACTGAGGAAAATAATTTATTAAAATTTAGAAGTGGAGAAGTGGAATCCAAAAACTCTATGAGACACCAAGAATCAATAAAACAAAATCAAAAGAATGAAAAAGAGGAAAAAATGTGGTAAAATATTGCTAAACAGTGGTAAAACAACTGAGCTGGGAAATAGATCTAGGAGAGATAACATAAAAATCATTGCACTACCCTAAAGCCACAATCAAAAGGAGGACCTGGACAATATCTTTCAAGAAATTATCAAGGAAAACTTTCCTGATATCCTGGATCCAGAGATCAAATTAAGCACTGAAAGAATCCCGCAATCACCTCAGGAAAAAGATCCTAAAATAAAAACTCAAAGGAACATTATAGCCAAACTATAGAACTATCAGATCAACAAAAAGTATTGCAAGCAGCTAGAGAGAAATATTTTAAATATCGAGGAGTCACAATCAGTATTACACAGGATTTAGCAGCTACAACATTAAAGGACTGAAGGTAAGGTAACAAGATATTCTGGAAGGCACAGGAGCTTGGATTATAATCAAGAATCACCTACCCAGCAAAATTGAGCACAGTTCTTCAAAGAAAAAAAATGATCATTCACTGAAATAGAAGTACTTCAAGCTTTCATAAGGAGAAGACAAGAGGGGAACAAAAATTACAATCACTAATATCAAGGCTCAAGAGAAGCATAAAAAGGTAAGAAAGAAAAATAAAAGAAGGGATTCGATAATGCTAAACAGTTTACATCCCTACATGGGAAGATTGTACTTGTAATTCTTAATTATTGTACCACAGATAGTACAGCTAGAAAGAATATTCATAGGCAGAGGGTATGGATATAAGCTGAATTTGAGGAATTGGCATAAAAAATAATCAAGGCCTGAGAAAGAGGATTATAGTGGGTGCAGAAGGAAGGGAGAGGTAGAATAGGGCAATTTTTTTCACATGAGTTGGTGCAAAAGGTTTATTACAGTAGAGGGGAAGATGCAAAGGTGGGCGACAGGCAACCCTTGAACTTTATTCTCATCAAAATTGGCTCAAAGAGGGAATAATATACATAGTCAGTTGAATATAGAAATCTATTTTACTTGACAGGGAAGTAGGAGGGGAGGAAATGAAGTATGGAGGGAGTCAACTGACAGAAGGGAGGGCAGATAGGTGGAGGTGGTATACAGAAGCAAAATAGTAGTGAGGAGGGAAAGAGTGAAAGGAAAATGGACAAACAGGAAGAAAAAATAGGATGGGCGAGAAATACACAGTTAGTAATCATAACTGTGAATGTGAATGGAATGAATTGTCATAAAAAAATAAGTGGATAGCAGTGGATCGAAAACAAGAATTCTACGTGTTTTTTTTTTCTTTACAAGAAACACACTTGAAGCAGAGAGACACACAGAGTAAATGTAAGGGGCTGGAATAGAATCTATTATGCTTCAGCTGCAGAAAAAATACAAAACAGGGATAGCAATCCTGATCACAAAGAAAGAAAAGGCAAAAATAGGTTTAATTAAAAGAGATAAGGAAGGAAACTACATCCTGCTAACAAAAAGGTACCATAGACAAACAAAAATATATGCACCAAGTGTCACAGCATCCAAATTCTTAAAGGAGAAATTAAGAGAGTTAGAGGAAGAAATAAACAGCAAAACTTTCCTGGTTTGGGGACATCAACTGTCTTCTCTTGATAAATACAACCAAAAAAAATAAACAAGATAGAAATTAAGGAGGTGAATAGAATCTTTGAAAAGTTAGATATGACAGACCTTTAGAGAATATTGAATGGGAATAGAAAAATAATATACATTCTTCTGTAGCACATGGCACCTACACAAATACTGGAGATCTCTTAGGGCATAAAAACCTCAAAATCAAATACAGGAGGGCAGAAATATTAAATGTAGCCTTTTTAGATCATAATGACATAAAAATACACTCAACAAAGAACAGCAGAAAGATAGAATAAAAATTAATTGGAAATTATGTAATCTAATCCTAGAGAACAAGTGGGTCAAAAATCATGGAAACAATCAATTTCATTAATGAGAATGACAATGAATCAACACACCAAAATATATGAGATGCAGCCAAAACAGTCCTTAGGGGAAAATTTATTTCTCTAAATTCTTACAGCCACAAAATTCTTACATCTACAAAACAGAGAAAGAGCAGATCAATGAAACTGAGGTTGCAACAACAAAAACCTAAGAAAAAGAACAAATTAAAAATCCCCAACTGAGCACCCAATTAGAAATCCTGAAAACCAAAAGTGAGATTAATAAACCTGAAAGTAAGAAAACTATTGAACTAATAAATAATCTGATTTTATGGAGAAAAAAAACACAATAAGATGGATTAGTCTTTGGTTAATTTGATTTAAAAAAAAAAAAGAAGAAAGGGGAAGCTAGGTGGTGCAGTGAGTAGAACACTGGCCCTGGAGTCAGGAGGACCTGAATTCAAATGCAGCCTCAGACACTTGACACACTTACTACCTGTGTGACCTTTGGCAAGTCACTTAACCCCAATAACCTTGCATTCCTCCTCCAAAAAAAAAAAAAAGAAAACCAAGTATCCACTACCAAAAATGAAAATGGTAACATTACCACCAATGAAGAATAAATTAAAATAATCATTAGTAAATATTTTGCCCAGTTATATGCCAATAAATCTGACAATCTGAGCAACATAAATGAATATTTACAAAAATATAAATTACCCACATTAACAGATCAGGAAATATAATGGCTAAATAACCCCACCATAGAAACAGAAAGTGAATAAGCCACCAGTGAGCTGCCTAAGAGAAAACAAACAAACAAACAAAGCTAAGAACATCTGGATTCACAAGTGAATCCTACCAACATTTAAATAATTAATTCCAATAGGAAATTAATTCCAATTTAGGAAAATGGGAAAGAAGGAGTCTTACCATTTTTATGACAAAAATATGGTGCTGATACCTACACCAGGAAGAGCTAAACCAGAGGAAAAAAAGAGATGTAGAAAGGGAGAAAATTTTCCAACTCAAAATCTTATAAAAAAAATGAGAGCTAAAAATTGTCTTTACATATAGTTAAATGGAGAACAAAATATTGTATTATAAAAAGAAAAAAACAAAATTGTTCTGAAATATAAAAACTCTAGATCCTAAAAAGGAGTGATTTGAAAAACATGAAAATGTGTGTCTTTGGGTATGTTAATGCCAAGAATGCTAGTTGGCTCAGCTCATATTTGACCTTAATATGGTTTTTATTTATATATTTTAATTTATTTGTTTTTATATATCTTCATTTTTATTTTATTTTATATTTATTCATATTATATTTAATATGTTTATATAATATATATATATCTGCTTTTAATAAGGTTTCTCTACCCAACCCTCTGACTCCCAAATCCTGACTCCAAGTGTTACAGCAATTCTTTCCTGAAAATTACTCCTTAACTTCCATTCTTTCCTATAAAGTTGCTACTTTTGATTTCTGGTAGTCACCAGTTTTTCAGCTCATTACCCCCCTGATTCTCCTCACCTTTGTTTACCCTATTATCTCAGCAATGACCATGATTATTTTGTCAGTCTACATAGTGAAAATGTTAATTTAGTATAATTGAAAATGTGGTGAGAATAAGCTCTATTTCCTTAATAAGATAGTTTGTCAATTTAGTACAATTGCTTCAATTTTGTTAAAGCCTCCATTTTGTGATTGAGTTGTTTTGAGTAAGGTATTTTTCAACAATAAGATGAACAAAAGTTTGGTATGATGCAGTAAAAATTAGCATCTGTATATTTAAAAAAATCTGACTGCTATATGTATACCCTCTGAAGGATAACCAATTTTTGAAGTAAACTACCAATCAAATGATGTGGTAAACTATTTTAAACACAGGTAGAAAATCCACCTGAGATCCTAGTGTCTGTTTTTAAATAGCAATTATGACTGACTCTAGAATTCCCTGTACTTAAAGCTCAAGTAATTACTGTGTTGAATTGATGGAAGTAATATTTGGGTGATGAAGATTTTTGGAGACTTCACAGATAACTACCCCAGAGGGAGATGTGGCCTTCCTTTCACTGGGCAGAGACAGCATTTCATCTAGTGGAGTAAGAAAGAAGCCAAATGGATCCTATAAAGCATCGAAGTGGTAGTGGTCTTTTTCAGAGGGTATTATTAGCATGTTTTGATTAACAAAGTATAAGTATAATTAATGTTTCCATTGCACTTGTTAGCATAGGCTAAGGTAAATCATATGCAGGTTCATAGGTCAGAGTTCTTAAGAGTATGTGGGAAGGAAAACTTGGTTACTGTACCTATGAACAGTTACATAACCACAGTTTTGTTTTGTTTTGTTTTTTGAGGGGGCAGAGGTGTTCCCTGACATTCTTTTTTTGTATTACTAAATTAATTAATTACTTTTCGGTTTTCAATATTCACTTCCATAAGTTTTTGATTTTTAAATTTTCTTATCCTTCCCTCCTCCCTCCCCAAGATGGCATGCAATCTGATATAGGCTCTATATATACATTCCTATTAAACATATTCTCACATTAGTAAGGTTGTAAAGAAGAATTAGAATGAGGGGGAGGAAACACGGGAAAGAGGAAAAAAAAACAAAAAAGAGAGAGAGCACAAATAGTATACTTTGATCTGCATTCAAACTACATAATTCTTTCTCTGGATGTGGATAGCATTTTTCATCATGAGTCTTTTGGAGTTGTCTTAGATCTTTGCATTGCTGAGAAGAGATAGGTCTATCAAAGTTAGTTATCTCACAGTGTGGTTGTTACTCTGTTCTGCTCACTTCACTCAGCCTCAGTTCATATAAGTCTTTCTAGGTTTTTCTTAAGTGTGCCTACTTATCATTTCTTATAGCATGATATTATTCCATTAAATTCATATACCACAACTTGTTCAGCCATTCCCCAATGAGGGCATCCCCTCAATTTCCAGTTCTTGGCTACCACAAAAAAGCGGCTATAAATATTTTTGTACATGTGGGTCCTTTTCCCATTTTTATGATCTCTTTAGGATACAGCCTTAGAAGTGGTATTGCTGGCTCAAAGAGGACAAGCACATCTTTGCATAAAATATCACTGCCACAGTGCAGGCTTCATGAATGTGAAGTCTGTGCCTTACCTAATTCTGCTATTGTCTCCAGTGACTGGCACAGTACCCTTTAAACCATAGGTACCTAACAATTGTTTGTTGATTTGAAATAAATTGAGTGGAATGGACTTCAGGATAATTCAACTTTCAACCAAGGAAGAACTTTCTCAATTAGCTATGAACTGCAAAATATGTCATTAAAATTTTTGGATTTAAACTGAGAGATACACAGAAAGAAAACAACAACAAAACTACTTTTAACACTTTCTTCTAGTCCCGCCTCCCATCCTTTGGGAGATTTTAGTGGCAAAGTCACTTGTGAACAGAAATTTTAACACATTAGTTTTCCCCAAAATTGGTATAAATGTCCCTTTTCATAAGTTACCACTGGCAGTAGCAAGATGTAGCAACAAGGCATACACTTTCTCTAGTACATTCATTGCATTGACTTCTCAATTACCTACTGTTGGCAGAGTAAACTAATCATAGAACAACACAGTTCCAAACATGGGAAGAATATGTTTGGGGTGGGGTGGAGAAAGGGAGGGACAGTGGCTTAATCTAGATTCCTCATTTTTTAACAGATAAATTCTGGACAGCCTAGGGGGTCACCAGAGGCTGTCCCATGACTTCACACCTGAAAGAACCAGGATTAATCATTAGCATCCGGGGCACCTGTGCCCTAGTTATGTCAGATAGTGATGCAGATAAATGACCCTGTAAAAGTTAGCTCAGAACTCCCCAGAACAGGTTGCCTCTGTCCCCTCAGGTATAGTCTCAGCACACTAGTAGCTGAAGTTTTGGTAAACCACTGGCAACCTGTGGAGAGTCTGTCCGTGCGATAAAGGATACTTATTTATATTGTTTTGAACTAGTGTGACTCTGTATTCAGTCTAGGTATCTTTCAAACCCATGCGGAGAAAGAAATTGAAGTTCAAAGGGATTCAAAAGGTCTTCCTCCATTTCCAAGGATTTCCTGGTTCTGAGGCTAGTTTTTTTTTGTTCTTTTGGTTTTCATTATCATTCTTGATTTTTCCCCATCCTTACACACTGATCAGCTTGCCACACAAGGTTTAAAAAGTCTCTTTTAAATCTGTTGCTGATGAATCAAACAACATTGGAGTACAGCAAAGAGTGACACAGAAAGTTAAAGGATCTTATAACAAACAGGAAAGCACAAATAGTGAAAAATAAAGAAAATTAAGTGGTAACCTTTCTGTAAATGTCTTTCTGGTTAAGGGAGTTTTCATACTCTTTGGTAGTATAGGCCTCAACAAGTCTTTGGTGAGCTTGCTAATCTGTCCTTATCATCTCTGGATTATTCCCAAAGGAGAAGAAAGTTAAATTCAACAAACATAAAACAGCAACTATTTTTATGACACCCCCTGAGATAATTGGAGGCACTGTGGAGTGTCACCAAGCCAGGGATGGGAATCAGAGTATTATGAGCATGGAAATAAGGAAAAGCCTCATGTAGGAGTTGACACTTGAGCTAAGCCTTGAAATAAGCTACTTACTCTGAAAGGCAGAGGTGAGGAAATAGCCATTCTGGGAAAAAGATAATGTAAATGTACAGAGAAGGTAGATGGAATATCTTCTGAGGATAAAAGATGACCAGTTTGGATGGACTAGAGAGTAAATGAAAATGAGTAATGTACACCTAAAAAGACTGGAAATATAGGCTGGCACAAGGTTGTGAAGTGTGACTGAGAGCTACAAACCAAGCTGTGTAAGAGTAAGGAACTCTTCATAGCCACTGTAACAATGCTTTCCTTGTGGTCTTTCTCAGGAGCCCTTTGATAAAATAATCATGGTCATATCTGAAATAACTGGTTCCTTAAAAGAGGATAAGCAGAATCAATCCATCAATAAACATTTACTTAGTGCCTGATATGTACCTAAATGAGGGGGTTGGGTTATCTGAGATCTAGCCACTAAGAGATATGCAAATACCAATAATGAAGAACAGAAGGAAATTTAAATATTGACTTGAAGTATAAGTGCTAAAACATATGGAGGAAAGACCTATATTACTAGACAGACAATTCTTAACAAGTAGGGAAATTGAAGAGATTTTTATCAGGTATATTAGATATTCAAGTAGAAAATGCACACACCTGAAGCTTAGTATGACCTCAGTCTTGGTCAGTTCTGCTTCATCTTCCCCCTTCTTGGTAGATGTCCTCATGAAAGGAAACCCCATTAACTCTTCCTAGGATATAACTGTTCCCCTTGGAATTTTCTTTGAAAAACTGAGAAGCTTCTTTTAAAATGTTTACATTTGCTTATTTTTATTCCATTTTTTTAAAAAAATTCAAAGTTCATTCTTCATCTTAAGAGCAGCTTTCATGTGGTTCTAAGATGCATGAAAGCCCAAAGGCTACAAGTTTATTTAATTTTTCCCCTCCAATGATTGCCTGGTTGGACCCAGAAACTGCTCCCCTCTTGAGAGTACTGAAATTAAGCTTGGCTGTGCTATTCCCCTCAGCCTGATGACCTACTGAATTAAAGTAACTCACCTCCCTAGTCCAGAGAGTCTAGGAAAAAGCTGTGCAACTCTGCCATGTGTTCTGTCATCTAATTGAATTAAATAAGTAGCTTCTCACCTTTTAACTTTAATGAAGTATTACCCATTCCCTTTCCTTCATTCCTTAATAGTCACAGCCCTGAGTAATTCAAGGCCTCTTCAGACCTTTACCAAAGCTCCAAGGGCTCCTTGAGTCATGAAAAGGGCTTTTCTTCTCCTGGGATTCACCCTTTTATATCCCAAATGGCTTAATCCTGGGGTCTCTGCCTGTATTGGGAATGAAGAATAATAATCAGATAAAATTATATCATGTTACCGACTAGAATTAAAATATTGATTGTGGTGCAATTTATGGGTGGACACAGGGAGACAGCTTATTTTTCTTTTACAGTCCAAAGCAATCACATTGACTATATTTTACAGATAGTTTATTCTTATTGTATTTCTCCTAGATGCTAGAATTAAGTGCCCTGCTCTTCCAATAAACATCTTTTCAGCACACTCAGGAGAATGAAACTCACTGTTACTTCTGTTGTTGTGCATTAGTGGAGAGCTCTTCTTAAGGAAGCTGGGTTTCAAGCTATGTACAGTGAATAAGGAGAACTTTATTTACAGAGCTTTATGAGTTTTTCACTTAATAAATCTTGGCACATGTTGTAGTCAGTAATACTAATAGCCACATGGAAGCAACATCAGGAAGCCATGCTCATAATGCCCTGATTCCCACCCCTGACTTGGTGACACCCCAGGGTGCCTCCAATTATCTCAAGGGGTGTCATAAAAATTGAAAAGGAAAATGAAACCTCAAACTAAAATTAATTATCTAATGTCAACACATATGCAAATCATACCCACGGTAACATATTGCCAAATACAAACTTGAGTTTCCTCTATCCTTTTCCCCATAGCCTAAAATCTCCTGAGTGCCTGATTTTTCCTTGGTTTGTCAGTGCCAGAAAATTGACATTTTAAAATATGCTACTTCTAAATTTTTTTTTAATTATAAAAGGTAATAATGTTCACTAGACAGGCCCTGTTCTGACATAATTGATAGAGGACTTGCATTAGTGTCAAGAAGATCTGGGTTCATGTCTTCCTTTCTGACACAGACTAGCTGTGTGACCTTGAATGATCTGCTTACCTTTAGAATGTAAGGTACAGAGGACTTGAGAAGCTGCTGATTCACTTCAGTGAAAGTAATTTCCACCTTGAGGAAATCACAGATCCATACTCCCCCCACTCACCCACCCTGAAGTGCCAGGTGATCACAGCATCAACTACTTACTCTATTTCTCTCTCTATCTCTTTCTGTCTCTGTATCTGTGTCTCTATCTCCCTCGCTCACTTCTGTGTGTGTGTGTGTGTGTGTGTGTGTGTGTGTCTCTCACACACACACTCTCTCGCCTTCTCTCTCCTGGCTTAATATATGTATGTATAATATATGCACTAAATCAAATTTTTTACTTCCAATTAAAACCCATTCCTGAATAGCTTTTAATCCTCCTCTCCTCTATTCTTCTTAATCAACGTGTACATGATGGATGGTTGTACATCAGTGCCTTATCACCTGAAGACGATCAGTTAGTCAGACAATGAACCTTTATTAAGCATTTATTATGAGCCAGGTGTACGTTTTGTGCTGGGGATACAAAGAAAGACAAAAATATCCCCTGCCCTAAAGGAGCTCACAATTTAACGAGATGGGAACAACTCTCTAACTCAGTGACCATGCCACTTCACATAACATGTTCAGCATTGCCTACACGCATATTCAATATCACTCTGAACTCAACTAGCACTATGGCAACAAAGAACAAATGGCAGTCATGCAGATGTGTTTGTAGGAATGGAGGGCTTTATAATGGCACTTAGAGATCAGCTCAAGACCATGAAAAACTGTAGACAGGTTATCCTTAAGGAACCTGGACATATTGAGTGTTGTAATGAATATCATACAAGGAAATGATACAAACCAAATTATGCATCACTACTGCAAAAAAAATAGCACTTAGAGAATGCCTCAAGATACACAAACTAGTGTCCTGAATTATATATAGAAACTCACTCTCTTTCAATAACTAGCAAATATCAAATTCCCAAACCACAAATACAAACCTCAAATTCTCCTTAAGAATTCAATGAATAAATTGAGCTGTATAACATTTTCATAGATGAATATCATCTAGTATGGTCCTAAAGGAAGATTGAGTTGATATCTGAGTAAAGAATAGACTAGAGTAGGGAAGGATTTGAGGTGGGGAGTTCATTCAGCAGCCTATAGCAATAATTCAGGTGTGAGTAGAAGAGGGCTTTCAGGAGTATGGTGGCAGAGGAGAGAAGGGGGTATATAGAAGAAATGACAGAAATATAAAATTGGCAAGCCTTGGCAACAGACTGGATATGGTGGTTGAGAGAGAGTAAGGAATCAAGCATGACACATAGTTTGTAAACATGAATGACTTAAAAGATGATGGAGCCCTAAATAGTAAAAGGGAAGTTTGGAATGAAGAGGATTTTGAGGAGAGAAAGATCATTCTGCATGGGAAATGCTGAGTTTAGGATCTCTGTAGGACATCCAGTTAGAGATGCCTAATAGGCAGTTGGACATGTTAAAATGAAGATTAGGAGAGAGGTTAGGACTGTATACATAAATTTGAGAATCATTATCATAAAGATAATTAAAACAATGGGAGCTAATGAGATGACTGAGTGAAATAGAGTAAAGGGAGAAGATTAGAGAACCTAGGACAGAACCATGGGAACACCAAGTATTATGAGGAATGACTTAGATAAAGATCCAGCAAAGGAGAATAATAACTAGTGGTTGATTGTTAGGAGAAGACACAGGATAGAGTAGCATTACAGACACTTAGAGAGAAAAGAGAATCAAGGAGAAGAGGATATTTGACAGTATTAAAGGCTTCAGAGAGATCAGTAAGGCTGATTGTGAAAAAGGTTCTTAGATTTGACATTTGAGAGATCTCATTAGTAACTTTGGAGAGAGCAGTTTCAGTTGAATGATGAGGTTGAAAGTCAGATTGCAAAGCATTAAGAGAATGAAAGGAAGGCAAATATGAGTATTGACTATAGATGACCTCCTCGAGGAGTTTAACCATGAAAAGGAGAAATATTCCAGGAGTTTAGCCCCCAAAAGGAAAAGACATGGGACCATAACTATCAGGAATATGTGGATCAAGTGAAGTATGGGTTTTTTTTGTCCAGATAAGGGCATGTTTGTAGGGAGCAGGGAAGCAGTCAATATGGAACTGATATTTCAGAAAGAAGAGATGATATTAAGGGTAGGGGTTTTGAAAGGAATAGGAATAATGGAAGTGAAAGACAGAGACCAGAGTTTAAATAATGTCAGCCAAGGTTTCTGAATCACTGAGATGGGGAAGGTATGGCTATGATCCTGTCTACCAGTGGAGTTATAACAAGAATGCTTTCAATGTGCCTCTACAACATGAGCTCACAGTCTGTTAATTTTTTTTGATAACTTAAAGCAGCTGTTTATTTTTACCTGTGCAATACTCTTCAGCACGTTAAATACACTAGAATTATAACTGGATAATACATTTTCCCAGAACTATTTTATCTGAACTCTATTGAAAAAATGAGAATATAGTTAATACTAATAATGCCGAAACAATATTCATAGAGGATAGAATATTGCCTTTCAGCCAGTAAAACTTGGTTTCAAGTCCCACTTCCAACATATATGATATGTGACGCTGAAGAAGTCACTTCTTAGTTCTCTTGGCACCTCCCCACAGATTCAGGCTGATTCTAGGTCTTAAGACCAATCTGATGCCTGATAGGGAAAATGAAAGGATATTTCATTCCATAGCTCAGCAATACAGTATCATTAGCTTTATTCTTTATCATACTATTTCCATGAAGTTTGGTTTTAATAAGTGAATACTTGCCTGATTATTTATGCCTGAGATCATAACTCAAATCTTTTTTTAATAACTGAGTCCCTGATATCTACTCCCATGACTGGCTTTCTGACTTGGTACTTTTACCGGAGTTCTTCCATGGTTGTACTGCTTCTAAAACTAGTCCCCATGTCTGAGAACTCTTCTTAAGGAAGCTTCATATCTCTTTTAAGGAAGCTAGGTCTCCTGATATCTCTTTTTACCTGCCTATCTGATATGTGCCTGATGTGACTCCCTCTTTATTGCCAATACCATATCAGTGAATATATTTCCTCTCCAGCTATCCATCATGTCCATATGGAATTCTGCTACTCATAATAATCAATCAATCAATAATAAGACAGAGGTCTTTGTTTGAATATCTGTTTATTTGTTCATTGACGGATTGGTTGGTTTTATTAATGTCTTTGTGAAAAATAATACAATTATTTCCTTCTATATTCCTCTTCTGCCTTCAAAGATCCTCCCCTAAAAGAAAGAAAGACTTCACCAGACTAACAAAGGAATCAAATAAATAGCCTATGCAACATTTCACATCCATAACCCCTCATTTCTTTAAGCAATACAAGGAAGTATTTCCTTATTTATTTTTTGACTAAGGTTCACATTTGCATTTGATCGGAAAGCATCAGCCTTTTAGGCTTGTTTTACATCTATTAACTTTGCATCAATTCATATGTTTTTCATGAATCTATAAATTTCTTATATTCATAATTTCTTAGAACATAATAAATCCTGTTAAATCCACATGCCAAAATTTGCTCAGCTATTCCCTAATCAACAGAAACTTACTTCCTTTCCAGTGTTCTGTTTATTTGTTTGTTTTTTTTTTTTAACTACAAAAGCACCACTCTGAATGTTTGGGTATGTGAGACTTTTCTTTTTGTGTTTTACTTCTTTCTGATATAAGTTCAGAGGGTGAATTTCTGGATATGAAAAAAAAAAACAAATCAGTGAACCAACTCACATAATTCCATTTTTTTTTTTCCAAAACAGTTGGAAAGGTTATGCCATAACACACTTTTGACACTTGTAATCTCACTTTGGCCCTTATTATTTTGTTGAAAAGTCAACATTGATCTCTTAAGACTCTAGCTGAATTTGTGTTTTGTTTTGTTTTTCCTGTTCCCTCTCACTGCCCCGCCCCCACCCCACACCACCCAGTGATTACCCATTTTGAGGGCCAAAGGAGTATAATGGACATCTGTCATCAGGACAACTTTAGCATATATCCAGCTTCTGACACTAATCTGTCACATTATCATGAAGAAGTAAGTCCCTTACTCTCTTTGAGCCTCAAACAATTCTTAAACATTATAGGAGAAGTTATAATGCGTACTGGTGGATGAAGTCACCTTACCAAGGAAAGCAGAAGTCTAGTACATAATAGTACATCCTCTTTAATTAACCTGAAATATTTGTCATTGTTGGTCACCTTCTCTCAAATTTCTTCTTTCACTTGGCAACATTGTTGTTACATATGGAAGATCCGGATCTCAGAGTTGGTATATATATCAGAACCCAGCTTGCCCATTCTACAACTAAATAGGAACAAGAAATTCCCAGCATTCACTTGAGGACCTTTAGTGAGCAGAAGAAGGTACTACTTTTCAAGGCAATTCATCCACCATTTGGGGTAGAACCAATTGTTTAAAAGTGTTATTACATCAAGCCAAAAGCTGCCTCTCTGGAACTTCCTCGCACTGATTCTTGTTCCATAGCCAAGGAGAATAATTCAAACCCTCTTCCACATAAAAGCCCAAAAAATCTTTAAAGATTACAATGTTACCCCCTCTGTCTCACCTTCTTTTATTTAGGCTAAAATGTTCTACTACCTCCAATCATTCCATGGATGATGCAATTTTGAGGTCCTTTATTTACTGCTGTCATCAGCCTCGACTCTGACTTAGTGATAAACTCTCTAAAACAAAGTACCCAGTCTTGAATACAGTAGTGAAAGTATTCAAACAAGGAAAGATTCAAGCAGAATTACAATTTCTTATATACTGTGTCACTTTTTAAAATTTAATTTATTTAATATATTTAGTTTTCAGCATTGACTTTCACAAGAGTTTGAATTACAAATTTTATCCCCATTTCTACCCTCCCCCCACTCCAAGATGGTATATATTCTGGTTGCCCTGTTCCCCAGTAAGCTCTCCCTTCCATCACCCTGCTCCCCTCCCATCCCCTTTTCCCTTCCTTTCTTGTAGGGCAAGATAAATTTCTACGCCCCATTGCCTGTGTATCTTATTTTCTAGTTGCATGCAAAAACTATTTTATTTTTTGTTTTTGAACATCTGTTTTTAAAACTTTGAGTTCCAAATTCTCTCCCCTCTTACCTTCCCACCCACCCTCCTTAAGAAGTCATGCAATTCAACATAGGCCACATGAGTATCATTATGTATAACCCTTCCACAATACCCATGTTGTAAAAGACTAACTATATTTTGCTCCTTCCAGACCTATCCTCCTTTATCCAATTTTCTCCCTTGACCCTGTCCCTTTTCGAAAATGTTTGTTTTTGATTACCTCCTCCACATCTGCCCTACCTTCTATCATCCCCCCTTATTTTATCTTCTTCCCTCTTCGTTCCTGTGGGGTAAGATACCCAATTGAGTGTGTATGGTATTCCCTCCTCAGGTTAAATCTGAGGAGAGCAAGATTCACTCATTCCCCCTCACCTGCCTTCTCTTCTCTTCCTACAGACCTGCTTTTTCTTGCCACCTTTATGTGAGATAATTTACCCCATTCCATCTCTCCCTTTCTCCCTCTCTCATTATATTCATCTCTCATCCCTTAATTTGATTTTATTTCTTTAGATATCATCCCTTCATCTTCAACTCCTCCTGTGCTTTCTCTCTCTCTCTCTCTCTCTCTCTCTCTCTCACTCTCTCTCTCTATATGTGTGTGTGTGTGTGTGTATACACACATACATATATACATACATACACACACATATGCATATACATACGTACATATATATGTATATGTATGTATGTATGTATATATATGTGTGTATATATATATATATATATATATATACATATATATATATGCATATTCCCTTCAACTACCCTGATACTGTGGTCTTGTGAATCAAACACATCATCTTTCCATGTAGGAAAGTAAACAAAACAGTTCAACTTTAGTAAGTCCCTTGCAATTTCTTTTTCTTGTTCTCTTTCTTGATTACCTTTCCATGCTTCTCTTGATTCTTATGTTTGAAAGTCAAATTTTCTATTCACCTCTGCTCTTTTCACTTAGAAAGCTTAAATGTCCTCAATTCCATTGAAAATCCATATTTTGCCTTGGAACATGACACTCAGTTTTGCTTGGTAGGTGATTCTTGGTTTTAATCCTGTATCCATTGACCTCCGGAATATCATATTCCAAGCCCTTCAATCTCATAATGTAGAAGCTGACAGATCTTGGATTATTCTGATTGGGTTTCCACAATACTCAAATTGTTTCTTTCTGACTGCTTGCAGTATTTTCTCCTTGATCTGGGAGCTCTGGAATTTGGCGACAATATTCCTAGGGGATTTCTTTTTGGGATCTATTTGAGGAAGTGATCGGTGGATTCTTTCAATTTCTATTTTGCCCTGTGGCTCTAGAATATCAGGGCAGTTCTCCTTGATAATTTCTTGAAAGATGATATCTAGGCTCTTTTTTTGATCATGGCTTTCCGGTAGTCCAATAATTTTTTTAAATTCTCCCTCCTGGATCTATTTTCCAGCTCAGTGGTTTTTCCAATGAGATATTTCACACTGTCTTCCACTTTTTCATTCATTTGGTTCTGTTTTATAATATCTTGATTTCTCATCAAGTCACTAGCTTCCACTTGCTCCAATCTAATTTTTAAAGTAGTATTTTCTTCAGTGGTCTTTTGGACCTCCTTTTCCATTTGGGTAATTCTGCCTTTCAAGGCATTCTTCTCCTCATTGGCTTTTTGGAGCTTTTTTGCCATTTGAGTTAGTCTATTTTTTAAGGTGTTGTTTTCTTCAGTATAATTTTTCAGTATTTTTTTGTGTCTCCTTTAACAAGTCATTGACTTGTTTTTCATGGTTTTCTTGCATCTTTCTCATTTCTCTTCCCCATTTTTCCTCTACTTCTCTAACTTACTTTTGCAAATCCTTTTTGAGCTCTTCCATGGCCTGAGACCAGTTCATGTTTTTCTTGGAGGCTTTTGTTGACTTCTTATGGCTGTATGTTTTGGTCTTCTTTGTCACCAAAGAAAGATTCTAAAGTCTGAGACTGAATCTGGGTGCGTTTTCACTGCCTGGCCATGTTCCCAGCCAGCTAACTTGACCCTTGAGTTTTCCAGCAGGGTATGACTGCTTGTAGAGTAAAGAGTACTATGTTCCAAGCTTGAGGGGATGCTCCACCTCTGCCACACCAGCACTCCTCCTTCCCCAAGAACCCCAACGAGGATTGGACTTAGATCTTCAGCAGGCTGTGCACTCCTGCTCTGATCTGCCACTTAATTCCTCCCACCAGGTGGGCCTGGGGCCTGAAGCAACTGCAGCTGTAGTTCTGTAGCTGCTCCACCCCCTCTGCTCCCGGGGCAGTGGCTGAACTGGGAACTCTATTCCCCTATCCCCAGATGCTTTTCCCACTAACCTTCTCTGTTGTCTTTGGTGTTTGTGGATTGAGAAGTCTGGTACCTACTGCAACTCACTGTTTCAGATCACTAGGGCACGCTCCGCCCAGCTCCTGGTCTGGTTGGTCCGCGTGGCCCATGCTGGGCCCTGCTCTGCTCTGCTCCACTCCTAGTCCATAAGGGTGAAAGACTTCACCCAGCTACCATCCAGGCTCTCTTGGGCTGGAGCCCTGCTTCCCTCTGCTATTTTGTGGGTTCTGCTGTTCTAGAATTGGTTCAGAGCCATTTTTTATAGGTTTTTGGAGGCACTTGGCAGGGAGCTCATGCTAGTCTCTGCTTTCCAGCCGCTATCTTAGCCTACTGTGTCATTTTCAAAACAGAAAAGGAGAGCATTACATTTCCATTGTGTTTTGCACTTGTGATGTCACACTGCATTCTCACATTAAGCTTATACTCTACTAAAATTGCCAAAGATTTTTAAACCAATTGTTATCTAGCAAAGCCTAACCAGACTTGAACTTTTGACATTAGTAACCCTGCTACGACTTTCTGCAAGCTTATTGTGGTCCCCGACTTATTTTTTTCATTTTATAATGACAGAATGTTCTTCATAAACTTTCACCAAACAACAACCACTTTCTTCTTTAAGGCTATATAGTGCTTAATTCTGTGATTGTAAGAATTTATAATTCTCCTATTAAAATGTTTTCTTATGTGATTTGGTCCAATGACAAAATCTGTTAAGATGATCTATTAGTAAGTTTGTTCAGTAAAAAGGGAGAGGAAACCTAATTGTCAACATCAAAAATGAGTAGGGAGTGTAAATAAACAAATCAAACATTTGCTAAGTGTCTAAAAGATGCCTGACACTGAGTGATGTGATGAGAATACAAAGAGAAGAGAAAGGGAATAAACATTTATATAGTGCCTACTATGTGCCGGGCACTGTGCTGAATGCTTTTCATAAATATTATCTCATTTATTCTTCACAAAATGTGATTTAGGTCCTATTATTATCTCCATTTTACAATTGAAAAAGCTGAAGCAGGCAGAGGTTAAGAGACTTGTCTCATCACAGTTTAATCACTGTCTGAGGGAGGACCTGAACTCAGTTTTCTCAATTCCAGGTCCCATGCTCTATTCACTGTACTACTAGCTGTTTCAAAGACAAAAACAAAATAGTCCCTATCTTTAATAAACTTACAATCTATCTAGAAAGACAATATGCATATACTTATAGGTATATACAGAATATATTCCTTATTTCTTAGGAGATTGGTAGGATGAAGGGATGGGAACAATTAGACACCAGGGGGAGATGAGGGAAGATTTCATGTAAAAGCTACCAATTGATCTGAGTCTTTGTTTTAACAATCTGGCTAGCAGCTGCTGGTGGTGTGGGGCGCGGTACAAAACCAACAACAACCAGCTCACAGAATGCTGCAAGCCCATGTTCTTTTGATCTGCTTTACTAAGGAAAGCAATGTTAAGGGGTTGACAATCTCACTTTAATCCAGCATACAAATATCATTCACTTAGTTCAGGGGAAAAAGCTAGCACCCTGAACTTCAGAGCAAATACAAATTGCAAACATACATTTATAAACAGACCAAATACAATTAATAGTTACCAACATCTGGGTTCAGCTGGGAGCTCGACAAGGGCTGGCCCAGAGGCACATGTCACTACTGATGTAGCTCAGTGCTCCAAAATAGGAAAGCCAACCCCTGGTTGTATATGTCTTGTTCAGGGTCAAAGATGAATCACACATGCGACTCACCCAAGTGACCTAAAATCGTCCCAAAAATGCAACTTAAACCCATGTGCTCTAAAAGCCTCTGATGTCACAAACATGTCACTCAAACCCATGTAAACTAGGCTTTCCCTTGAGGCAAAGCCACCAACGACTCCTAATTTACCCAAGGAAACAAAGGCCAAACTCTTCAAGGGCACTTGAATGAATAAGTGCTAAGAGCCCATCTTAATTCCCAATAGAGTCTTGAAGAAAAATAGGGATTCAGAAAAGTCAAAGAAGAATAGAGAACACAATCCAGGGATGAGAACAATGAGACAAAAGGAAAGAGACTAGAAATGGAATGTGTAAATGAGGAACAAGGAGACAATTTTCACTGCTCCATAGAATGTGTGGGCAGAAGTATTACTCTGGGAATATGGGTTGGAACCAGGTTGTGAGTAGTTTTGAAAACCAAAATATATATATGTGTGCGTGTGTGTGTGTGTATATATATATATATATATATATTATCTTTGTAGCAGGGGACCATTGGACTTTTCTGAGTAGAGGAGTGATATAGTTAGGTCTACAGTTTAGCAGAATCATTTTGACAGAAATCTGAGAGACAGATCAGCGTAGCAAGGGATTTGTATCAGAGTGGCCAATTGGAGACGACTGTACTATTCTAGGTGAGTGTTTATGTGGTTCTGAACTGCAGTTCTGTCCATAAGAAAGGGGACAAGAGCACAGATGTGAAAAATGTTGTGAAGGTAGAGACAACAAGATCTGGCAACTATTTGGCTAGGTATGATTAGAGGAGTTGAGGTTAATTAAACGCTAAATAACTGAAAGGATGCTGTTACTTTAAAAAGAAAGAGATTCTGAAGAGATATGGGTCTGATAAGATGTGATATGATAACGAGTGAAGGATAATAAGTTCTGTTTTGAATATGTTGAATTTGAGATGATAATAGGACCTCCAATCTGAAATGGGTACTAGATATTTGGCAGCTTAAGAGAGAATCTGGAAATATGTATATAGATTGTGAAGTCATCTGCATAGGAATAACAAACCATTTTTTAAAAAATCCCCAAATTGGGGCGGAGCCAAGATGGCAGCTGGAAAGCAGGGACTAGCATGAGCTCCCCTCCGAGTCCCTCCAAAAACCTATAAAAAATGGCTCTGAACCAATTCTAGAACTGCAGAACCCACAAAAAGCAAAGAGAAGCAGGGCTCCAGCACAGCACAGCCAGGATGGTCTCTGGGTGAGGCCTATCCCACACGGAGCTGGGAGGTGGGAGCTAGGAGCTGGGAGCTGGGAGCGGAGCGGAGCACAGCCCAGCGTGAGCAGCACAGAACAAAGAGACCAGGAGCCAGGAGGAGCGGGCCCTAGCGCCCTGAATCAGGGAGCTGCAGCAGTTACCAGACTTCTCAACTCACAAACACCAAAGACAACAGAGAAGGTTAGTGGAAAAAGCTGCGGGAGTGGAAGGAGTTCGAGGTTTGGCCACTGCCCCCAGGGCAGCCGAGGTGTGGCAGCTACAGTTGCTTCTGGCCCCAGGCCCACCTGGTGGGAGTACTTAAGTGGCATATCAGAGCAGGAGTGCACAGCCTGCTGAAGATCTAAGCCCAGTCCAGGTTGGGGGTTCTTGGGGAAGGAGGAGTGCTGGTGTGGCAGAGCTGGCACATCCCCCCCAAACATGGAACAGAGAACTCTTTAGTCTACAAGTAGTCATAACCCACAGAAAAACTCAAGGGTCAAGTTAGTTGGTTGGGAATATGGCCAGGCAGTGAAAACTAATCCAGATTCAGTCTCATACTTTGGATTCTTTCTTTGGTGACAAAGAAGACCAAAACATACAGCCTAAAGAAGTCAACAAAGTGCAAGAGCCTACACCAAAAGCCTCCAAGAAAAATATGAACTGGTCCCAGGCCATGGAAGAGCTCAAAAAGGATTTGGAAAAGCAAGATAGAGAAGTGGAGGAAAAATGGGGAAGAGAAATGAAAAGGATGCAAGAAAACCATGAAAAACAAGGCAATGACTTGCTAAAGGAGACCCAAAAAAATACTGAAAAATACACTGAAGAAAACATCACCTTAAAAAATAGACTAACTCAAATGGCAAAAGAGCTCCAAAAAGCCAATGAGGAGAAGAATGCCTTGAAAGGCAGAATTACCCAAATGGAAAAGGAAGTCCAAAAGACCACTGAAGAAAATACTACTTTAAAAATTAGATTGGAGCAAGTGGAAGCTAGTGACTTGATGAGAAATCAAGATATTATAAAACAGAACCAAAGGAATGAAAAAATGGAAGACAATGTCAAATATCTCATTGGAAAAACCACTGAGCTGGAAAATAGATCCAGGAGAGAGAATTTAAAAATTATTGGACTACCTGAAAGCCATGATCAAAAAAAAGAGTCTAGATATCATCTTTCAAGAAATTATCAAGGAGAACTGCCCTGATATTCTAGAGCCACAGGGCAAAATAGAAATTGAAAGAATCCACCGATCACCTCCTCAAATAGATCCCAAAAAGAAATCTCCTAGGAATATTGTCGCCAAATTCCAGAGCTCCCAGATCAAGGAGAAAATACTGCAAGCAGTCAGAAAGAAACAATTTGAGTATTGTGGAAACCCAATCAGAATAACCCAAGATCTGTCAGCTTCTACATTAAGAGATCGAAGGGCTTGGAATATGATATTCTGGAGGTCAATGGAGCTAGCATTAGTACCTAGAATCACCTACCCAGCAAAACTGAGTGTCATGCTCCAAAGCAAAATATGGATTTTCAATAAAAAAGAGGACTTTCAACCTTTCTCAGTGAAAAGACCAGAGCTGAATAGAAAATTTGACTTTCAGACACAAGAATCAAGAGAAGCATGAAAAGGCAATCAAGAAAGAGAACAAGAAAAAGAAATTGCAAGGTACTTACTAAAGTTGAACTGTTTTGTTTACTTTCCTACATGGAAAGATGATGTGTATGATTCATGAGACCTCAGTATCAGGG
Organism: Trichosurus vulpecula; assembly: GCF_011100635.1. Lineage (NCBI taxonomy): Eukaryota > Metazoa > Chordata > Mammalia > Diprotodontia > Phalangeridae > Trichosurus > Trichosurus vulpecula. Next base: position 221,694,547 of record NC_050573.1, on the reverse strand, counting down.
TAGTTGAAGGGAATATGCATATATATATATATATATGTATATGTTTATGTATATATATAAGTGAATGTGTATATAAGTATATATATATATATATATGTATATATATATATATATATATATAAAGAGAGAGAGACAGACAGAGAGAGAGAGGACACAGGGTGAGTTGAAGATGAAGGGATGATGTCTAAAAGAAATAAAATCAAATTCAGGGATGAGAGAGGAATACACTGAGAGAGGGAGATAGAGAGAGATAGAATGGGGTGGATTATCTCACATAAAGGTGGCAAGAGGAAGCAGTTCTGTGGGAGGAGGGAAGAGGGTAGGTGAGGGGGGAATGAGTGAATCTTGCTCTCCTCAGATTTAACCTGAGGAGGGAATACCATACATACTCAATTGGGTATCTTACCCCACAGGAAAGAAGAGGGAAGAAGATAAAAAAGGGAGTAGGATGATGGGGGGGAGGGCAGATGGGGGTCAGGTAATCAAAAACAAACACTTTGGAATGGGGACAGGGTCAAGGGAGAAAATTTAATAAAGGGGGATGGGTTGGGAAGGATCAAAACATAGTTAGTCTTACACAACATCAGCATTGTGGAAGGGTTATACATAATGATACACATGTGGTCTATGTTGAATGGCTTGACTTCTTAGGGAGGGTGGGTGGGAAGGGAAGAGGGGAGAGAATTTGGAACTCAAAGTTTTAAAAACAGATGTTCAAAAACAAAATGTAAAATAGTTTTTGCATGCAACTAGAAAATAAGATACACAGGCAATGGTGCGTAGAATTTTATCTTGCCCTACAAGACAGGAAGGGAAAAGGGGATGGGAGGGGAGTGGGATGACAGAAGGGAGGGCTGATTGGGGAACAGGGCAACCAGAATATACACCATCTTGGAGTGGGGGGGAGGGTAGAAATGGGTAGAAAATTTGTAATTCAAACTCTTGTGAAAATCAATGCTGAAAACTAAATATGTTTAATAAATAAATTTAAAAAAAACAATAAAAAATCCCCAAATTTGTTTTATGTGTCAGAGCTCAGAATGGTCCCCTGAGGGAGCCCTGGAGTCAAGAAGGAATGTGCGGAAAGATTTAATTGCTGTCTAAGGGGGAAGTGGTATTTGGTGAAGTAACTAAGCAGATCAGGACATCCCCTATCTATGGCCTAGCTAACGGGCCCACCCATTGTCTGGTTCTCCTAGCGTCTCTGCTTCTTGGGATATGTGCCCTCTTTCCCTGCTGCTCAGCACTGACCCTCAAAATGAGAGGATACTCTAATTCAAGTCTAGTGTATGCATGAGAAATTTAGGTAGGAGAAGTTTAGGTAGGCATCTTGGAGGTGGATGTGGATGTCGATGTGGATGATCAGGTCACCTAGTGAGAGAGTATAGAGATAGAAGAAAATACATCACGGGACACAAATTTAAGGGATATAATATGAATATCTTGTAAAGTAGATTAAAAAGTTGTGATATGAGTAGGAGGACCAAGAGAAGTCATAAAACCTTAGTGAAGAAAGAGTATCCAGAAGGAGAAAGTAATCAACGGCATCAAATGCTAAAGAATGGTCAAGAGGATTGAAGACACAGAAAAGGCCTTCAGAGGTGGAAATTGAGAGATTGTTGGTAACTCTGAAGAATGCAGTTGCACTTGTCTGGTGAGTTTGGAAGCCAGATTGCAAAGAGTAGATAAGTAAAGAAGACAGGATTTGGATATAATAAAGATAGATTTTTCTAACAGGCTAGCAAGAAAAAGGAAGAGATATATTGTACAATAGCTAAAGGGGATAGTAGGTTGTAGTAAAGTGTCTTCAAGCATGGGGAAACTTGGGGGTATTTGTAAGCAACAAAGAAAGATCATCTAGACAAGGAGAGAACAAAGGTTAGGGATAGAGTATGAATGTGTGGCTAATATACTGGAAAAGATAAAGGAGGATCTTGGGTACAAGAGGAAGGATCAGCATTGAAGAAGAGTACCTCATCGTCAGGGTCTGTCAAAAGCAATCAAAGAAGCTTAAAGTAAATGGCCCCTATTTTTTCATTAAAGTATGAGACTAGATCCTTGGTTAAGAAGGAAAAGGTGGCGATGACAGCATCTGAGAGGCATGAGAAGAGAAGACGAATATTAATAATAGCATTTATGTAGCTTTATTATTTATACAGTTTACCATTTAGTAGTCACTGTGCTAAGAGCTTACAAACATTATCTCATTTAATCCTCACAACAACCCTGGGAGGTAGGTGGTATTTTTATTCTCATTTTATAGTTGATAAATCTAAGGCAAGTAAGGTTAAAGTGATTTGTCCAAGATCACATAGCTTGTATCTGGGGCTGGATTTGAACTTCAGTCTTCTTTAATCAAGGCCTTGTACTCTGTGTACTATGTCACCTAGCTGCTTAGGAAAAGAGAAGTTTCAGAATACTTGTTGTATACAATCAATTAGGGAGAAATAAAAGGACTATCCTACTGTGCTGAGTTATTCAGGGATGCGGTTTAGGAAATCATGGGCAACAAGTGGAAAAAATGAGCAAGGAATTCAACAAAGATCATATGATAGAATTGAAGTGGTTAACTAATAGTTCAAATTACAATGACAAGAAAGAGAAGCCAGCACAATCATGATTACCTGGGAAAGTACAGAGGGTAGATGATTTAGAAGTCTTGGGTTTATTGGAAGCTAGAAAAACAAAATGAGATGGAAGAGTGATTAAACTAATTTCTCCAATCATACATGCACAATACTAATTATTTCAAATAAATAAAATTATATTTATAATTAGTTCTTTCATTGAATAAGAGGTCTCTCTCAACTATTGGTGGGGTGAGGGTCTGCCTAAATACTTGGCCATTTGTTTCAACAATCTAGCTAGCAGCTGTTATGGGGGTGAACGACCAACACATGCCCAATAACAAGAATGCTGCCAAAGCCCAGGTTCTTTTGGTCTGCTTTACTAAGGAAAGTTATGTGAAGGGGCTGACAAGCTTACTTTAATTCAGCATACAAATACTATTCCCCTAGTTCGGGGGAAAAAGCCAGCACCCTGAACTTCAGAGCAAATACAAACAAATTACAAACATTGACAGACAGGCCAAGTACAATTCATAGTTACCAACATCTAAGTTCAGCCCTGCAGCTCATAACAAGGGCTGGCCCAGAGTCACAAGCACCACCACTGCTGTGGGTAAGAGTTCTGAAAAAGAGAAAGCCAACCCCTGGTTTTATATCTTTTTCAGGGTCAAGGGTGAGTCACATATGCGACTCACCCACATGACCTAAAATTGTCACAAAGATGCAACTTAAAACCACATGGTCTAAAAGCCTCTGATGTCCCAAATATGTCACTCAAACCCATGTAAACTAGGCTTTCCCTTGAGGCAAGGAGGTCATGAAGGACTCCTAATTTAATCAAGGAGATAAAGTCCAAACTCTTCAAGGGTACTTGGTTGAACTAAGTGCTAAGAGCCCATTTTGATTGCCAACACATATCCACACTATTTCCACCAACCCACATCTACTTCTCTGTAGGACCTAATTTATTTAATTTTGTGTAAGAATTGGTAGATATCAACATGAATATGTAAGAAAAAAAGTTTATGATATTTAATCTCTGGCACACTCTAAAAACCATACTATCTATTATCATTCCTTTACTGAAAAGGAATGTGATATACAGGATCATGAAGGATGTGGACAAAAGAGTAAAAATAAATATTCTCTTGGTCCTAAAAAAAGATAATAGGGAATAATTTCACAGAGACTTCTGATGCTGTTATTCTGAACCTGTAACTTTGAATGACAGGCTCCTTCTGGGAATCTGAGTAATTTATTCTTTATGGTAACCCAGTTCTTTTTCTCCCCCCAAGGTTGTCAGTTTTGCCTAATAAGGTGTGATAGCTCTGTGATATGGACAGCTGTGCATGAGCAACTAAGCTAAAGCCGATAATGCTGCTATTAAGAATATACCATTTTCCCTCTTGCCTCCTCCACCATTCATATTATTTGATAGTTCAGGCCCTCTATGGATTTTTAGGCTGACCTTGAATCACCAGTATGAAATTAGGTCAATGCATTAAAAATAACTATTTGCCCTGTAGGGATCTGACAACAGGCCAGTACTTTGCTACAAATTTTCTTCTTTCTTTAATGCACACGCACACACACACACACACACACACACATACACACATACATATACACATACACACAATGTGTGTATATACATATATACACATAAATATGCATTTATTTATATTCTATATTAGTAGGAAAGAACAATGACATTTGGGAAATTTAATAAATTGATACATCTTTCTATGACTCTTAGTTTTCTCCCTTGTGCGATTTTTGAGGACATCGAGAATCAGGATCTTCTTTGCTTCCAGCTACCATCTTGATAACTCTGCTACCCACAGTTTAGCCTGTGCTTGGCTCTAGTACTGATCCCATAGCCAGTAAGTAATCCATGAGCAGCTGCCAATTCTAACATGTTCTTTTGAGCCAAAAGAAAAATAATCTTTGGGAGCTGGAGACTGCTGTTCCACCCCCAGGTGCACTTGGCCTTCTTTACATCATATGGGAATAAAGACTAGTCACAGGAGAGCTGGTCCATTAAGAATAAATAACTATTTCTCTCACTCATAAAAACCTCAGAAAGCTCCCCTCTCCATGGGTTTACAACATTCTATTCCAGTCTGACCCAGTAGTCAAGGAATCAAGCAGATTTTGTTTTCATCTCTTCTATGTGACTAAAAGAGGAGATTGAAAATGTGTCCAAATAACCTGGCAATTTTAGATGGTAATGTTGTTAGTTTGAACTAATGTGACTGGTAGCAATGATAACAGGGATAAATGCATTCTGGAGTGATGCTGCCAGGGTTTCAAAGATGATGTCAACTTAATCTGTGCAAATTCCTAATTGTTCCTTTTAAAAAACAAGGAGGCTTGTTTACATTTAATGGAATAGCTAATAAAATGTGCTATTTATTAGAGAAAATTATGAGTTTCCCTGTCTTTCTGCTTCTATTTCTCTAGACAGATTAAACACTTGTTCAATTCAGGCTTAGCTTTGGTTTTCACTCCAACATATTTGATAGCAGTTAGAACTCGAATGTGTGCATGGGCTGAGATTTTGAATTTGAAAAGTTCATGCCTCTCTCTCTCTCTCTCTCTCTCTCTCTCTCTCTCTCTCTCTCTCTCTCTCTCTCTCTGTGTGTGTGTGTGTCTGTCTGTCTGTCTGTCTCTCCCTGTCTCTCTGTCTCTCTCTGTCTGTTTCTCTCTCTCTCGTCACTGAAATTTGTGACGTTCATCTACTTGCGCAAATGAGCTTTTCAAAAGAGAAAAATGTGTAAATAGTAGAGATAGAGCATGTAGAAAGAACTTCTAGTAAGAGAACAATAACTAAGTGATTATTTTTTAGTGTGGCCAATTTGTCATTTTTCAGTATTGCTATTATATTAATCCTATTAACATTTTTCAAAAGGAGATGTGCCATCTAATATAAAGTATGAGGAGAAAAACATGGAAAGCACATTATTATTGAGATTTAAAAACAAATTACTATTCTTAGAGTGTTCTTACTAATTAATCCAGAAGTTCAAACGTCAGAAATATGTTTCTTTTGGAAATGAATAGCTTAGTGATGGGCAGTAGGGCTTTCAACATATGCTAACAATTGCCAGGATTGATTAGCTTGAGTGCTATTAAAATATTCTACCTCCATAGGAAGCTGTGTAGAAGACTGAGATGATAGCAATATCTTATGTATTAGCGATAGTAATTTTTATCACTATATATGATGGCTTTTAATAATATTTTATTTTCCCTAATTAAGTGTAAAAACAATATTTTTTTAATTTTAAGTACCACATTTTCTCCCTCCCTCCCTTTTCTCCCCCACCTAGAGACAGTAAGCAATCTGATATAGGTTGCATATGTGCAGTCATGAAAAAACATGTTTCTCTATTAATCATTTTAGCACTAGCAATTATTAATATTAACACTTTTCATGCCTTGCATTGTCACCATATTTTATTCAATCCAAAACTCTCATACTTAGAGAGAAGTAACATGATACAGTGAAAAAAGGGCTAGACTTGGATTGGGGAATACCTGAATTCAAATCCTACCTCCAAAGATTGGTTAAATACATGACAAAGGGAAAATACTTATCTTTCCTTAGCAGCAATTTCTTCATATGTAAAATAGGAACTAAAACAGCTGTTTCTGATACTTATCTCATAGGCTTAGTATGGGGCTTAAATGAAACAATTTGTGTAAGGTGTTACATAACTGTCAGTCATTCTTGTAGACTATTTGTTACATACATCATAAAATTTCATTAATTTAGATCAATTCAGTCCCAATTCAATTTAAGAAGGATTAACTGAAATGTTCACTATGTGTCAGGCACTGTGCTAGGCAGTAGAAATGTAGAGCAAAAATGAAACAGCTACTGACCTCAAAGAACTTATTTTCTACTAGAGAGGGAAAAAAAGACAGATATATATATATATATATATATATATATATATATATATATATATATATAGAGAGAGAGAGAGAGAGAGAGAGAGAGAGATACATATGTAGATATATATAGATATATGTGTTTGTATATATATATGTATAATATACATATGTATATACACAGTGTATGTTTATATATACATACATGCATATATATATATGTATTGCATAAATATATATGGTATAGAGTAAATACATATTTTACTGTATACTTTAGATATGTATATATCCTATATATACATACATATACAATATATGTATACATACACAAGTAAGTACTCTCTATTAATAGAAATTGAGATATCTAGATATTGATAAATAGTTATGGAGAAGCTTTCCTGATCCCTCCTTTACTCATGGTCTTCCTCCCTCACATTCTCACATAGATAGAGAGTCATAGATAGTATACATATGCACATGTGTGTGTACATATCCCTTTATATATAAAGGAATTGTGTATATTTTAAGAAGCAGGAAAATGTAATGCATGAAAAAGTGAATGGTGAACAATCAATCCAGGAAGATAAATTGGAAATAGTTTGTGAAGGGCTTTGCAGAGGAGGCTTTTGTTTTATTGTTTTGTTTTATCCTAGTAACAATAGGGAACCCACTGTAGTTTCTTTAGCCAGAGAGTGACATGGTCAGAGCTATTTTAGAAAAGACAGCTTGGCTTCCTAAGGATAACTTGGGAAATGAACATACTGGTAGAGCGGATACTACCTAAGAAGCTATCCTAGAATGACAGGCAAGTAAGACAGGTGGTTATAAGAATAGATAGAAGAGTACATATGAAAGAATTGGAGACAGAATCAATAAGATTGAGTTAATGAGGTAGGAAAAGGAAATGTATTGTCCTTATTTTAGAGAGGAATAATCTGTAGAGGTAACCTTAGATATGACCTTAAATGAGAAGTAATATAACTTAACTAAACACAGAGACCTAAGCAGTAGGAGAGCTAATACTAGAAGCTAAGTCTTCAGACTTCTAACTGAATGGTCTTGCTTTCAGTACAAATTTTCCCCAAGGTTCCTCTTGTGTATTAATAACATTTGGAATTGAGACAAATAGGCCAAATGGGAAACTGTTCACACTGTAAATTCTACCATTGGCACTTTATTTGGAGAATGCATGAGGTACATTTATTAAGAATTAGTAATGGAGATCAAATTTGTATAGGACCCAGTTATTTTCCATATACCAAGACAGTCCATTCCAAATCATTTAAGTTATGAAAAAGAATTTATTAAGCCCTTATTATATGCCAGGCATTGTTCTGGGTAAAGACTAAAGATAGAAAGGAATAGTTTTGGCTCATGATTATACTTGCAAAGTTCTGTTTGGTTCAGTACCAAAGGGCATGGAACAGAACAAAGAATTGAACTCTACAGAAGCTCATCTATTCTGCGTGACTCACTTCTCTTGTAGACCTTTGAAAAATGACCACAATATTGTTTCCTTGAAAAGATTTTAGAGGCACAAAGCCATGTAGTGATTTTACTTTCAGTTACTATGGGGTGGTATAATCCTGGAACACACATATACACAGTCATGACAAAATCAAAAGGGGAAAAGGTAGTGTTCAGGGAGCCAAAAGAAACCTCTTTTAACTATCTTCTCAATCTTAAAAAATATAAAAATAGAAAAGTGGGATGTACTTTAAGTTTGTGTATTTCTTGGCCATGGGAATTTAAGCTTCTTTCTAATTTTAATTTGTAGTCATCAACTTAATTAATGTATCTTTTTTTTTTCTTTCCTTGGCAGACAGTGACAATTCTACTGGGTCCTTTTGCAATTCCTCTATTATTAAAGAGGATTTGGTGCTCTGGAAATTTCACATCTGGCACCTCCACATCAAAGAGCAGAAGCTGATCTTCTAGTCCATTTTGTTGCATACCAGGATGCAATGTGTTTGCCCTGAGCGTGAATAGCAAAGTGGATCCAGGTGGGCTCAAATGCAGTTTATAGATCCAGCTAGCCAAGTGTGTGACTATTGTCAAGGCAGCCCCCACAACAAAGTGAGCCTGTATGAGAAGATAGCCCCTTCTCCCTGGCAAACCTATTTTCTGATTCACCAGAGGGAGCCCTTTCTGAAATGTCTGCCTATTATGCTATGATTTAAATGTATGGAGCTATGCATAATATGCATTGTTTTGTAAATATATGTATTTTGACTTATTGGACATATTTATCTTTTCCTCATTTTAATAGTGATTGCATTTTCATAAATTTGGAAGGTTTCCTGACCCCTTGCTTCTCCAGGTTAAAATAAGTTATTCCTTATTAAATTTTTCCTGATATTTTCCAAAGATTTTTATACATTTATTTCAGTTCCTTTTACATCATAATTATTTGTGTATCCAATTTTCCCCTCTTGGATTCTAAATTCCTTGAGAATGGAGTCTGCATATTAAATATTTTTGGGTCCCCACACCTCATATAATTCTTTACGTATAGATAATACTTAAAATGTATTTTTGAAATCTATTCAAATCAATTGAGTTGAAGGCTACATTTTACATACCCATTTAAACCCAATTGTTGACAATAGAATTACTGGTAAGAAAGCAGAAATCAACACTTGCTGAACCAATTTTTCTTTCTTTTCAAATATAATTCTTTTTAAACCCTACAAAATGTACTGTCTGCACTCCTAATCAACTGAATCTGTGATCTTATTTATGCAAGACTTCATTTTAATAATTCAGATTATAACCTGCCCAAGTATGCTCTTTCTGTTTCACTTTTATCCATGTTCTCCAAAAACACTGCCATTATTTGTTCACTTATGCTGGATGTTTTCCTCCCTTTCTTCCAAAATCATGAGAATATCAGTAGAATACTCTGGTTATACATCCCTTGAAGTTGCTAGGGATCTTCTTTTCCTATAATATGATTCTTTGATGATATCCTTTACTCCTGTTCTTCGAAATTCTTCATTGGTTACGTGCTTCGGTCTGCTCATATCCACCATGAACCTCTCCATTGCCAAGCATGTGATATTCATCTAAGTTCTTTGGAAGAAGGGATATTCTACGGATTGTTGCCATATAGCAACATCAGCAAAATGTGAATATTAAAGAGACCAGTCTTGGGGGAAGAGCCAAGATGGCAGCTGGAAAGCAGGGACTTGCCTAAAGCTCTCCCCCAGGACCCTCCAAACACCTATAAAAATGGCTCTGAACAAATTCTAGAACTGTGGAACCCAAGAGATAGCAGAGGAAAGCAGGGCTCCAGCCCAGGAAAGCCTGGATGGTCATTTGGAAAGGTCTATTGCACCATTTTGGGAGCAGAGCAGAGCCTAGCATGGGCCACACCCAGACGAACCAGACCTGGAGTCGAGTGGTACAGGCCTTAGCACCCTGAATCAGTGAGCTGTGGCAGTTACCAGACTTCTCAACCCACAAATACCAAAGACAACAGAGGTTAGTGGGAAAAAACTGCAGGGACAGAGTGAAAGGAGTTGATTGTTGGCCACTAACCCCCCGGGGGGGGGGGGAGAGGGGAAGGCAGTGCAGCTCTGAGGCTGCTTACAGAGCTACAGCTGCAGTTGCTTCCTGGCCCCAGGCCCACCTGGTGGAAGGAATTAAGTGGCGGATCAGAGCAGGAGTGCAGAGCCTACTTAGATCTGAGTCATGGTCTGGGTTTGTTGTTCTTGGGGGAGGAGGAATGCTGGTGTGGCAGAGCTTGCTGTGTGGAAATAGCTCTGAAAACAACAGTGCAGCCCCCCACACTTGGGACAAAGTACTCTCTACTCTACAAGCAGTCACATCCCGACTAAAAGCTCAAGGGTTGAATAATTGGCTGGGAACACAAACAGGCAGCTGTTAGGAAGAGAAATGAGGGTGATGTGAGAAAACCATGAAAAACAAGTCAATGACTTGCTAAAAGAGACCCAAAAAATACTGAAGAAAATAACACCTTAAAAAATAGACTAACTCAAATGGCAAAAAAGCTCCAAAAAGCAAATGAAGAGAAGAATGCCTTGAAAGGCAGAATTAGCCAAATGGAAAAAGAGGTCCAAAGACCACTGAAGAAAATACTACCTTAAAAGTTAGATTGGAGCAATTGGAAGCTAGTGACTTTATGAGAAATCAACATATTATAAAACAGAACCAAAGGAATGGAAAAATGGAAGACAATGTGAAATATCTCATTGGAAAAAACACTGACCTGGAAAATAGATCCAGGAGAGATAATTTAAAAATTATTGGACTACCTGAAAGCCATGATCAAAAAAAAAAGCCTAGATATCCTCTTTCAAGAAATTATCAAGGAGAACTGCCCTGATATTCTAGAGCCAGAGGATAAAATAGAAATTGAAAGAATCCACCAATCACCTCCTGAAAAAGACCCCAAAAAGAAAACTCCATGAAATATTGTTGCCAAATTCCAGAGCTCCCAGATCAAGGAGAAAATACTGCAAGCAGCCAGAAAGAAACAATTTGAGTATTGTGGAAACACAATCAAGATAATACAAGGTCTAGCAGCTTCTACATTAAGGGATCAAAGGGCTTGGAACATGATATTCTGGAGGTCAATGGAGCTAGGATTAAAACCAAGAATCACCTACCCAGCAAAACTGAGTGTAATGCTCCAAGGAAAAATATCAATTTTCAATAAAATAGAGGACTTTCAATTTTATCAGTGAAAAGACCAGAGCTGAATAGAAAATTTGATTTTCAAACCCAAGAATCAAGAGAAGCATGAAAAGGTAAACAAGAAAGAGAAATCATAAGGGACTTACTGAAGTTGAACATTTTGTTTACATTCCTACATGGAAAGATGATGTGTATAATTCATGAGACCTCAGAACATATATATGTATATATGCATATATATATACATATATATGTATATATACACACACACACATATATACATATATATATATATATATATATATATATATATATATATATATATATATATATATATATATATATATATATATATATATATGACAGAGGGCACAGGGTGAGTTGAATATGAAGAGATGATATCTAAAAAATAAAATCAAATTAAGTGATGAGAGAGGAATATATTGAGAGAGGGAGAAAGGGAAAGATAGAATGGGGTAAATACATAAAAGTGGCAAAAAAGCAGTTCTGTAGGAAGGAAAGGGGGGCAGGTGAGGGGGAATGAGTGAATCTTGCTCTCATCAGAATTGACCTGTGGTTGGAATAATCTATGCACTCAATTGGGTATCTTACCCCACAGGAAATAAGGAGGAAGGAGATAAGAAAAGGGGGATGATAGAAGGGAGGGCAGATAGGGGGAGAATGTAATCAAAAGCAAACACTTTTGAAAAGGGACAGGGTCAAGGGAGAAAACTGAATAAAGGGGGATAAGATAGGAGGGAGCAAAATATAGTTAGTCCTTCACAACATGAGTATTGTGGAAGGGTTTTACATAGTGATACACAAGTGGCCTATGTTAAATTGCTTGACTTCTTAGGGAGGATGAGTGGGAAGGGAGGAGGGGAGAGAATTTGGAACTCAAAGTTTTGAAAGCAGATGTTCAAAAAAAACGTTTTTGCATGCAACTAGGAAATAAGATATATAGGTAATGGGACATAGAAATCTATCTTGCCCTACTAGAGATATAAGGGAAAGGGGGATTTGGGGGAGTGGGGTGACAGAATGGAGGGCTGACTGGGAAATGGGGCAATCAGAATATATGCCATCTTGGAGTGGGGGAATGGTAGAAATGGGGAGAAAATCTGTAATTCAAACTCTTGCGGAAATCAGTGTTGAAAATTAAAAATATTAAATAAATAAATAATAACAAAAAAGACCAGCCTCTGCTTTCATGGAAAAATTAGAGTTAATAACAAGCTTTTCATTTTCCTGAAAGAAATCTAGTTCTCTCTCCTCTTTCTGTTCAAATTTGGGACCAAATCAATGTTTGTCTTTATTGTCTGTCTCCAAAATGCATACCATCAGATGAGATTTATAGAGTGCCAACCAAATGTGTATTGAAATCCAAGAAATATACATTATTCATCTATTTGGTCTCCCCTGTATGGATGGTTAATTCAAACTCCTTTTACTAATTACAGACAGAACTCTTCTAAGAGTTTCAAATGCTGTGGAACCTGATGCAGTCAATGCAGTGTCTACAAACAGAAGCATTTGGTTCCATAGGGATCCTTCCTCAACATGGACTCTGTGCGGGATCTCCTTCATCACAGTGGTACATACTTCAGGTGAGCACATAACCCCTGGTTATTATTTGAGGGTCACTGGACGAATTTATTTCTATCGCTATATCTTCTAAGGAATCTTAGAATATCTTGCTGTAAAGGTGAGACGTTTGTTCATTAAAGTTGATCTAAACTATTTAATCATAAGGAGTCAAATCTATGTGGTGGTCACACAGCTCAGAACCCTACAAGACTTTCTTTTTGTGGCTTCAATGTCTTTAATGTGTTCTTTCCTTTCCTTTTCTTTTTTTTTTTTTTTGCTGCTGAGTACCACACACTAGTTACATAAACATAAAAATTTTGCATTTTTAATCTAATTTTTATAGCCAGCAGATCTTATTAGCTATTTTGGCAGACAGGTGTCCTCAAAGAAGTTATATTTATGTTTGTTGGCTATTTTCTATAACAGAGTTTATTCTATGCAATTTAGGACTCAATTATATACTGGTTTGCATCTCTCCCTATTGATCTGTTAAGTAATGGTCTGTTGAATTTATTTTTCTAAGATGGGTGTGTTTAGGCATTCTATTTCCTGATTTATTAATCTGAGTAATTTATATTTTCAAAAATATTCTTCACTACCACTCAGATTATCAGATTTATTGGCATATAATTCTGCAAAATATTCCCTAATGACTGTTCTAATTTCTTCTTCATTGGTGGTGAATTCCCTCCTTTCATTTTTGATCTGGGGTATTTGGTTTTCTTCTTTCTTTTTTTTAATCAAATTAACCAGTGGCTTATCTATATTATTTTTCACATAAAACCAGTTCCTAGTTTTATTTATTACCTCAATATTTTTTTTCAATTCTATTAACTTCACCTTTCATTTTCAAGATTTCCAATTTGGTGCTCAATGGGAGATTTTTAATTTGCCTTTTTTCTAGTTTTTTTAGTTGCATGACCAATTTATTGATCCAGTCTTTTTCCGTTTTGTTGATGCAAGAATTTAGAGACATAAATTTCCCCTAAGTACTACTTTGGCTATATCTTATAAATTTTGGTATATGGTCTCGTTGTTGTCACTCTCTTTAATGAAATTATTGATTGTTTCTATGATTTGTTCTTTAATGCACTAATTCAATAGGATGAGATTATTTAGTTTCAAACTAATTTTAGTCTATCCTTCCACTTCTCTTTGTGTAACTTATTGCATTATGATCTGAAAAGAATATGTTTAATGCTTCTGCCTTTCTACATTTGATTTTAAGTTTTTTTGTGCCCTAACATATGGTCAATTTTTGTGTATGTATTATGCACTGCTGAAAAAAGTTATATTCCTTTCTGTTCCCAGTGAGTTTTTTCCAAAGATTTGTCATATCTAACTTTTTTTAATATTCTATTCACTCCTTAGTTTCTTTCTCTTTTTTTATTTCTTGGTTGAATTCATCAATTTCTGAGGGGACAGTTGAGGTCCCCTACTAGTGTAGTTTTGTTGTCTATTTCTTCTTATAACTCACTGAAATTCTCCTTTAAGAATTTTGATGCTATGCCACTTGAAACATATATATTTAGTATTGATATTATTTCATTATTTACAGTTTCTTTTAGTAAAATGTAGTTTCCTTCCTTTCCTCTTTTAATTAGCTCTATTTATGCTTTTTCTTTGTCTGAGATCAGGATTGCTACCCCCCCCTTTTTTTTTACTTCAGTTGAAGCATAATAGATTCTATTCCAACTCCTTACCTTTACTCTGTGTGTGTCTCTGTGCTTCAAGAGTGTTCCTTGTAAACAGCATATTGTAGGATTCTGGTTTTTGATCCACTCTGCTGTCTGCTTTTGTTTTATGGGAGAATTCATACCACTCATATTCACAACTCTGATTACTAACTTTGTATTTCCCTCCATCTTATTTTTCCTCCTGTTTCATCTCTTTTCTTTCACCCTTTCCTTCTTCACCAGAGTTTTGCTTCTGTGTACTACCTTTCCCAATCTACAATCTCTTCTTTAATCCCCCCCTCATATTTAATCTCTTCCCCTCCTACTTCCTTGTTGGGTAAGACAGGTTTCTATATTGAGCTAATTGTGAATATTATTCCCTCTTTGAGCCAATTCTGATCTGAGTAAGATTCAAGCGATACACAGTGCCCACCCTCCCATCTTCCTGTCCTTTGAAATGGATCTTTTATTTCTCTTCATGTGAAATAATTTGCCAACTGCCTGCCTGCTCTCTGCTTGCTGCTGACCTGAGAGAAGAGCATCTCAGGGTCAAGGCCATGTCTCAAAAGCCCATTGTTCTGGCCCCATGCCCAAGCACCAAAAGACCTTTCTATCCAGCTCAAATTGAGCAGCTCATTTGCAAGGGCCAAGAAGCCAAGGAGTTTTCCTACTGTCCCTACAGTAACTTTCCAGTGGGGGCAGCTCTCTTGACTCTGGACAGGAAGATTTTTTTCAGGATGCAACATAGAAAATGTGTCCTACCCAGTAGGCACCTGTGCAGAACACACCTCCATTCAGAAGGCTATCTTGGAAGGACACAAAGAGTTCCTGGCCATTGTTATTACCAGTACTTTGGAGAATGAATTTATTTCACCATGTGGAGCCTGTAGGCAAGTGATGAGAGAGTTTGGAAGACATTGGTACATGTACATGACAAAAGCAGATGATATGTAAGAAGTCAGGATGGTCCATAAACTATTGCCTAGACCGTTTGGACCAGATGACCTGAAAAACTAACTAGGGAATTGGGATGATGTCATTATCCAACTGAGACCCTTTTTAACCACCTGGGAGAAAATTCTCTCTCAGTATTGTCCAGTGGCATCATTCCCAGAGCAATGTTGATATGAAACAACCCCAGTACTTAGAAGGTCCTAAGCACTGGCTGCTTCTGCATCTCCTGTTCAATCTAAGGACCTCTTTGCCATTTATGTTTGAAGTGCCTTGGACATACTATAAGGTGAGAGTGGAAAGAACACTAGCCTGGGAGTCAAGAGACCTGTGTTGTATTCCCGCCTCTGCCTCTAACTTCCTATGTGTCCTCACAGTAGTCATTTAGACTCTGCAGTCCTCAGTTTCCTTTTCTGTCATATCAGAATGTTGGCCCAAATCAGGAGTTCTTAGTTCTGTTTATGTCCTGGACCCCCTGGGCAATGTGGTGAAGCCTATGGACCTTTTCTCAAAAGAATGTTTTTAAATGCACAAAATAAAATACATAGGATTACAGAGGAAACCCATTATGTTGAAATAATAATAGCAAAATATTTTAAAAAGTTCACAGAGCCCAAGTTAAGAATCTTTGGCCTAGATATTCTCTGAGGTTCTTTCCAACTCAAACATTCTGTGTGTTAAGGTCCATACTCTGTTTTACGGCTCAGCTCTAACATTCTATATTTTCCAGTTTCTACTGTTCTCAGACTCTTCCTAGAAATTGTAGCCTTCATTGAAACCAAGTACCAATCAGGAATCCTGCTGACAGTCAAGATCTTTCTCCCTGTCTCCACTTTCTATTGTAGATGGGGTCATGAAATAAGGTAAAAGAATTATCCAATTACTATATTAATTCTGCTTAACTGGAACCAAAATAATCACCCTCTGGTGGCCAACCTCTTCTGATGACTTTAGTTGGAGCTATGGGAACCAAAGTCACTATATTCATGGCTTGAGTGTAGTTTCCTCTCTGGATGCTGTACCTCATAATCTATGAGGCCCATCTCACTCACAACAAAGCCAAAACCAGAAGGTGTGGCTCCTCCCCAACTGTCACTCAAACAACCCAAAATGTCATACAACTGAGAAAGGACATACAGCTCTGACATTTAGGTGACAAATGTCAGAGCTCTATGTCCTATTGGATTGTCATATATTATAATTTTCATTGTCTTGCACTGGTCCCATCCAATTCGAAGCTTGAGATTAAGATGGTCCTCCATGGTCCTAGTAACAGTGCTACTATGCTGACCTATCACTGAATCAATTTGTTCTCCATTTATCTTGCCCTGTGAATTCTGCATTGTGGTTTTCTTATATCCATCTTCATCCCATAGCACCTGGCTAATTTCATGTTCCAGATCCAAGGACCAAGGACTACCTAACTTTTTCATCTGCCATTTCTTTTCCTGAATCCTTGATATAATATACATGGAGTATTGCATTCTTAAAGTTAATGAAGTTATTGTATGGGGCCTCAACCAACCTCTGCTCACTCCAGCCCATACCTAATTTAACCAATTGGCCACCAAGTGGTTAACACATCCAATAAAATAAGGATAATCCACAAGTAAGAGAAGTCAGCGAGCATTAAGTGCCTGCTATGTGCCAGGCACTGTGCTAAGGGCTAGAGACACAAAGAAAGACAAAAAACAGTCCCTCCTCTCAAGGAGCTCACAATCTCATGGGCGATACAACATAGAACTATGTACAAATAAGATAAGGTGGGATAAATTTCTGGTAGTCTCAAAGGAAGGCACGAAGATTATGGAGGACTA
Source organism: Trichosurus vulpecula (assembly GCF_011100635.1). Classification (NCBI taxonomy): domain Eukaryota; kingdom Metazoa; phylum Chordata; class Mammalia; order Diprotodontia; family Phalangeridae; genus Trichosurus; species Trichosurus vulpecula. The sequence goes on along the minus strand of NC_050573.1, from coordinate 221,677,393 downwards.
GGGTAGGTACCTGTGATTTCATTGCTATATTGAACACTCAGATAAGGAAATTCCTTCTACCAGGGCAGGTCAGCCCCTTCCCTGCCACTTTATAGTGTCAGAGAGTAGTTTGGGGCATTGAGGAATTTGCTTAGGCTTCCACAGCCAGTATGTGTCACAGGCAGGCCTTAAACTCAAATCATGCTGGCTTCAGGGTTAGATCCCTATCTACTATGCAGCTTTGCCTCAACAAATATAAGGGAGTAAACGATTCTTATACACAAGAAACATAGTACATGGTCTAGAGTCCCAAATTTATCTCCAGCTATCAGCCTGTATCACCTTCTCCTAATGTATTATTCACCTGTCATTTCCTCTCCTATGGATACCATGTGACCACCCTTCACATATTTTTTTTTTTGTTTTTGTTTCTGAGAGGCAATCAGGGTTAAGTGACTTGCCCTGGGTCATACAAGTAGTACATGTCTGAGGCTGGATTTGAACTTAGGTCCTTCTAACTACAGGGCTGGTGCTCTATTCACTGCTCCATCTAGCTTCCCCACTCCCTCATATAATTTAGAGGAAGGGATGGGAGGGAGGGAGAAAAATTTGGAACTTAATATTTTGTAAAAATGAATGTTAAAAATTGTCTTTACCTATAATTGGAAAAATAAAATATTATTTTTTAAAATAATTTACCCTGTTCTACCTCTACCCTCCTTCTGCACCTAGTGTGCTCTTCTTTCTCATCCCTTAATTAGTTTTTAATGTCATTCCCTCAAGTTCACCTAATACGTGTATCCTCTGTCTATGTATATTTCTTCTAGCTGTACTATTGGTGGTACAATTTTTAAGAATTGCGAGTATCATCTTCCCATGTAGGCATGAGGTAAGTTTAACTCTTTCAAATCCCTTGTTTTCTTTTCCCTTTTAACCTATTTAGGTTTTTCTTGAGTCTTGATATTGGAGATCAAATTTTTTGTTCAACTTCTGTCTTCTCCTTATGAAAGCTTGTAATCTTTCTATTTCATTGAATGACCATTTTCCCCCTTGAAGTAAGATGTTTAATTTCACCAGGTGGGCACTTCTTGGTTGTAGTTCTAGCTCCTTTGCCTTCTGAAACATCATGTTCCATGACCTATGATTGTTTAATGTTGTAGCTGCTAAGTCCTGTGTAATCCTGATTGTGGCTCCCCAATATTTGAATTATTTTTTGTCACTTGCAGTATTTTTTCCTTGACCTGACAGTTCTGAAATTTGGCTATAACATTCCTCGGAGTTGTTTTTTTATTTTGGGATCTCTTTCCTGAGGTGATTGATGGATTCTTTCAATGCATATTTTGCCCTCTGGTTCCAGGATAGCAGGGCAGTTTTCCTTGATAATTTCTTGAAAGATGCTGTTTACCTAGTGCTGCACTGATGTTGTCCTGGGGCTTAGGAGGAACTATCATGTCTGGTGCTGTGCTGAGAGGTAAGGTGGGGGTAGCTAGAACTGCCGGATATTGTAGGTGTCTGGCAGCTTAGTTGGTGTTGAGCCACACAGTGCTCATGTCTGGTGAGTATTGAGGCTGGTGGGGTATTCCTGCATTAGCATCTGCCTGTTTGCCCAAGGCTATGCCGAAGCATGTGGTGGGTTCTGGGGGCTGGCATCTGCCTATTCACCTGGTTTTGTGGGTTCTTGTAGCTGGTGTCTGCTCATTTATTTAGGCACCTGTGGGGTTCTGTTGTTGGAGCCTACCTGTTTGCCAGGGGCTATGCTGAAGCATGGGCAGGTCCCAGAGCTGGAAGCTGCCTGTTTGCCTGGGGCTATGCTAAAGCACCTAGTGCTGTCTGCCCATTTCTCTGGCTATGCTGAGGCACATGGGGAGTCCTGGAATTAGCATTTTCCTGCTCCACTGCACTGGGGCTCATGAACTCCCACTGGTTTGCTTAGGTGGGGCTTGCTTCTCGCTTGCTGGGACACTTTCTGTCCTGGACTGTGCATCACTTTTACCCAAGTGAGATAGAACTTTCGTGCCAACCTTTCGTTTTTCTTGGGCTAAAATTTGTTTCACCCTATCTTTTTGCTGGTTCTGCTGTTCCAAGATTTGTTTTAGAGTGCTATTTTATGGCTGTTTGGAGGTGAGTATAGGAGAGCTATAGTGATTCCCTGCTTAGTCTGCCATCTTTGCTCCCAGAAGTCCCTCATAATCTCTTATAATAGCTAATGGCTAACATTTATATAGTGCTTACTATATCCCAGGCACCATGCTACAAATTTTACAGTTATTATTTCATTTGATCCTTACAACACTCAAGTAAAAGAGATGCTATTATTATCCCCTTTTAGTTGAGGAAACTGTGTCAAAGAGAACTTGTGACTTATCTAAGATCACATACCTAGTAATCATCTAAAGCTATATTTGAACTCAGTTCTTCCTGACTCTAGGCCCAGTGAATCATTATCTCTTATTTAGACTATTGAAATAACTTTTTTTCCAGTCTCAAGTCTCTCTTAATTCTAATCTATTTTAGAAAGGGCATTGGTAATTTATAGGGCAACTGTAGCAGGGCAGCCAGGATGGTGAAAAGTCTTGGGTTTATAACATATGAGAACTGTCTAAAAGAATGAGAGATGCTGAGGCTATGTGAAAGATATTTTACAGGGCTCATGATAACTCTTCAAACATCTGTGTATAAGAAGATTTTTTTTTCTTTTTTGCCCCACGTAGGCAGAACAATGAGTAGCATATAGAAAATGTAAAAAAAAAAAAACCAAAAAACAAAAACAAACATAAAGTATTTTGTTTAAGAAACACTTTCCAAATCTTAGTGTTCTCTCAAAGTGTGATGAGTCATCTATGGAAGGAGTGGGGTAGTTTTTCTCACCCCTTTTCTCTACTTCAGCTGTTGTTTCAGCAATCCAGCTAGTAGCTGTTGTGAGGGTGAAAGCCCAACAACAAGAATGCTACCAGCATGCTGCAAAAGCACAGGTTCTTTTGATCTGCTTAACTAAGGAAAGCTACATTAAGGGGTTTGACAAGCTTACTTTAATTCAGCATACAAATATCATTCACTTAGTTCAGGGGAAAAAGCCAGCACCCTAAACTTCAGAACAAATACAAACAAATGCCAAACATCAACAGACAGACCTTGTCTGATTCAAATCCCAATAGATAGTTACCAGAGTTCAACAAAGTCTCAGCATCTGGGTTACAAGCTGGAGGGCCCTTAGCTACAGCTGCCCAGAGTCTCTGCATCAACATCATCTCAAGTGAGAGCCCTCCAGCAAATGGCTCTGTCCCTCTCTTCTTATAGGGCTTCAGATGTCATCAAATGTCATCTGAATGACCAGAACTTAGGCTGCTATGATTGGCTCTTGAGTTAGCCCCTCCCCTTAGGACCCTGGGAAGTTCACATCCACATAGGTTAGGTTAACACCTAATAGGGGTTAGAGCCTGGGGCTTAGCACTTAGTAAGACTCAATGAAATACACTGAATTACTCAAAGCAAGCAAAAGCCAAACTCTTCAAAGGCACTTGTTGAACTAAGTGCTAAGAACCCATTTTGCCTACCAACACAGCTGTATATAAGAGGCAATTCTATTTTGGTATATGTGTTGAACGAGACAGCCTCTGTTGCCCCTTCCAACTGTAAGGCTATGTGATTCTGACTGATTTATAATATATGACTTCAAAGACTCCTTTCTGCTTTTACTTATATGGAATCATCTAGTGCACAGTAAATCCTTAATCAGTGTTCTTGAATTGTGAGGTAGAGAAGTAGGCAAGAATGAACATAGTTTATATTACAGGAGGAAAAAGTGTTTATTTACCTAGAACCTTTAAAAGAAAGCTATTAAAATAGATTGTAACCTTTCTGTTAAGTATTTCATGGAGGAATGTTTTAGGATGTGTTAAATACTATTTTCCTGAGAATTCTCAATACTCATGTAGAACTTGGGAGTTTATAAGATCATCCTTAGTGGGATTGCTCAAGAAATCACTCTATTTGCACAGACCCAGATAAAATAGTACCCAAGGCAAGGCCAAGAGGCACTTCCAAAAATCAACATTTTATGTAAGACAGGGCCTAATTTTAATTTTTATAACATCCCACTCTTCTTGAAGAGAAGAAGCTCCCTGGTAGGCTTCTAAGTGTTTATCATTCACTCTCATCATATCAGCACAGCCTAGGGGCAGAGATCAACCTCTCTATTAGTTGACAAGTTAGTGGACCACTGTGTTTGGAAGACTGAGTAGATTCTACTAAGACAGAAAGCCAGCATTTTGTAATAATAAAAGTAATGGGCAACTAGGTGGCTCAGTGAATAGAATGCTGGAGCTGGATAGGAAAACTCATCTTCCTGAAAATTTGAATATGGCCTCAGACACCTACTAGCTGTGTGACCCTGGGCTTAACCCTGTTTGCTTGGGTTTTCTCATCTGTAAAGTGAGTTGGAGAAGGGAATGGCAAACCACTCCAGTTTCTTTGCCAAGAAAACCCCAAATGGGGTCACAAAGAGTAAGACATGACTGAAAACAACTAAACAACAAACAACAAGAGCACTGGGCTTTCAATTAAGAAAACTACAAGTAGATCCTACCTCTGACATTTACTAGCTGTATGACCAGAGATAAATCACTGAACTTCTCTGATCTTCAAATTCATTATCTTTAATAGTGGGTAATGGAGAGACAATTGGAAATTGATAGAGAACTGACCCTAGAATTAGGAAGACTTATTTTCAAGTTTTGCCACTAACACATAATAACTGAATGGCCCTGAACAGGAGACTAAATTTCTCAGACAAATCCTTAAGTTCCTTACATTAATAAATCAAAGATCAAGCCTCTATAGGAGGAAGTATTTGTATATATGTGGACATAAACATTTTTGTTATATTTTAAATGCTATAATTCATATTATAAATTAGATATTACAAATAACTATAAAGATATAAATTATAAATAGCACTAAGGTTTTGGGGAAAACCTATACGATACATGATACACACACATGCACATATATACATATATATTTATGTGTATATAATTATAAATATACATCTACATGAAAATACATGTACACATGTATACATACATACACTGTATAATACTTATGTTACCTACCCCAAGGCATTTTTGTAAAAAAAATACATTTAAGCCTTAAAATGGAAACAGAAATTCTTAAAGAATATTTGAAAAACAGCAAGGTAGATGTTGTTTAAACCAATGATTTCCTGGTTCTTCCCAGCATACTATAGGAGACAGAGCACTCGTTCTGGAGTTAGAGAACATAGATGCCGATGTCTCCTTTGTTTTTCTAGGAGAAATCATTTCACCTGCCTGGGTGCCAATTTCCTCATCTATAACATCAAGGTCATAGATTACATAACCTTTGAATTTCCTTCCAGTTCTAGATCTATGATTCCCTGATCCTTTTCAAAGTCTCCATCTCTCTCCTTGGCACTAAAACAGTTTCAACCTTGAGACCAGAACATTGTACATCTCTGTGAAGGTGCTGAAGCAGGCTTTCCTGTCATTGATAGGATTTTGAAGACTTACTGTATGTGCAGCACATAGGGAAGGAGGAGCAAGGTCTGGGAACCTGGCAGTCTGACCATGACAATCATTTGGAGCAAAATGGCAACAGGATGTTTCTGTTTGTTTGAATGGATTCTGACAAAATCCACTGGACCCAACCCCAGCACATTAAGGCTTGGAACTGGAGTAGTCAAAATGAGACATCTGGTCATTTTCCTTTGGCCACTGATAATGAAATTAAAACAAATGGTATTGGACTCAAGGCAAATCTGAGATACCCTCCTATTGGAGCTCACTCCTATCTGTTGCAAGTGAAGCCAACTCAAAAACTTCACAAATGTTTGTTTTCATATGGTTGATGACAGAATTGACAATTCCTATTTGGATTTATGGGTCAGTATGTGTTTAAGGTGAGTGTTTATAAATTAGAAATTGCTGCCCCAACTTCAATTGCTGGGTCTTTACTGTTCAACCTGAACAATATAAGATTCTTACCTTTTACTAATACTGGAATATTTGGCATTTTGACTAAGGCTATCATTGTTATGGAACATTTGAGACAAAATGTTTTGAACAGAATTTTCCTAATGATTCCTGCCACTGGAATGGCGTTGAATGTGGAGATGTGCACTGAATAGTGCTATCCAATCTCCAATGGCTCCTTTATGCTCACTGCATCAAGTCTATACTCTTTTTTTAAGGTGTTATTTTTTTACTTCTTGTGTTTTTACATTATAACTATGTCCATATTGCCCTTACTTCTTGAGAACTCTCTTGTAACAAAGTAAAACAATTAAGTAAACTAACAATAGAGTGACCTCATCATACTTTTAGCCTGGCTTGTAATACTTTTTTGCAGAGAGTAAGAAGGCTTTTTGCCAATTTGTACTTCAGAGAGCAAATATGCCATTCCCAATTGGGGACAAAGAAGATGACCAAACTCATTTGATTCACTCCAGTAGTTTTTATTTTTAACATTAGGTAGACCATCTAAAAAAATCCCTATTTTGGGTCAAGTACTATGTAATGTGCGGGGGATATAAACAAAGAAATAAAAGTCTGTACTCTCAAGGACAAACAACATATAAGCAACCATGTATAAATAAGTTATATTCAGGTTAAATTTGAGATAAACAGAAAAAGGAAGGATTAAGGAGGCTACAGATAGGTTTCCTGTAGTAGGTGAGATTTTAGCTGGGGTTGAAGGAAGACAGTGAACAGAAATAAGGAGGGAATTAATCCAGGCACTGGACTCCACTGGGAGCTGGGTGATTGAGTGTCTTGTGAGAGGAAAATCAAGGATACCAGTGTCACTGTGCTCAGCGTAACCAGTGTCAGAGTACATGATGGGCCGGTGAGGGAAGAGTTCGTAAGAAGACTGGAAAAGTAAGAGGAGGCAGATTTTGAATGACTTTAAATGCCAAAAAAAGAAGATTTAACATTTGATTCTGAAGAGATTTCCAAAGAAAAAGCAATAAGCCATCTCACAAAAAATTAACATTTCTTGTGGATATCCAATGTTGTAATTGTAGGATTCATTTCAATGAATTAGTTGATCCTTTTAAATTCACCTTTCTTTTTTCATTCTTACTGTGTCGAGTCCTACCATTTGCACATGCAAAGTATTAATATTTTACATAATTAAGTAATTATTTTGCCTTTCTTGAAAACCTTTCTTTCTTAATTTTTTAATTTTAAATGAAAGAAGGAAGATCATTTTCTTAATAGTATTTGTAAACATTCTATCTCAGCATATTCAACTCTGAAAAAAAATTGTCATAAGGGAAGAAAAAAAAACTTGAAAGATGTTAAGGAATGAGAGACAAGGAGTTAAATAACTATTTCCAGATCAGCAAAAAAAAAAAAAAAAACAGTTTAGTAGTTATAAAAGGTTAGAAGTATAACACACCAAAATTGGAAGGGACCATAGAGGGGCCACTGCCCCTCATTTATAGTGTTTGATTTTATTCCCACTTCTGAATCTGCTTCCATGGTTGTTAATTGCTCTTAAAAACTCCTCCAGTGGCTACCTGTTGGTAAAATTGAGATAATACTGACATGAAGGGATGTTGGAACAAGAAATTCTTTTAGGTCAATGTCAATGAATGCATTCTTATTCAAATCATGTTGCTGACATTAATGTATGGCGCCAAAAAATAGTAAAATTGTTTTAAAGTACCGAGAAAAAATACTATTTTCCATGACATATATAACCAATTGTTAAATTAAGATTTCCTCTCTATTTCCTGATTCAGGAACTAGCCCCCATGAATCAGTAAGTCTCTGAAGGATGTAGCTAATAAATGAGATTGCCCAAATCCTCTGGGAACATGCTTCTAGATCTTGGGCAGTACTCCACTCAACTAGGAGACCTTACTTCTGTTGAGAGTGTAAACAGAATCTAATCTAAGTGACTTCCAGCCCCAAAGCATTAAGTCCATGTCCTTGAACCCCTCCACTGGAGTTTAGTGTAACCCAGCTTATGAAGATAAAAAAAAACAACCAGAGTGGTCTGGGCAGTGATGGATTCCTTTTTCCAGATTGCTGGAGGCAGCTGAGGCTCATTATCAAGTCACATTCTCAACAGAAGGAGCTAAGGGCTTTTAGCCCATCTTCTTATTTGAAAGTACACCCCCCATCCTAATTAATTAATTGTTCACCATCAGTGTTGATTTTCACTTGCCAAGAGAACCCTTTTTTCTAAAAGTATACTAAGATACTCAGTATCACAATTAGGTGCCTTTGGTTAACCATCAATTTATTGATTATCAGCCAGCCTATATAATAAATTGATTATTAATTACCTAGAAATTCAGTCTCTCAGGTTTCTCATTTGTCTTAGTATCATTATCAAGTGTGTTGTGTTTTTCTTCTAGATAGTGTTAAAACTTTTTTACTAAGTGTGCCTTCTACTTTTTTCCATTTGAAATATGTGTAGCATCTGACTGAGTGCATATAAAATCAATTCATCTAACCAAAAGACCGAAAATGTAAAATGGGTGATTTTTAATAAGATTATCACAATTACATAAAGTAGAGGTAGAATTTTGTTTCCATTTGAACTTCCCACCCTTACAACAATGTGAAATTAAAAGTCTTTTGGGTAGAGAAGACCTAGGTTTCAAACTTTGCTTTGCCATAGATCAGCTTTGTGGCCCTTGAAGAAAGTTCTTGTGTTTCTTGAAATGCAAAGTGAGAAATTGAATTATAGGAATGGTAAAGCTTCTTCTAATCATTAAAACAAACAGGCAAAAAAATCCCACATGATTCTATAGGCTGTATTCTTTGAAATGGCAAAGCTTTCTCTTTTACTTTTCCAGTGTCCCCTTGGGGATTTAAGATTGAGGAGACACCATCTGATACATCTGAAGTGTGTGTGTATTTGTACCTATGCATATACTTTAGATCAGATTCTCATTTGCTTCCTTTGATTCCATCAAGTGTGATGACTCTTTTGATTTGTTACTGAGACAGAACTCCATAGACATGCTGCACAATCTCTGCCCTCAGATCTCTTCTTGCTGGCTTGAATTGTGGAGACAAATTTTGTGAGCTATGAAGGAAAGGAGGGAAAGACAGAAAGGTGGGGGAAGTGGAGAGGAAGATTGTGTTTCCTTTTCTGGGTTATAAGTTGTGAGAACATGGCCTCCTAGGCAATCCTACTCTGGGATGGGGCACTTTCCTGCTTTTGTCTTTTTTTCCCTTGGTAGGGGGCTTGTGAGATCTCAAAAGCAACTGCTGTCTTCCCATTCTTGGGTAACCAAGCATTAGGGTACCAACTACCACAGTAGCTAAGGAGAAAACCACCATCAAAGGCAGACCTTTTTGACTCAAACATAAAATAGTATCTTATTTCAGGAATCTGAAGTGGGGAGAGTGAAATTGGAGCACTGTTCCCAAACCTGAGGACACAGACAACTCCAACAATGAATCCAGGACAAACCATGAGGCATGTAAAGGAAAAGGATGGTTTAAGGTCTCCATCTCCTGGGGTTAGATTATCACTTGGAGTAGTCCTTTAGTATCAGATTTTCAAAAAAAATAAATCATCTAGTTCTCCCTAGTATGCCTGACCTCTACTGGTTTGCTTGATCTGTCATTAAGCAATGATCCATTGAGCACCAACTGGGTCAAGCATTCTATCTGTGTTAAATATAAAACCTAATCTCTCTCTCTGAAGAATGCATAATTCTCAAAATTTGTGATCTGTGAAAGTCACCACAAAGTTTTCTTTTAAGACATCCATTCCGTAGCTCTTTCCTCAACAGCATCATGGTTTTCAGGGAAAGCTGCAAGCAAATGAAGATTATGTTAAGCTGACCTCAGATAATAATGAGGAAGCCATTTCCTATTAAGCTATGTTTTAAAGGTACCAAATGATGAGAATGATGCCTTATGCCATCTGTTGGCAAAACTGAGATCTGCAGCCTAGAAGTTGGTTGATTGAACCAAAGGAGAATGCTAATACTAGAAGCTAAATTAGAGAGAGGGAGGAAAAAAAAAAAAGAAAGAAAGAAAAGAAAGAAAAAAAACTACACACCATGGGGGGTTCTCATAAAAGAACAAACAAAAGAAAGATCAAGAAGTACAAACCCAGAACTTGGTTAATTCTTTATTTGCACACATCTGCTTACTGAACACATTCCAATTTAATTATATAGCCAAATTACCATCCCCTAACAGAACTATTGTCAAGGTTTTCAGAGTCTTCCAAGTGTCAATTTCACAGTAGCTCTCTGTGTATTTTAGAACAGTGTCTGGAAAGTTTCCTTTCCCTGCAATTATTGTACTTCTGAGGATGCGGACATTTTTATTTCTCATCTAATCAACATTTTAACGTCAGGGTCCTAAAAAACACCTGTCTTTGTGTCTATCTCTGTCCAGGACATTTGTCTCTGGTTCTTACTTGGTAGTTTAAAACAATAAGTACCTTGGCTTTGTTTTCAGAAAGGTTCAAAATAAATAAATGTATTTTTATTTCAAACAGAAATCAACTTCAAATTAAAGCACATTTACAACATAATTACAACTGTCATTTTAAAATAGACATCAATTGAAAAGGTCACTAATGAGCTTTAGAGTTTGGATACAAAAAGGCACTTACCAATTATATAACCAGCAACTCTTGTTATGAGATATTAGGCTCTATGAATCTACTTCAACTAGGAAGAATCATAAGATCATAGATTCCTGCAATTGGTAGGCATTTCAACAGGTGTTCTAGAATGTAGTCCATTAGCAATAGTTTAATCTGGTCAAAGCAACCTGTCTCAAAACTTATCATTAAAGATCACAAGAAATAGATATTCTGTGACCTCCTTAATAAAATTGGCTTCAGTTTGTTTATTTTTAGTATTACAATACCATATGAATCCCTCTCTCAGGATTACTTCCCAAACTTGTACTCATATTTACAGGAAAGGTAATTAGAATGTAGCTACTACCTCACAGTCTATGGCTAACGTGAGGCTTGGTACTCCTAATGTTTTGAGTCACAAGCCCCTACTAGTGTGCTTCCTGTTACCAATCATATAGTAAATTCAATTAATTCTTAGGAACTGTTTCAACAGCATAAACATCAGAAAGTAAAACGAAATTTAAATCCTAGTTGGAAATGGGAGTCATTCTAGTCCCAATCTAAATAGGTCTTGGTATATAGCAGAGTCGACATGATACTTAGAGGTGGGAGGGGAGAAAGCCAATAAATGCCTCCAGAAGAATGTCATTTGTCATAGTAAGTACATCAATTTTACCACCCCCATCTGAGGGATGTGCTTCCACAAATATCCCACACATGCCCCCACATCCATTGGAAGACTAGGTTTAAATGTGGAGTACAGTGGTAGTGAGGTATATCTGTAGGATACATATATGGCAAAGGCAACTCCAAACTTTTGGTAATGCAGTGTCGTGTGTGTGACTTTTTTCTTTATAACACCTTTATGGTTTGAACATCTTTGATGGATGGGTGGCTTAATCAGGTTCTCAGGATCTCCTCTCAATAGTCAGCTCTCTTTTTGTCTATCATGAGTTCCACGTTCTGAAGCTACTTTCTCCTGTAGTATTCTCATTCTCTCTCTCTCTCTCTCTCTCTCTCTCTCTCTCTCTCTCTCTCTCTGGAAAAACAAATAAGATCCCCCCTCCCCCACAATCATGTCTTTTCCACAGGAAACTCACAACTTGCAATTTCTTCCATTCTTGAATTTTGAAATTAATCCAAAGCTTAGCTATTTAAATCTTCAAGGGGACTGGCTAATTTGTTTGTACTCATTCCCATTGTTCCCTTCTTGTCTTAATGCTATAGTTGTTCATACCTCATAAAAATCTGGATGTAGACTCATTTCTATAGCCAGTTTAATATGTCATTAACACCTCATAATTATATTCTGGGTACTCTGTGATAAAATCACCTGAGATAATGTCGAGGAACCCTCTCTTTATATATAGGATGAAATATTTTAGGTAGATTTCTTTTACCTGAAATAGTTAGGGTAACTACCTCAAATTTTCATGTTTCTTTGCTTCTTCCTTGCTTGCTTTCTTGGATGTACACAGTTGACTTTTATGAATACCATACTGATACCTTTCCTTTGTTATCAGCAGACTTCTCCAATAAAAAACACAAATTGAGAAAGGTATATAATTGAGAGGTGATTGCTTAAAAATATGATTTCTTTATCTGACATTGTCCTGAGATGTGCCTGGATTAACTTTATTCTTAATTATTTGGTCAAAGCCCTTTTATTTATTGCCTTCTCAACTGCATCTACATCAGAAAGTAAAATGAAATTTAAATCCTGATTGGAAATTTGGCTTCACTCTAGTCCCAATCTAAATAAGCCTTGGTATATAGCAGAGTTGACATGATACCTAGAGGTAGGAGGGGAGAAAGCCAATGAATCTATCCAGAAGAATATCCTGCTGACAAATCATTGGCTTCCACTGTAGAGACAGCTGCTCTCCTGCCCTTCTGGCTGAAATGTGCTGGAAACAGGTCCACCACAGATGAAGAGGAGGGAGAAAAGAGTAAGCAGGAAGGGGGGGGCGGGGCAGTGAAGAATCAAAGAAGCAACAGCCAGTAGCCAAGTGAAAAATAGTTTATAAAAAATAACCACCTAGCTTGTGCCTGATTTTTATTAGGGACATAGCAGTGACCCATTCTCTTTTGTATTATATTTTTATTCTGATCTCCCTATAAAAGCTCTTTGAAGCATAGGATCCTAGATATTGAACTGGAAAGCAACTTAGAAGCCATTGAGCCCAACACCCTTATTTTTGAGATGAGGAAACTGAAGCAGAGAGGTAAAGTGGTATGTCTAGAATCATATGTCTAATGAGCATCAGAGGCAGCATTTGAATTCGGATTTTTCTGATTCCAACCTCAGTGTTCCATGTACTAGCTGCTACCTCATTTTGTCTATGCACTATTGTACAAATATTTAAGTTCTTCTTTCCTATATCAGACTTTTCATATGACATTGAGAAGTGACAGTTCTACAGAATATAATTGGTTTTAGAATATCAAGGAAAGTCTAAAAAGAACCGAGAAAGATGAGTGTTGGTTTTGGGTACTCAATCCACTATTATCAACATTGATTTTGTACTGGACATCCTTAGTTTCTGATGATGACTAGGTGGAAAGCCAATTGACAATGATAAGAAATTTATTTGTCAGAACATAAGGTCTTAAAATCCTTATCTAAATATGACAAAAGCAGATTTAACAGACTGAATGGACCCTCAGTATCTGAGACAGTGAGTCCAGCTTTCTAACTCATGTCCAGAAAGGTGCTTAAACAAACTTTCCTAGGAGGAAGATGAGATAAAATCTGTCCTTTTCTCTTTTTAATTTTATTGATACCTTTTTGGTACATCAAAGTAATTTCTGGAGATACCCAGCTCTTCCTTTCTATACAACAAATTAAAGTTCTATTGTAACAAAGAAAAAGTTAAGCCAAACCAACACAGTCACAACATAATTCAACACTGATAACCAGAGTCCTCAACTTTTTCAACATGAGGGAGATGCATTTTCTCATTTCTTTCCTACTGACAAGATTGCTCATTACAATTTCCCAGCATGTGGTTGTTGTTGTGCTCTTTTTTCTTTATTCAACTATAGTCACTAGAGACACTGCTGAGAAAACCTTTTCTTACCTTGCCTTCCTATTCCAAACCATTTTCCTTCAGATGTATAGCAGTGGAAATAACATTTTGAAGATTTTATAGCTTCTATTTTCAACTGTGCTCCCACATCTGTGGTGTTTAGAAAACAGGTAGTTATCCCCAGTAATCCTTGTGATAGCTTCATCCATTCAAGGAAGTTATACTCTGTAACTGATTTGGTACCTATAATCATTCCAGGAAGGACAAGGGAAGTATGAGAATTTCTGTCAGTCAATAGATATTTATTAAGCATCTATCATGTTCCAGGAACTGTGTTAAGTTTTGAGGAAAAGAGAAAAGACAAAGTAAAAGATAATTCCTCCATTCAAGGAGCTCACCATCTACTGGGGAAAACAACATGAAAATAAATATGTACAAACAAGTTATGTACAGGATAAATCGAAGATAATCAAAAGGGGGAAGAGCTTAGAATTAAGAGGGCTTAGAAAAGACTTCCTATTAAAAGGTGGGATGTTAGCTTTGACTTGAAGCAAGCCAAGTGTGACAGGGGACAGGGACATGGAGGGAGAACATTCCAGTTAAAATGCTCTGATTGGAGGATTCTGGGAAGGTGGTTGAGCAGGTCAGAAAATTCTGACCTCTCAATATTTTCCCCCACAAAAGAGATAACATAGTACCTCAAGGCAAACAAAGTGCAGCGAACATAGTGTGTTAAAAAATAAGTAAGAATTGGGACACAATAGGGGTCTTCCTGGGACAATCCAAATAGATCATAAGAAAAATCCCAAGACTCGGTTTGGTTCCTGTGAAGAGTAAATACCTCCAGGCTAGGGTACTCTTAAACAACAAGAAGAAAACCATGAGGTTAGCTGGGTTGGGAGGCTGCCTTGGGCCAGCCACTGGAACTTTTACTCCTGGGACCGTGAAGGGAGTTAGGCCTCTAAACTAGGGAAGATTGAGGGAACCTCTGCTGACAAAGAATGTCAGACCCAGGTATGCTTCAGAGAGGAGCAGGGCTGAAAAGGAAACAGTACATACCCATTGAGTGCAGAAGCAGTGGAGTGGGGAAGGCAGTGGCTGTGAGCACTTACTCCTGGCTGGAGTTTGGCTTTGGTTCCAGGCTAGAGAAGATAACTGAAAATTTGAGGCCAGAAGCACCATTCCCCATATCCCAGAAATAGAGGTGATGACAAAAATTAAGCTATTACTACAAAAAATGCACAGGCATATTGAGGCAAAGGAGAAAGAATCCAACCACAGGAAGTGAAAACCAGGGTTCATCTTCAGAGGAGGATATTGATGTAAAGAAACCCCCAAGTAGCAACATCAAATGGTCACCAGCCTGGAAAAGAATTCATAGAACTTAAAAAAAACCAAAAACTTTAATAATCAAGTGAGAGAGATTAAGGAAAGACCAAAAAATTTAAGAACAATCCAAGAAAAACAAGAATATTATGAAAAGAAAGCCAACCAATTAGAAAAGGAGATCCAAAATGTTAAGGAAGAAAATGTATCAGTAAAGCAAGATTCATGACCTCCAGGATGACCATGAACATGCCTGTATGGTTTGGAATCACAAAGTATAAAAAACTCTCTGGGTAGAAGGCAGAGAAAGTAGAACGTTTATTTAGACACCAGAGAATCAAATCCCAAGACCAATAACTCCAATTTGATATAGCAGTAATTATATACCAAGAGCAGTAAGCCCACCTGATTGTAACAACAAGGAAATTATAACACAGTATTATAGCAAGGAACCAAGTCATGCTGTAACCTTCCCCCCTCTTGTGGCCTCCATAAAAACACTCACATGTCCTGTCTCCTGGCCTGAATTCTCTACTACCTCAGTTCTCCGGTCTCCACAGCTCCCTGGTTTCCACTCTCCTCTCTGAACTCTTTCTGCAGTTCTGTCATCTCAGAGTTCTTACTTCTCCTTGGGCTGGATTCTGAATTCTCTTTTCTGACTTCTGAATTTTGAACTCTCAGTTCTCAACAGCTACCTTCTGGGTATATATACTCTTTTTAGGGCTGGAGGACTTCACATCCAATCAGCAAAAGGATGTGGGCCTGAGGCTTAGCATCTACTTAGCAAAAGGGTGTAGGAAAGATCTTTAATCACTGATTGGCATCACAAAGGTGTAGGCCTGCCTCTAATCAGGCCTCCCTTAACTGGCCCCACCTGAGACCTTTGAATGGGTGGGAAAGATCTTTAATCATATCACCACAGAAAATAACACCTTGAAAATTAGAATTGGTCAAGAGGAAACCAACAAATTAAGAAGAGATCAAGAAATAATGAAACAAAATATAAAGAATGGAAAAATAGAAGAGAAAGTGAAACATATTATAAGAAAAAACAACTGACCTAGAGAACAGCTCAAGAAGAGAAAACATAATATAATTTGACTACCTGAAAGCTATGATCAAAAAATGAATCTTAATATGATAATACAAGCAATAATTGGAGAAAATTACCCTGAAGCATTAGAACAAGGGGGAAAGGTAGAAACAGAAAGAAATCCATTAATCACAACTTGAACGAGATCCTGTGAGGAAAACTCATAGGAATATACCCCCAATTCAAGGACAAAATATTAAGAACAAGAAAAAAAAAACAATTGAAATATGATGGCACTACAATTAGAATCACACAAGAACGAACAGTGGAGACACTAAAAAACAACAGGTCTTAGAACACTAGATATTGAAGAGGGAAAGAACTGGAGTTCCATGCAAAAATATCATACCCAGCAAAGTTAAACCTAATCCTGAACAGAAAAAAATGGACACTTGCTCAACTTTCAGACTTTTAGGATTTTGTTTAAAAAATTGAATTTAATAGAAGATTTGACATACAGCAGCCAAGAGAAACATAAGGTACATACGAAAGACTGATTATAAGGGATTCAATAAGGACAGACCATTGACCTTTTCTGTATGTAAAATTTAAAAGGTATGTCCAAGGTTATCATTGGTAATTGGATGGTTTGTAATAAAAATTGGGGTAGATCTGACTATGCTATGACTTTAAAATGTAAAACCATTTAGGAACAGCTAAAAAGAGGAATTATTTTATACAAATGAGGTGCAAGAGGAAGAATTGACACAGAGGAATTAGATGAGGGAGGAGCACTGGTAGTTCTGGTAGCCTGCTTTCATTGGGAATGGCTTTAAGAGGGAATAATACATACATACATATATACATACATACATACATCTATATCTATCTATCTATCTATATATGAATATAAAGTGTTACAAATTCAGAAGAAATAAAACAGTAAGAGGTTAGGGAGAGGGGAGAGCATAAATGAGGGATCTCTAGAGGGGAGGGTGAGGAAATAGGTTAAAGGGGATTATAAAAGGGGGTTTAGATCAGTGGGAATGGGAGGATTAGGGAGGCATCCTGAAGGGAGGGGAGGCTAAGTAATAGGTGGGCAAGCTACCACATAGAAGTAGTATAAAGCAGTCAGGAGGGATAGGAAATAAGAGAAACACACAAATATAAAAACAATGATCATGAGAATATTTTAGGGAAAGTATATGTCTACATATGTATGTATGTATGAATATTTGTATGTGTATGTATTTTATGTATCTCTATATGTATATGTGTATGTATATTATATATCTCCATATAAATGTATCTGCCCTTAATCATAGTGTTATTTTGGGTGGAAAGGAAGAGGGAAAAGAACAAAGTAAAAAGTACACAGCAAAGAAGAAAAGAAAACTTTCAAGGAATCAAAGAAAAGATTGACAGCTCTCAACACACTGTGTAGTATTTATCATACAGACTTTCTTGAAATGAAAATTTATTGCTATATATTTCAAGTCCTCTCTTATGTTGTGCTGTGTACATGGTATGCATTTTTTCTTCTCTTACTTTGTATTTGTTTCAATATTTAAGTTTATGATATGTTCCTTTTTCTTTTCTCTGTTCTGTAGGTTTTTGAGTTCTGGTGTTTGAGTCTAAAATAAAAAACAACATAAAATAAGTCCTGATTTAGGAAATGGAGCATCTTGTTTGAGGAACAGCAAGGGGGCCAGTGCAGCTGTATTACAGAATAATTGGAGTGTGGGGGGAAAGGAAAGAGTGAAAAGTGTAAGGAGACTGGAAAGTCAAGGGCGGTTGGGGTGCATTTCAAATAAGGAGGGAATAGTTATTTGTAAAGAGTAATAATGAAGATTGTAATGCAGTATTTTTTTTTACAATCCATAGATATTTTACCAACATTAGTTATTTTAAAAATATACTTTCTGCAAATATCTAGCTTCTTTGACTTGATTGTATAATTTTTCAAATTTCTCTCTTCAAATTGACTTATTTCTCATTAGAACTGATAAGCTTTTGTAACCACCAATATCTTAACCAATGGAAGCCTCTCATTGGAGGAGAATGCCCTCTGGCTCTTGGTGAAATCTTAAGCTCTCCTCATTAGCTTTGTTTTTAAATGATTGTTCTACAGTTTGCATTAATGTCAGGCTACTTTTATTAATGATGTGAAGTAGCTTAAGGGAAATGAATTGTCCATGGTATTATTGACTGCAGTGCTCACTAAAACTGCCCATAAATGAAGCATGGCTAAGCTGTTCATTCTTCATCCCCATGCCAAGTGAAGGTTAGTAATAGAATTAACATCAGAGGTCTAGGCCTTATTAGCACCATAAAGTTCCTTTACTAAATATGAAGTATGGTCAAACTTTTCTGTTCTGCAGCTCTTATTGGACTAACCTTCTTGAAGTGAATATGAAACATGTGATCTTAACCCAATAAGAGAAATATAAAGGCTCCCTTTAGTACAAAGAGACCAAAATAGAAATTATTTCATTTTAAAAAATCACATAAAATTAGCTGCCCACATGATCTATAGGTAATATTCTTGTACTAATTCGGTCAGAGAAGGTAAATTTGTTCTTTACCCAGGGAATCATTTAGATATTTATTTATTCCAAGTCTATTTCTATTCTATGTTTATTTAAACAAAATCTTAGTAGTGTATAACCAATGGTAGACAGCCAATGAATTCAGCTTAGTCTGATCCAGGCAGAAATTCATTCAAATATTTGACTAAATATGCCAAGCAACCACTCTGACAGATTTTTAAGACAACAGTTGTCTACATTTTTAGACTGAATTAGCAGGGATATTTTTCACCATACTTTGGACAGATGACCTGAATGTCCGATTACAACTATCCATTTCTTATTAGTTTTATTTAGATTTTTATGTGACCTATAGTGACTCTATCTTAAATATCACATCTTTTCATTAAGTGGTACCTGGACAATCCATTTGAAATGATGAAACAATGATTTTATGTGCAACTAAAAGAAAGTAGAGTATTATGGTGGTTGCTCCTATTCTTGATTTCCAATTTATTTCGAAGTTGACAAAGCTATCAGTTTAACATATTTTATTTACATATTAATGTGAAGCCAATTTGTATTCCTTTATCTAATTCAATCAATTTAACTTGACTTTTTCAAGTATCTTCTGTGCATAAAGGATACAATGTCAAAAAAAATGACTCTTGCTATCAACAAATTTGTAATCTCTTGGAATAACCGAGCATTTTAGCCATTTTAATTCCATGATGCGCTCTGTGTGAAAGTCTGAAGTTAGCTAAAGTACCTCCTTAAACTCCTATTCCCAAAGTCTCAGTAGGGAGAAACACAGGAATGAGCATATTGAGATACCAACATAAGTATGGAACTGGTTCATGCTCCTGTAACTACCTCTGACCAGTGTTCCTTTGAATCCTTTAGCAGTTATTCATAGCATCTAAATAATTTTGAGGGCTAGTGAAGGATGAATAAACTATAATGTGCTATAATATGAAACTTACAACAAATTTAATTATACTCAATGCAACAGACATTCATTAAGCAGATGTCATGTTCAAGATAAAATAAGAGGTGCTGTCCCCAAAAGTATTATAACCTAATGTGGAATGTTTGATGCATACATAGATAGACATACAAGATGCAATGTGATAAATCCAAGGAGATGTCTAAAGTACTATGAGAAATCTTCAGAAGGAGGATGTTTTGATAAAAAGTTAAAAGCTAACTGAAAAAAAAATATATATATATACATACATAATCTTAAATTGGTATTATTTTTATAGAATGAGGCAATTTAAAAAGAAGATTTGTTTTTAAAAATTATATAATAGTATGTTTTGACCCTGAAGTGACATTAGAAATTATATGAAACGTAACAATTTATAGATGAGTAAAGCAAGGCCCAAAAGAGTTTTGCTCTTTCTGCAAATGGAACTTCTAAAACCTTTGGTTCAAGTAGAATTCTTTGAAATGGTTTTAGATGATCTTAGCACTTTCAAATAATCTGTAGTACCTAATACGCACACAAATGTATACCTATCCCAAAGTTTCTTTTATAAGCATTTGAGGAAGGGAGACTCACCAGCAGGCAATTATACTAATCCAGGTATGAGGTGATGAGGGGCTGCAACATGGTAGCAAAAGAGATATTACAAAAGTAAATTCATAGGACTTGGCAACAGAATGGATATAGTGGGGCAAGAGATGAGGAGCCAAGTGAGAAGTCAAGGATGATGCCAAAGATGTAAACTTGAGTAAATAGAAGGATGGTGATACCCTCAACAATAACAAAAAAAAGTTTTAAAAAGAGGAAGATTTGAGGGAAAAGATGGTTAGTCCAGTTTTGGACACGTTCGGTTTAAAATTCCTATAGAACATTCATTTTGATATATTTAATAGGAAGTTGGAGATATGAGTGTGAAGGGTAAGAGAGAGTTTGGGGCTGGCAGTAGATGGCCTTTTGTAATTGTTTCAGAGTTTTATTGTGGGTTGAGAAATTGGGTGGTCTTAGGAGAGACCTCAAAGAGTTCTTGGGCTCCTTGATCACAATCCCACTGGGAGCATCAGCCATGGTTCACTTGCCTCACACCAGAGTTAGGAAATTGTGAGGGAAGTACCAAAAAGGAACATAGGTGCTCAAAGGTACATGAATCTGGAAATTTAATACTCACAGGCATGAAAGCATGTGACTCTCCAGCCCTGCAGTCCCACAAAGGCACAAACTGTGGTGGCATGATCATATAGTGGAATGTGTACTGTGATCAGGAGGTGTTTCTTAGGAGCAGACTATCAGGGAGTGGTCTGAACTACAATTTCCATCCCCCCCATAGATGATGAGGGCATTGTAATTAGGAAACTTTGCTGACATTGCATACATAGATTACATGAAATGTGCTAAACTCATTATAGTCTGTAGAGCCTTTAATTCTTTCCCTAAATGTAGCTGACACTACTAGTATTGGATACATAGGTACTTTCTGATATGTAGGTGGGCCAATGAGTGGTCAGAAGTGGAGTCACCTGTCTCAACTAAGGTCTAGCAATAACCCAGTCCTCTCAACTAGCTAGAACTGTTTCTTCTTATGCTATACATGTTCCTCTCAGGATCCTCTTGTTTCAGCAAGAGGTCCAACATGAACATCCATTGTTTTCCTAGAGGTAAAGATAAGGGAATAAGCATTTATATAATACCTACTATGTGCCAAGTATTGGGCTAAGTGTTTTACAAATATCTCATTTGATCCCCACAATACCCTATGAGGTAGGAGCTGCTATCACCCCCATTTTATAGTTGAAGAAACTGAGGCAAATAGCAGTGAATTTGCACAGATTCATATAGCTACTAAGTGTCTGAGGCCAGATTTTAACTCAGCTCTTTCTGATCTGTGCCCAGCTCTTTATCCACTGCACCATCTACCTGTTATGGTGACATGTGGCAATGAGGAGAGTTTAGCTTGTATCAGGAGATTTAAGAGGTATGGGCTAATGATGTATGCAGTTCAGGGAAGGTTTAAAAGGTAACAGGGTCTAGAGTTAGAATCAAGAGAGGAATAACCGACTGCATGCCTGGAGAAAAACCTATACAACTTACTATCAAGCATAGCCCATGTAGGCTTGGAGGAGAGCAGCAGAAATAGGTAGTAGTTGCAAGAGAAATGATCAACTATACAACTCTCCTCAGTTAGAGTTTGACCCTTACTCCAGTCGATTGTCTTATATACTCCTTGGAAAGCACTACTTTGTAGACCATAGATCTAGGACTTGATCTCTATCTTTTTTACTGTGTACCCATATCAATATTTTTTTAATATATACCTCTAACATGTCTATATTTACCTGTATATTAGTTATGTTCATATACCATTGTACTAATAATTATGCACATTATCAAATTTATATAAACATAAAATACAAAAAAAGATAAATACAAAATAATATTTTATTCTAGAAGCAACAGGGAGATGTTGGAGTTCAATGAATAGGGGAAAAATATGACTACACATGAGCTTTTCAGGAAATTTATTTTGGCATCTGTACTGAGAATCAGTTAGATAGTGTAGACACCTGTTGTAGAAATGGTGATTAGGTGTCTATTGGAAAAGTCAAGGTGAGAGTGATGAGATTCTGAGCTAGAATGTTGGTCATGTAAGGGGAGACAAAGCATATATGTGAAACATATTACAGAGTTGTTAGCTGCCACCTTGAAGACCATTGGTCTATAGCAGCAGCTCTGAACCCTATAGGCCAAATCCATCCCATTTTCTGTGTGTTTGTTTGTTTAATAGCCCATGAGCTAAAAATAATTTTCATCTTTTAAAATTCAAGTTTCTGATACTTGAAAATGTAAAAAAAAAGAACATTTTTAGGCCATAGTCATACCAAAAAAAGTGGTTAGCAGTGGGTTAGATTTAGACTTAAGAACACCCTTTTCTTGGTCTGGAATGGAACATTAAGAATCTAATCAGGTGTGTCAACAACCTGGGTAGCAGCTTCTGTGGGGGTAAAAGATCCACCCACAGCCAGCACCCAGAAAGCTGCCAACAGCAGAGGTTCTTTCGATCTGCTTAAGCAAGAAAAGCAAGGTGAAGGGGTTGACAGGTTTACTTTTAATTCAAATATCATTCAGTCAGTTCAGGGGAAAAAAACCAGCACCCTGAACTTCAAAACAAAATGCAAACAAATTACAAACGTCAACAGACTTTGTCTGATTCAAGTCCCAACAGA